>NW_026585587.1:720599-815211 GCF_907164565.1 Psammomys obesus
CCATCATGCTATGACAGCTCATTGACAGTCTCTTACAGGTTTTGGTTGACTCTTATTAAAAGACCCAGTTCACTATGCACACACAGCAAGCAGCAACCCACTGCTGCTCTATGCAGGACGGGGTCTCTTTTTAATATTAATTACAGTTTACCACTTTGTATCCCAGTGGTAACCCCCTCCCTCATTCCCTTCCAATCTCACCCTCCATCCCTCTTCTCCTCCCATACCCCTACCCCAGTCCACTGATAGGGGAGGTCCTCCTCCCCTTCCATCTGACCCTAGCCTAGCAGGATTGACTGCATTGTCTTCTGTGGCCTCGTAAGGCTGCTTCCCACTCAGGGGGAGGTGATCAAAGAGCTGGCCACTGAGTTCATGTCAGAGACAGCCCCTGTTATCCTTACTAGGGAATCCACTTGGAGACTGAGCTGCCATGGGCTACATCTGAGCAGGGGTTCTAGTTTATTTCCATGCACGGTCCTTGGTTGAAGTTTCAGTCTCAAAAAAGACCCCTGGGTACAGATTAGTACCATCTTCAAGAGTAGACTTGGTTGGTACAGACAATTCTGCTTTGGGATTTCACTTTGTCCAAAAAGTGACAATGTCAATATGATTTATGTGACAATGTGAATATGATTTAATAAGGTATTTGTACAGCAGGTCACAAATCCTTTTTGAATGAAGACATTAGCTACCTTGATAAAATGTATACAGACATAACCACTTGAACAGAATATATTAAGTTCCTTGCTGCATTTTAATACAAAATCACACTGCACCAAGTTTTGCACATTATGACAAACTGAAGCTTACTGGGTGTGGGTAGGAAATGGTTCATATGTTAAAGGACTGTCAGAGTTATGCTGTTCGGAATTTCAATTGTATAATATTTTGTGATTAAGATACCAAGATTGCTCACTGAATAAAGGTACTTTCTTCCAAGCCTGATAACATGAGTTCAATCCCCAGTATCTGCATGGTGAAAGGAGAGGACCAACTTCTGCAAGTGATCCTCTGACTTCCATATGCAAGTTGTGACATGCTTTCATCTAAACACATGCTCACACATGCACCTCGTGCGTACACACGCACACCAAATTAATTACTAAATAGACAGTAGACTACTTTAAGTTATTATCTTGGTAAGGATGAATCTGATGTGGAACTAGTGTATCTTTCACAGAACCATCCAGACTCTTTTTGTCTCAGTGCATTGGTTTAATGAGAAGTAGCCACATCTAGCTGCTTTTATGGAGTAGCCTAAATCTTTCAGGCTCATTCTGCCTCTGAGTTAGGTGTATATATAAGAGGATGCTCTGATAAAGATGATCAGGGATAACAAATTAAATTTTTTTTCTAAAATTTTATACTTTGAGTGAAAAAATTTAAACACTTTTCTGTGATATTCTAGTTATACTCAACTTAATGAGCAACATTCTCCTAAAAGCAGGTAGAACTGGGTAGGAAGCAAAACCCTGGAGGAGGAAGTCCACAATCAAGGGTGTGTCCCAGAGGCTTAGAGACCTGTGTACATCCATCCTTTATGAAACAAGATCCCTTTGAACGGGCAGATATCTGAGAGTCTGCTAGAGTGAAATTGCCTGATTTGAATTAACCTATAGAAAAGGAAGGTTTGGGGTGAATTTCTGTTTTGGCTCCTATATTTCTTGCCCTTCAATAAATCTTTCTGGAGGTTCTAACTGGGCTCTCACATGACATGGCCAATCATTTCCCAGGTTTCAAACTGCGGAATTAGAAATTACAGATTTTATTTGAGCACCAAAGGACTAGGGTAGCCAAATGGCTGGGCTGCCTGCTCCCATCAACCCTCCCGTTGTGGAAACATGCTGACTGCCAAGACCAGCTACCTACGTCAGCATGGCCACTTGGAACTGGCTGGAACCAAAGGGGAGTCTGATTACAGCCATAGGGCCCCATGAGGATTTTGGCACCTTTTGATCCAAGACGAACCTGACACTGGACCAATAACATATCGTATCTTCTTTCTTTTCTCTTGTCTTTTAAAAATTTAATTGCAGCTAGAATGCTTCAATATATTTACAAACATCAAAAAAATCCTGGTAGAAATTTTAAATTAAAAAAAAATGGTATTGTCTGGATTTTGAAGCAAACCCATGATTTGCAGAGTCCTGTGAACACTGTGTTGCACATAGTTGGTAGAAGATTGTCAAACATTATCTCACCAGAGAATCGAGTTCATTCCACTCATTGTAAGTCTTTAACCCACTCTTTGAATCTGAATTCCAAGGACAACAATGAAAGGAGCTCATGTCACCAGACAGGTTAGACTTTCTGTGTTCAATGAAATTGAACAAGTCTTTGCTAGATCAAATTGCCCTGAAGAGTATAACATCTGCCCATCTGCTTGCTACTGCCACAAGGAGAGCATGGCCAGCGTCCATTTTATCTGATAACTTCGAGCCAATGACTATAGGGAATTGAAAAAAAAAAATTCCAGATGTGAGGTATGCATGGCCCATAATTCTTATTCCTTATAGATACTGGCCTTTTCCTTGGTGAATTGGTTTAATGAGAAACATCCACATGTAGGTGTTTCCATGGAGTAGCCTAAACCTTTCAGGCAAGCAGTTGTTTGATTCTGCCCCTGAGGAAGGTGTATGCAAGGAGATGCTCTGAGAAGGATTATCAGTGATAACAAAGCCTAACTGGCTCTCTACCAGTTTTACAGCTTAAACAGAATTAAAATCTCCTTACCCTAATAGTAGTTTTGTCATCTTTGTGACCCTGGAAACAAGCCTAGCCAATCAGTGATGACCATAACTGGAATGGTGCAATCATGGTATTTGCAGTTAAATTAAACTGAAAGGAGCTTATACCAGTGAGTACAAAACTCAGCCAAAAAGGGCTATAGAGCAGGGGAAATGTTGAGAGTGTGGAAGGTGAGGGTGAAGGTGAGTATGAGCTTTTGGAGTAGACTCTCTGTGGTCAGTATATGATACTGGATAAAAGAATCTCACCACAAGAACCTTGTGTTAAAGAATGGTCCTCAACCCATGGTATTTGTAGGATAGACTCATAGCAGAGCCTATAAGAGGTAAGGCTTGATTTAAAGGCTTCTGTATGGTGGGCATGATCTCAAAGAAAATAGTGGGATTCTTTCCCCTCAGATCTCTCTTTTTGTTCCCATCCATCATTACATAAGAAGCATCTTCTTTTATGTGTACTTTTCTTGATGTGCTTTGTCACCTCAGATAAGGACAACAGGGCCAACCACGAACTGACATCTCCAAAACTGTGAGACAAGATAAATCTTTCATCTTTTTAAGTTGATTCAATTATCTACCATGGTCAGACAGAATCAGTCCATTAAAATGCAAGACTTATTGAAATACACGTCCAAAATTAAAGTCATATTCTGGTCATTATGTTATTTTTTTTTCTGTTTGCCACCTCCTTTTCCCCCTCCTCCTTTCTTGAACTGTAACAACATCCATCCTTCTGACTTAGAAAGAAGTTTCAGGGTGAAGGTTGATTCTACCCTATCATTCACAGCTGAAAGACATCAATCTTTTGAATAGTTAAAGAAAGTGTGGCATATAATTATATAATACAGTACATATATATATATGTATATAATATTTTTTAATCCAATAATCTTACTCTTTATACTTAGAAAATGGGATTTTTCAAAGTCAAGTATTACCAAGAATCAGACCAGCACAGACAGGAAGATTGAGTCACTCTCTTGAAATGGAAATTTCTTTCCCTAATGAAATCTGTTTGTCACCGCTGACTTCCTTGTAATGTCAAGTCTGCTGCTGGGTAGGATATCTTAGTGTCAAGCATATACCTTGTGTTAAACAATGTTCCTCAACCCTTGGTATCTGAAGGATAGACTCGTAGCAGAACCTTTAAGAGGTAAGGCTTATTTAGGATTTTTCCATATTTATTACACTTTTTTAATTTCACACACACACACACACACACACACACACACACACACACACACACCACAATCACGTCCATGAAACATGCTAATGGAAGTGAATAATTTAAGTGAATCTAATAATTACTTAGTAAAACTTTGAGGGTTGGTTCACCAACAAAGCCAACACATCTGGGGCCAGCGAGGAGTGCAGTGACTGATGTACCAACCAAGAACCATGCAAGAAGAGGACCTGGGCTCCCTGCTCAGATGTAGCCAATAAGTGGCTCAGTCTCCATGCGGGTTCCCTAGTGAGGGGAGCAGGGGCTATCTCTGACATGGACTCTGTTGCCTGCTATTGATCACTTCCCCTTGGTTGGGCAGCCTTGCCAGGCCACAGAGGTAGTCCTGATGAGATTTGATAGGATGGGGTCAGATGGTAGGGGAAGAGGGCTCCCCTTTCTGAGGACTGGGGAAGGGGGATAGGGAAGAAGAGGGAGGGAGGGTGAGACCAGGAGAAGACAAGGGAGGGGGCAACAATTGGGGTATAAAATGAATAAATTATAAAAAAATTGTTTCAATAATTTACTAGAAATTGCCTATAGGGCAACTGTCACAGATAACATGTTACTACACTAATTTGATTAAATTGGTCATATATAAATTAGTATATATATATTTACATATATATACACTATATATGTATATATAAATATATATATTTTTACATATACATACTATATAATATATAATATATTATATATATTAAAATACACAAGAATAACTCCAAATCTTAGGTGTCATATTGAAAAATGTTAAAAAAGGAGGAAAGAACAAAACAACAATCCACAGAACACTATTAATAAGAAAACCCCAGAAGGAATTTTGCTTCAAATAATGTTTAGTCATACTTTTACTTTTAAGACATACTTTCCAACTTCTTCAAGCATCAAACAAGCACACACCTTCCAGTGAATTGATGTTTCTGGCAAACAGAGGTAACAGCAGAAAAATGCATGGATTCAGTGAGAACCAGCTCCCTGATGAGGGTGGTTTGAGATTTGAATTCACAGCTGACTTTGGTTGTCTGCATCCAGATGTGGAATTGTTTGCACTTTCTGCCCACTTTGGTTCACCGTTCCTTCTCCAGCAAAGCATACCTTTTGCTAATCTTGTCAATGAACCTTCCTTACTCCTCTTGACTAAACTTCCTGATTTCCCCCAGGGACAGTGAGGAAGGTTTCTGATGATCTCTTTTCCTGTTCAGATGTCAGGCAAGCCACAAACCCTTGAAAAGTCGTAGCTCTGGTTTGGTGACAAGACATTATTATTTTTATAACTATACAACCACACTATGACAGTCCATAACCATGACAAGTCCATAGCACCAAAGCTTGCCAAGCAACCCTGGCTGACCTAGTTAGGACTGTAGTAGAAAATGAGGGATGGCAGAGGGAGTCAATGAACACAAGCTTGATTAAAACGAAAACACTATTTTTTAACTTAATTTGTTGAAATAAAACCAACTGGATATTTGGGTTTGATAGGGAATATTCAGGAAATTGAAATTATTTTTTCTTAAAGGTTTAGATTCCCACTTATAAGGAAACTACAGGTGTAAGCTGCATGAATTGGGGCTCACTAAGTTCTGCCAGTCCATAATGTGAAAATGTGCCCTGTAGACAGCATTGTACAGTGCTTATAAGTTTCTATTTCCTACATAACTTGCTCAGTTTTATGCGTCCAGCATGGTTTGCCTTGCTCATTTCTATTACTCTCTTTCCTGTTGTTGTTTTTGAAACAGTGCTTAGGTTGGCTTAAAACTCTCAGTGTAGCTCAGATTGGTCATGACCTTGAAGTCATTGCCCCAGGTCTCTGGAGTGCTGTAATTATGGACATACACCACCACACCCAGATTCTATTACTCTTTAGTGAGCAGGTCAATGAGATGCATATTTGAAACCTTTAGCCATTTTTTCCATATTATTCTGTGTCCCTATTTATAGGCAGTATCAAAATGAGTCCTTCCTTTAGAATGGGTCTTCCTATGTTCTTTTCCTGAGACCGCAAGGCAAAGATCTCCTTTTCAATTTAGTTTTAAAACATTTCCAGCACTATCAATAAACAATCAGAGGCTCTGCTCCTGAAAATGAACATGGAATTGAGTCAACTACAAAATGATGTTCCCGCAACTTACTGCAACAAAGAAAAGTTCTAAAATTAAAAGCATGTTTCTTCTGTCATGTGTCATACAAGAAATAAAGAAATCATAACGTGTTCCTAATTTAGATTCCTCTTCTTTACCACAAACATAACTTTCTCTAGCAACGACACACACTATGCTCTGCCACTCTGGAGTCTGCACGAGATTTCCTGTTTTCTGTTTTGAGTCCCACCATTCCCACCATTGCAAAGAGAATGGAAGCTGAAAGTGGTAACACACTCCTGGGATCCCAGCACTTAGGAGGCAGAGGCAGGAAGATCGGTTTGTAAGGCTAGCCTGGTCTACATAGCAAATTCCAGGACAGCCAGGGTTCCAAATAAGATCTTATCTCTAGTTAAATAAAATTAACTTAGCTCAGTTTCATTGTCTAAGCATCAATGAACCTACAGCAGTAATGAAGGGAGTGGGACTACCATTAAAGTGTGTGTAGTCTGAACACATGTTGCAAACCAAAGCATCATGAAACATTTTTCCTTGAGAAATTGGAGTGTATAGCATCAGTCTTAATGGCAATTCATAAATTAGTGAGCAATTTAGTTAATAATATCAAGTTTTGAAGTATAAATGGCATGTATATATACATGTTAATTATATATTCTATATAAAATGTTTTGTACTTTTATTTGGTAAGTTTATAAAAATCCACAAAGAAAATGAATAGAGCTTAGGTTAAATGTATTTGGGAGAACCTATAATTGTAGTCAATTGAACTAAATAAGTCTCTTGCTTACTAAAGACAAAACATCCAAGAACTTAGTCATCACTTCTTGAGAGCACTTCCTGATTAACTTAGTATCTCACAGACACTGGGAGGAAGGACCGTGTGTGCACCAACCTCAGCAAGCTGAAAGCTGGAAGTGGGTGCTGCCATGGGCAGCTTGGGGTTGGCATTTATTCCTCTTCCATTACTTGGGGAAGGTTACTGTCTCTTGGTCTGCTTGCTGTTCTTAGGATGTTGGTATAAGGGCCCTCAATAGGATACTGGTTGGCCCTGCAGGTTCTTCCTGAACAATGCTTCTCATTAGTCTGTCATAGTTCCCAGTCAATTATTTTGTTTTGATTTGTTTCCAACTTGCCTCCACCCAGGCTCCAAGACCTCAATTTCACTGCTGGTAAAAGAAATGAAGTTGGAATTATTAACAGATGCCATGCCATAAATCTATATGTGCCTCTGCCAAGAGCACACAAGCTTTAAGCCTGCTTAAGAAAGTTAATAAGATAATCACCTATAAAAAGAGATCTTGGGGTTAAACAGCAGGGCTCACAGGCCACACAGACAGCCCCTCACCTGCTCAAGAGGCACATTCCATCACCTCATTGTCTTTCAGGCCACAGTCTCCTAAACATAGAAGCCCAGTAGTACATGAGTTTAATTGAAATGCCGATATAGAGACGCCTCAGCATACCTCAGTGGAGGAGAAGCCAGCCTAGGGGCAAAATTTGGGGATCTCTGTATTTTTTAATGTTTTAAAATTTATTTTCATTATTTTGAATTGTGTCTGTGTATGTATGTTGCAAGAGTGCACGTATGTACGAGTACAAGTGCTCACAAAGACCAGTTACCCTGAAGCTGTGGCTGCTAAAAGTCTAGCTCAGGGCCTCTGGAAAAGCAATACGTGTTCCCAACCATCGCACACCCCAGACCCAGACATCTGTATTTTAAACTGGGGGAATGGTGAGGCTGACTTGAGGATGTTATTTCATCTGTCCTTGGAAAAAGCCTGAGCAGGAGTCCCGAGCTGGGTCACATGGTCACTCTCATCCACTCTCAATCTCTTCTGCACTCTCTCCTGTGTCTGAACAGCTAAGTATACAGTTTTTTTTTTATTTTTTTTTAACTACAGTCTATTTGTTTTGTATCCCAGCTGTAGGCCCCTCCCTCAATCCCTTCCAATCCCACCCTTCCTCCCTCATCTCCTCCCAAGCCCCTCTCCAAGTCCACTGAAAAGGGAGGTCTTCTTCTCCTTCCATCTGACCCTAGCTTATCAGGTCTTATCAGGACTGGCTGCAGTGTCCTCCTCTGTGGCCTGATAAGGCTGTTCCCCCCTCAGGGGGAGGTGATCAAATGAAAGGTTCAGCTACCATGATCACAGGAAGAAGTGTAGTTTAGACCACTCAGCTGATACTATCAATCACGTATCCTCTACCCATTGAAAAATGGTCTTTCATACTCAGGGTGTTTTCTGGTTTAGAAGAGTCTCTCTCTGCAGGCACATGCTGTCTGGTTATTACGTTTTAGCCTTCCAAAAGGACAAGGGAACTCCCAGGGCTTCATCTGTCATATTCCCCATTGCAGTGACATCACACACACACACACACACACACACACACACACACACACACAAAATCCTTCCTCTCAGTGTCTATGAGATGCTGCAAGATTGGTGAAGTTTATAAAGTTTTGAAGTTCATTTTGGAGTAGATGTTCTCACTAGTCCTATGATAGATTTTTTTTTTTTTTTTTTTTTTTTGTCATTTCACTCAACAGGTATCTGAGGAAAATATGCATCAGCAGGAACACAAATTCAGATCAGAAGACACAGTGTAACATTGGGCATAAAAGATGCAAGTCCTCTGTATGAAGAACACATCTCTAAGTGCTCAGAGGAAGGGGGCTTCTCACTGCCTAAGGTGCTTCTCAAAATAGTTTCATCTCTAGTGCTCTCCTCTCACAGGAATTCTTAAAAGAATTTGAGTACTCTGAAATCATGGTCCATGTTCAAAAAGGCAGAAATAAAGCAGACTAACTCATGCAGAATTTGAACAGAAACCCCTTTCTAAGATGAACTCTAATGATAGGGAAGTGTCTGAATCAGCCTTAAAGACAAACTTTCTCTGTCTTAATGTGGGCATGAGGATGGCTGTGTAACAAGACAGAATCCTTTCCTGAGCATAGAGTTACTCGCTCACTGGGGACCATCGTGTGCCAAGAACAGGGATGCTATTAATACTTGTAAAGCTGCCTGGACTAGAAATCCATCACTTGCAGAAGTGCAAGTCCTTTCTGATCTAAGGTAATTAATATAGTTTGACTTTCTCCTGCTCTCTGCTTAGCAGAAATGGATGCTGAC
Source organism: Psammomys obesus (assembly GCF_907164565.1). Lineage (NCBI taxonomy): Eukaryota > Metazoa > Chordata > Mammalia > Rodentia > Muridae > Psammomys > Psammomys obesus. The sequence continues at coordinate 729,799 of NW_026585587.1, forward strand.
TCCCTTTTCTAGGAAGGACAAAAAGATCCTCAGGATTAACTGTAAGTCAATAGTACTCTTTCTTCTGTGTGCCTCTTCAGTGTTCAATGAGTTCTCCAAGTGCAGAAACATTCCCAAAGTGAAGATCTGGCACCTGGTGCTAAAATGAAAAGAAGGAGGTGGGCTCTGGGAGAAGAGCAATGAAGCAGGCTCCTATCCATGCCCCCCACGGTCCAGACAGCAAATACACAGAGATTGCAGAAACCAGAGCAGTCAAGCTTCACTTTTGTACCTCTCTTATTTCCTTCAAAGAGAGCTGAGAGGCCTTTTGTTGTGGAAGTTTTGGTTTATAATATGTCAGCAAGTTTTTGTTTTAATCCCAGGTGTGGGGCATGGGTCTGATTCAGATTGGCCACAGCAGCAAACTATTTGCATTGTGCTGGCTCTGGGAGGAGCTCTTTGTCAGCTGAAGGGAGTTTAATTCTGAAGACTCTGAAAGGGAATAAAGGCCAGAGCCCACAGGGAGAAGGGGTGCTCCAAGGAAGAAGAATGCTGATGCTCTCCCTCTGCTGTTCCTGGTTGCTGTTGATGCAGAGTAATGAGAAGAAGTTGGAGATAGCCTAAAAAGAGGATTGGACTTGTCCCAAGGAATCCAATGACCCTAACCAACAGGAAGTAGCCTAAGAGAACTATGCCCCCCTCCCTATTAACCTTCTTTCTCTCCTACACAGTGTGGGTGGATAAAGGAGGAAGAGGCATAAGAAACATAAATAAAATAGTTTTTAAAAGAACAGCTACAGCCTTTTCTTATGTTATTACAAATGCAATGGTTCTTACAGAGTACAGTTCAGAGTAAAGTGAGGTTTAGTTCTTTACCCATCTCTGCTTAAAGATATTTTGGCAAAGAAATAGCACTACTCACATTCTTAGTTAGGCCCAGTCTTTTGAATTCTGCTACTCAAGAGTCTGAGGCTCACAGGTTCAAGGCTAGCTTGGGTTACAGGGTGAATTCATTTTTATCCTGGGCAATCTGGTGTACCTCTGTCTCAACATGCAAAGTAAAAAGAGGGCTAAGGTTATATTCTAGTAGTAGGTCACTTCCCTAGCATGTGTGAAGCTAGCATGATGTCCAGAAACATCTATCCTTCCTGGAATCAAAAGTTCTTTCAAGGCTCTAGCCCAGCTTCCTTTTCTACTGACCTAAATAAACTGGATAAATGGGAGACTACAATAAAATAAATAAAGTCTCCAGCACTAAAGCAATCAGTGAGGATATTTGAAAATCTTATATGACATGTATTATAAATATTTCTGGGTCAAATTAGCTGTTCCTTCCTCAAGAATGATTTGACTGGCTCTACCATCCAGTATTTGGATACTTTTTCTATTTTGAATGTAAGTTTTTCTTAGTCATGTAGATCAACACATAAGTTGGAGAAAACAGATCAGCAGAAAACTAAAATCACCAAGGACCCTAACACTCAAAGATAAACCTTTTAAAAACTTCACACTGTATTTATAAAGATTTCTTTCCAGGATTCTAGGATCTTAACACTGGTCCTTGTGCTTGTACAGCAAATGCTTTAACCACTGAGATAGTTCCCCAGCCCCAAATACAGTATAGAATATATATAGTCACATATACTGACTGTATATATCTATATCTCTATATCTATATCTATATCTCTATATATAGATATCTATATCTATATATCTATATATCTATATCTATATATCTATATCTATATCTATATCTATATCTATCTATCTATATATATATATTTAGACTGAAAATGTCCATTTGTCTATTTTATTTTGTTGTGCTTGGTTTTAAACTACTCTGGCAGTTCAGTTTCTAGTTCTTGGTCAGACAAGCAACTCTCCTTAAACAGGAGTTTCCAGCACTCTGCTGTATTCACTCATCTCTACCATTTTGTACATTGTAGCCTGATACCCTTGGCATAGCATCCTCCTCTTCAATGGGAGACTGGTGTTCAACTGCTCTCTGGAACGCACCATGCCTGCATACTCAGGAACCTGAAAGAGCTCAAGTCTTCCTAGGGGCATCCCGCACTCAGTGACTGGCAGGTTAGTAGGATCAATAGGCCAACTTGCTCCCCTCTGGGCAGTCACGAGTGTAAGATATGTATTCTGCACTATTTTTCAGTGCTGTTGCCCTGGATTAAGAGCTATTCTCCTGCCGGACTTGCTAAATTCTCGGGCAGATGTCTGTTTTGGGGGAATGCTCAAACTCTGGTACCTATTAGTGATCAATTTGGCAGCAGAGATTCTGAAAGGGTTGCCTGTAATTGTTGTTGCGAATGTACTATCCATGTGCATATCCATGCACATACAGGTAATGGTAACTGGACTTATTGGGTTATTTTTTTTTTAAGACATGAAGTTTGGAGGGGGCATTTTGTGTGTTGGGAGGAAGAAATGGTAGATACAATCATATTTCATCATATACTTGTACAAAATTCTCAAGAATAAAGAAAACCTTTTTAAAAATACACCATTCACAATGCAGCGAAAAGTACTAGGTAACAAGAGGAAGTGTCCATTTTGCTGGTCTATGTAGCTACGACACTATTTCTTTAATCATCATTTTAGAGGAGACTTCTGGTTATTTTTTTTTTTTTTTTGAAGTTACGGTTAAGTACTGTGTGGGCATTACATGGACATTTTATTTGTGGTTTCCATCAAAACACCACATCCAGTGGCTATGTAACAAAGTAACAAAACTTCCTAATAAAGCACTTCTCAGAAACATTTCAATATTCTTCCTATCACTTCTGTATTTTACATATTCGCAGGAAGTCAAAGCTGCCACAGCCTGTTTTATTTATTTGTTTGTTTGTTTATATATGCAAAATTTATGGGCATTCTGAGTTTAAGACTTTTCTCTTGGGTAAGAGGGTGTATGTTCATGTAGAGTATTAAAAGTCAAGGCAAATTTTAGTATGTTTATCCTATATTATATGTCTAATATCCACTTATGAGTGAGTGTATACCCTGTGTGTCTTTCTGCTTCTGGGATACCTCACTCGGGATGATCTTTTCCAGTTCCCACCATTTACCTGCAAATTTCATGATTTCCTTGTTTTTTATCAGTGAGTAATATTCCATTGTGTAGACAGTTTCTGTATCCATTCCTTAGTTGAGGGACATCTGGGCTATTTCCAGCTTCTGGCTATTACAAATAAAGCTGCTACAAACATGGTTGAGCAGATGTCTTTGTTGTACATTTGAGCATCTTTTGGATATATGCCTAAGAGTGGTATAGCTGGGTCTTGAGGAAGCACTATTCCTAATTGTCTGAGAAAGCACCAGATTGATTTTTTAAAATTTTTTATTAATTACACTTTATTCATTTTGTATCCCCCCATAAGCCTCTCCCTCCTCCCCTCCTGATCTTAGATCTTACCCTCCCTCCCCTTTCTGCATGCATGCCACTCCCCAAGTCCACTGATAGGGGAGGTTCTCCTCTCCTTTCTGATCTTAGTCTATCAGTTCTCATCAAAAGTGGCTGCATTGTCCTCTACCGTGGCCTGATAAGGCTGCTCCCCCCTCAAGGGGAGGTGATCAAAGAGCAGGCCAATCAGATTATGTCAGAGGCAGTCCCTCTTCCCATTACTATGTAACCCACTTGGACACTGAACTGCCATGGGCTACATCTGTGCAGGAGTTCTAGGTTACCTCCACGAATAGTCCTTGGTTGGAGTATGAGTCTTTGGGAAGTTCCCTGTGTTCAAATTATCTTGTTCTGTTGCTCTGCTTGTGGAGTTCCCGTCCCCTCCAGCTCTTACTATTTCCCACTTCTTACATAAAATTCCATTCACTCTGCCCATCAGTTTGCCATCAGGCTCAGCATCTGCTTTGACAGTCTATACTGCAGAGGCTTTCAGAGGCCCTCTGTGGCAGGTTTCAAGGTTGTTTCCTGTTTTCTTCTGGCTTTCAGAGGCCCTCTGTAGCAGGTTCTGAGGTTGTTTCCTGTTTTCTTTTTCTTCTGATGTCCATCCTTTTTGCCTTTCAGGATGGGGATTGAACATTTTAGTTAGGGTCCTCTCTTTTGCTTAGTTTGTTTAGATGTACAGATTTTAGTGGGTTTATTCTATGTTGTATGTTTATATGAGTGAGTATATACCATGTGTGTCTTTTTGCTTCTGGGACAACTCACTCAGGATGATCCTTTCCAGGTCCCACCATTTACCTGCACATTTCATGATTTCCTTATTTTTCATTGCTGAGTAATACTCCATTGTATAGATGTACCACAGTTTCTGCATCCATTCTTCAGTTGAGGGGCATCTGGGCTGTTTCCAGCTTCTGGCTATTACAAATAAAGCTGCTACAAACATGGTTGAGCAAATGTCCTTATTGTGTACTTGAGCCTCTTTTGGGTATATGCCTAGGAGTGGTATGGCTGGATCTTGAGGAAGCGCTATTCCTAGTTGTCTGAGAAAGTACCAGATTGCTTTCCAGAGTGGTTGTATAAGTTTACATTCCCACCAGCAGTGGAGAAGGGTTCCCCTTTCTCCACAACCTCTCCAGCATGTGTTGTCCCTTGAGTTTTTCATCTTGGCCATTCTGATGGGTGTAAGGTGAAATCTCAGGGTTGTTTTGATTTGCATTTCCCTACTGGCTAATGAGATTGAGCATTTCTTTAAGTGCTTCTCTGCCATTCGATATTCCTCTACAGAGAATTCTCTCTTTAGCTCTGTTCCCCATTTTTTAAGTGGATTACTTGGTTTGCTGCTTTTCAGCTTGTTTAGTTCTTTATATATACTGGATATGAGTCCTCTGTCAGATAAAGGGTTGGTGATGATTCTTTCCCAATCTGTAGGCAGTCGCTTTGTTTTGATGATGGTGTCCTTTGCTTTACAGAAGCTTTTCAAGATTGATTTTTTTTTTTTTGATTAAACATACTAAAATCTGTACACCTAAGGAAGCTAATCAGGAAGAAGGACGCTGGCTAAGATGCTCAATCCACATTCAGAAAGGCAAAGAGATGGACATGGAAGGAGGGAAGGAGGGAGAAAATAGGGAAGAGGACAGGAGCCTACCACAGAGGGCCTCTGAAAGGCTCTACACTGCAGGATATCAAGGCAGATGTTGAGACTCATAGCCAAACTTTGGGCAGAGTGCAGGGAATCTTATGAAAGAAATGGGAGATAGTAAGACCTGGGGAGGACAGGAGCTACACAAGGACAGCAACAAATCCAAAAAAGTCTGGGCACAGGGGTCTTTTCTGAAACTGATACTCCAGCCAAGGACCACTCATGGAGATAGCCTGAAATCCCTGCACAGAGGTAGCCTATGGCAGTTCAGTATCAAAGTGGGCTCCATAGTAATGGGGACAGGGACTGTCTCTGACATGAACTCAGTGGCCTGCTCTTTGATCACCTCCCCGTGATGGGGGTGCAGCCTTGACAGGCCACAGAAGATGACAATGCAGCCAGTCCTGATGAGACCTGATAGACTAGGATCAGAGGGAAGGGGAGGAGTACCTCCCTTATCAGTGGACTGGGAGAGGGACACAGGTGGGGAAGAGGGAGAATGGGACTGGGAGGGGAAGAGGGAGAGAGGTACAGGGGGGATACAAAGTAAATAAGCTGTAATTAATATATATATATATATATATATATATATATATATATATATATATATACACACACACACACACACACACACACACACACACACACACACACACACACACAGGCTCCCTAAAAAAAAGTCAAAGCAGTATCTAAACCTCTTTTTCTGACTAGACAAGTACACCTCCACAAAATGATGCTACTGTGTCAGAAACAAAGTTGAGTTGGGATGACTGAAGGAGCTGAGATATATAAAGTAGCCTAAACTACTCATCAGCAGGAGAGCGATGAGAAGCTTCAGACAGTATAGAATTCTGTTTTTACTATGCCCTTCACAATACTCACGATCCTATATTGAAACTTAAAAGCCAGTAAAAGATTAACCAATAAACTTGAGCAAGTATGAAAATCAACTGAAAAAAAAATGTATGGGAATACGATTTCTTCTCCTGAAAAAGTAAAAACCAACCAGAATGGTAGTGAGTGCCTTAATATCTGCAATTTATTCTACTGATTCTACCCTCCTCCTTCCTGTTTCTTTGAGGTGGTTCTGCAGCATCTTTGAATTTGCTTGGCGCTAGAGGTGAGTCTCTACAAGGCACTTCCAGGGTCAGTGGGTTGTAACTGCTGACAGAAGGCTGTAACGGTGCTGGTAGGAAGGCTGTGCTGTGCATAAATAGGCCTGGTTCAAGGCAGAATGTAGTAGGCATTCTGAGAGAGGTGCAAAGTCCTTAGGGAGGATGGAGGAAGGAAAGAGAAATTCTGGTAGAGGCAGGAGCTTGCTGGAACAGGTGGCCTTTAAGCTGGGCCTGGAAAGATGGGTAGGATTTCAACAGGTGGATGTTGGGTCGAGAGGGGGAGACCAGAGCAGGGAGCAGGAGGGACCCATAAGAATGCAATGCTGGCTCAAGTGAAGGGGGTGATGGATTGTCAGGGCACAGTCAGAGGCCATCAGAGGCCGAAGAGATCTGCCTGTAGAGTGATGGAGAAAGATGTTTCGCTTCAATGTCCAAGAGTTTCCTTTCGGTGAATAGTGTTCTGTGAGCAGGGAAGTGTCATAGATCTGCATTTTAAGAACACTCATCTGAAAATATATTTTATTACATTTTAATTTACTTTTTAAAGTTTGTGTGCAAGCATGTAAGTATGTACATGCTGTGGCATTTGTAGTTCAAGGAGAACCCAAACTTTTAATCCTCCCTCTCAAATGATGAGATTATAGATGTATGCCACAATTTGGGATGATTTTTTTAAATTAAATCTCATCTGAAATGGAATATTACTAATTAATGCGTTTATGATGTCTAAAGAAAATACAACTAGAATTCCGAGCTCCAATTCATTTCAGATGATGGAGTACCTTTTAACAATTTTGTTTGGACCCATGGGTAGCAAGAGGAAGAATCCTAATGGCAGCTCTTTGGACAATCTGAAGATAAACACTACTTTTCAAAAAAGATTGGCAGATTAATATTTAAGCTTTAAAACTTAGTAATGGATATTATGCTTTTCAGCTATCTTCAAATTTCACATAATTAGGGGCTGGAGATGTAGCTCAGTGGGCTGAGTGTCTGCCTAGCTTGCAAGAAGCACTGGGCTCAGTTCTCAGCCCACTGTAAACAAGGCTTGGTGGAATGAGCCTTGAACTTCATGCAGCCCTTGGGATGCAGAGGCAGAAAGGTCATAAGGTCACCCCTGGATACGCAGTGAATCTGATGGCATTTGAGCCTGGGTTAGGTGAGATCTATCTCAACTAACCAAATCGACTCAGGTTGGAGCTCCTGGGTTTTGTATTAGCTGATGAACAGAAATTGCTGATCATTTTCTTGATATGTTCCTCGATGATGTAGGGAGTTTAATGATTCTGAACAGAATCTCCCAGAAACAACGCTGTGAATGATGATCTATGTGTCTCTAAGATGCTTTCAACTTTGGGTCCCTGCGTTCTCTGTTGTGGAGCCAGGTAGTACAATCTCATAACTCTCCTCTTACCAGTGATGTTGAGGAGAAATTCACTCTTCTGACCCATATACCAAGCTGTGAGGCTTGACACTGAGTTTCAGGTCTCCATTTACCCTGCTGAATGTCCATTAAGGCTCACCTCAACTACTCCCACCTTTGAGGAGCCTTCTTCCCTCTGTCATTCCCAGCCATGACTAGATGGGGAAAGGGATTGGTCTGTGGTCCATGGACACTTGGATCCTTTCCTATGACATGTACCTTGTATTCTCTGTGGAGAACTGTGTAAAGCGTGATACTATCAGCTCAGCCTTCAAAACCAGACACACTGAGAACCAATTCTGTCTCCCTGGGATATATGTTGGGTTACCCTGGGTAAATCCACCTTACTGAATTTCAGTGTCCTCACTCATGGGATTAGGTGATTATTGAGTAAGTGATGAACAAAATCAATTAGCAGATCATGTGTCGTGAGTAAAGTTTTCAGTTGGTTGGCAGTGTGACACTAATGTCTATAATGACTCCTTTAGATTTTCTCTGAACTGTGAGCTTTCTTGGGGAATATTTAGCAGATATTCCGCTAGTCAGGAATATGAAGATCATAGTGGGTACTCAATGCTCAGAAAGGAGCGAGCACGACTGTCCTCATAGTCTGTTAAATAACATATATGATCTGACCTTGGCTGTGTAACTGGAGGACTGACACTGCGCTATCGACCGTTACACACTTTTTTTGTGTCCTTATTTGCCCTGCAATAGTTCCAACTCTGCTTGGTGTCCCAGGCAGTTTATTAATAGCACCATCCTCCACGCTCTGAAAGCAATCTAGTTTGGATGATAAATGTTATGATCACACTAGTATTGAGAAGAGTCTCATCAGCGTGATTCCAAGAATCAGAGCTTGTCACCAGGCTGTGCACACAGCACCCTCAGTGGGCATTGTGGATGGATGGCAGACGGCCACTGTGTGTGACAGGAATCCCTTATGCAGAGGAAATGTTCAGCCATTGCAGCTGGCAAGAGAATGGAATGGAGAGAATCGGATCGTTCTTTAGTCTCTCTTTTCCTGGAAATAAACTTGGGAAGGCTATTGATTGAGAATCTAAGAGGATGAGAAAAGTGCACTGGAAAATCCTTTGTGCAATTTAGAATGACTGGCAGGACAGTCCTGTATGAGTTGGACATTCCAGAAAGCAGCAATAAGTCTAATAAATCCGAAACCAGATATCAGAAAAGAACAAAGTTGGCATGTGCTATTTAGCACGTAATTGAGTACCAGTATTCAGGGAACACCGCCCTGGGATTCTACGTCCAGTTCATACCCACATGTCTGCATGTGCAGGGTAGCTTAGCCCACACTGAATGTATAGACAAAGTGGGTGTCCACGTCACCAACTCGCAGGCTCCTTTCTTAACCATTTTTGCTGTCTTAGAATTGTGCTTCTTCCCTTCCATGTCTCCATTTCCCTCATGGCCCCTCCCTCCTGTGAAAATTTGGACAATACAGGCCCACTGTCAGATCAAACTTTAAATATCCCTATAGTGTTTTACTTTCCAAATTATTTTCTGACTTATGGAACAAAGGTGGTATTCCCTTATAAAGGATTTTAGAATCCAGAAACCCCAGTGGGAAGGCAACCTGGGTCTGAGCCATGCATCCTGGAGCTGCCAGGAGCAGGCCTAGCGAATGGACAGAGAGCACAGGCTTCGGAACCTGGTCCAAATGCCAACCCCTCACTATTTGCAGTGTGGCTTTGGACTTTGATTTGTAATAATATGACCTGGCTCGGTGAGTTGCTTTGAAAAGTAACTGAGATTTTTATTTAGCATTTAATACTGACCCTGGGTCAGAGACTAGCATGAAGGCCAAGAACAAGCACCTAGGTGGTTTGTAGACACGGGGCTAAATTTTGATGAAGAACAAGGGTAACTAACAATGCTTGCTCACCGTCTGCAATACATTCGAACGATTTGCCTTGGTTCCTGGCATGATAAGTACCAAGTTAGTTATGGCCATTGTGATGGCAGTTATTAACTCTGGAAGGGGCTTCCTGAGTAGTAGATACTGACTTTGTTGTACTTGTTACTATGGCACCAGGGGCATTCCTGAATTCAGTCAAGAGATGGTTTTTCTTCCTTCAAGTGTAATGCTGAGTCCTGAATGAATGCATTGTTTCAGATATCATTCTCCATGAAGGGAAACTTACTTGTGTCTGAGAGAACCACAGTGTATCTTCAGGGGCCCACCCTAACCTTGACTGTCTCACTTTTGTGCATCAGCTTGCTCTTACAAGGTGAACGGTCTGGTTTTAACATTCTGTCAAGTGAGGTTTAAAGCACTCAGGTAAAGCCCTGTTATGAAATAGGATTTGAACTCAGTTGCCACTGGTCACGTAGATGTACCCAAACTTGTGTTCTGATAGAAAAACAAACATTTGGTTAGCTCCTTGTACGTATGTAGAGGAGAAGGGGGTGGGGGAGACAGAAAGAAAGAATCTGACCTCTGGGCACTCGCTTTCCCAATCCTGCATTCTGGCTGCTGTTCAAGTACATAAAGGCTGGAATGGCCACACCTGCTCTGCCCTGCTCTCTTCTGCACGAAAAGCCAGTGAGCGCCAGATATAAAACAAGAAACAAAGAGCATAATGACTTTTCTGTGGCATAGTTCTTTGGGTCATATTTTTCTAAAGAGCTATACCCGAATGTGACTTGCTTGGATTCCAATAGTTTTTGGGTTTTTATGACTGTTGTTTCAGGACTTCCAGGGGCAAGCAGTGGTGGGGACAGGCCAAACTGAGGCCTTTGGCTCTAGAGTACAGCGAAGGACTACAGCCAGAGTTTAGAGAGTGCACCGGCTGCCAAAGGTGATTCTTGAGGCTCAAGCCTGCGCATCATCAGGAAGCTGTGGGCTCCACCAACTCTAAGTACTAATATGTCACATAACCCTGGGGGGGGGAGGGAAGGACTGCGTGCCAAAGTGGCATGTGACAACCAATAAGCTAAACTTCTGAAAGAATGACTCATGCAAGCCGTACACTGCTGGGGACAAGGAGGCGGCTACCTTCTCCAGCATGGTGCTTGACGATTCTGGCTAAGTGAAACCCATGATGCAAATTCTCATTTTCACCTTGTCCCCACTTGGTTTGCTCACAGCTTGTCTCGACTGTTTTGGTGGTGGTGGTGGTGGTGGTGGCCACACTGGGAGCCACACACATGCAGGTGTTTGCAGAAGCCAGATGACGGTGCCATATGCCCTAGAGCTGGCTAGAGCTGGCGTTACGGGTGTCTATGAGCTGCCTGGCATGGGTGCGGGGAACAGAACTCAAGTCGTCTGGAAGAGCAGCAAGTATTCCTAGCCATTGAGCCATCTCTCCAACAGCCTTTGCTTTTAATTTTTGAGACAGAGTCTTAATGGTACCACTTTTAGCCTGGAACTTGCAGTGATGCTCCTGCTTCACAGTCCCATGTACTGGGATTACAGGTATGTACTGAGTTTACTTTACAAATTATATCTCATTATTTAGTAGTCCTAGGGGTTGAATGCACAGCGTGGCACATGCTAGGCAAGCATCCGACCACTGGGTTATAGATGCAGCTCTTGCCTGCACTATTTGCTTGTTAGTATTGTATTTAGTTGTTTGTTTTTCACAAGTGAACAGGGGGACACTAGATAGTAGGGCTATATCCTAATATTTTTTATATTTCTAGTGTCTGGCACACTCAGAAACTCTATAGAAACCAGTGGAACGTGCAGAATCAGAGCTTTGACAAAGGGCTTACAGTCTAAACCAGTGACCACCATGTTGGCACCATCTGTGACTCTTGTCACATTTCAATAGAGATCCTGACTTCCAGTCCACATGCGTAAGTTTTTCAAGCATCCACAGAACCTGGTTCTAAATGTCTACCCTATGCCAGCTACTGAGGGGTTATACAGATGGAAAATATCTTCTCTGTTCCTTTAGCAAGATTAGTCTCTGTCGTGAATCACGCTCTGTATATTCAGAAGCCACCCTAATAAATATCGCTGGGTTTATTTGATAGTTCTGGCTGTCATTTGAAACAGAAAATCAGTCCAACACGAGTGCAGTTAATATCAACTCTAGAGCTCCAAGCCTCAGTTGGCCAATGTTTTCATCATATGGAGACAATCTGAATTTTACTGCCATAGGAAAAAACAAGGGTAATCTCTAAGGCAAGAATTAGGAATGCATATCAGCCTTCACAGCACTGCTGGGTGATTATAAAAGTACACATATGTGTTGCCATGAAAAGCATTTCTAGTAGCCAAACTCTCATGCTGGTGTGTGGTGAGTGTAGAGATCTCAGTGGCCTCTTTGCCTTTGATCTTTCTATTTTCTGAAGTTGTGAGATCTTGCATGCTCCAGTGATAATCTGGGAAAACATACAGCCACTATAAAAGGAAAATTTTCTATTAGTCCAGGAATAATCTCTTATAGCAAAACCACCTGACAGGACCATGTGGGCACATATTACCCGTATGAAGACCAAAGATATTTTTACAACTGTGGATTATTTTCCTTCCTTTGTTCAAGTCCATATGGTGCCTATTTGCACATCAGTCATCTGCAGTGCTGTCTTATTCAACTCCAAGAATAGAATTGAAAATATTTGTTCCCAATTTCTATAAAAATAAAACTTGGTATTAGTTTCTCTATTTTTCCACAAGCACATTTCTCTACGGTGATGGCATGTCACCTTGACAGGAATTGGATGACAAGTGTGAATAAAGCCACCATGAAATATGGGTCTTCTGCTCTGGACACACACTGTTTGATCTGCCCTCCACTCTCTTTTGCTTCCTCTTGTAGAATTAAATGTCTGCCTCTTTCTTCAACAAAGGATACTTGCTTCAATATGAAAAAAAAATTCTATCACTGGACTGCTATACTTCATCTAGCCAATCTGCCTGTACATCTGTCTTCCTACCCATCCATCCATCCACTTGTCATCAAGTAGAGCATGGTTTAAAGGTTTGTCTACTAGTTTTGGGGGAGCTTTCCCAGGGAGATGTCGGGCCGTGGTGTATATGCTTCCTGAAATAAAATGGGAAGAGAGGAGGCAGTGACATTCTACCAACATGCCCGTCTGAAAAGAGCAGAATGACCATCTGCCTAGACTTTGAGGCTCATTTATTTCCTGAGTCCTGTCCAGAAGTTTCATCTGCTACTTAAAGGAATTCTAAGTATGATCAAATAAGCCAGTCCAAACGAGGGCTTTGGACTATAGGAGACACTGGTTTGGGAGTGGGAGACGACTTGAGCACATGTATCACAGAGATAATCCGTTCTAATGCCATACAAATCCTTTAGTCCAAACAGAAGGGAGGAGGGGAGTCATTGCTCTCACTTAGGAAATCCCAAAATCACTACAGTGCCTGAAACCAAGAGGGAGAGGCAGCGCTGCCAGTGCTGTGTCAGCCCCCAGCCCAGATGAAGATATTGCAAGGTTTCTCGATGAGACTGGGAATGTCTCATTGGGCCTCAGTCTTGCAGAGCCTGAGCTCTCTGGTGTGTACTGACATAGTACTGAAATGAACAGGAGAAAGCAAAAATCCTATCTGAACAATAAAACTTCCCATGTCAACAAGCACAATGCTTTTCCCAGCTTGGGCGAACCCACGGCAGGCTGCACCTTGAACCTCTATGTAAACTGCCTTGTAGCATTTTGTATAGGGTCTCCTTCATGGTGGAGTCTTGTAAGGGAGCATGGCTTAGGAGAGAGGATGCAGGGAGGGGAGAAGGCTGGATTCTACCACTAGTAGTTCTACAACGAACCAGCTCATAGTTTTAATAAGCAGGAGACTTCTGTGCTAATGCTGAATGGGTATAAAACCAGGAGACTAAATAAGTTATACCTCTGTCTAAAGCGCTAAGATTTATAGCACATCGAACACATGATCCATGCTACGAAGAGGCAGAAGCAAGAAAGCAATCGTGACAGTAGCTCACAGCAGGATCTCTCTGGCTATCCAGTAATAATCCTAAAGTCTTTCTTGGAAATGACATTTTACTAACCCCAAATTCAGGAGACCTTATTTGTTCAGGCTTTTCTAGCACTCCCCACTTTCCACCATGTGCCCTTATTGTTCACACACATATCTTGCTTTCCCTATGAACTCTAAGCTCCTCCAAAACATGGTCCACCTTTTGATCTCTTGCCATGTCTAGCCACAGCTCTATAAATACTTGCTGAATGAATCAATGATTCTGTGAAGAGGGTCTGACTAGCTCTTCTTCCAGATAATTATTCTTTTTACTTCAAAGATAAAATCGAGATGCAAACACTCCAACTTATTTATCTCAGTTTACAATTTGAAGTTTCAATTCCAAAGTACTTAAGAGTAATGACATGGTCTTTTAGCAAACCTTCGTGGGCATCCATTCTGATGACTATTCCATTAATGTCAAAAGCCCAAGCAAGAGTAATGACAATAATGATAATATCAATTATATTAAGAAAAATATTAAGTGAGTTTTTTGACTGGGACAACTTTCTAGCTCAGAACATGGTCTTTAGGGGAAATACTTCATATCTAAACTGAGTAAAATCAGAAATAATCTTTCTTAAATTACTTTCCCACAATGTATTATTTTAAAAATATAATCATTGGTTCTGTAATAGTGATGACCCCTATATGTGATTTTTTTTTCATTCATTCACTTGCCAAACATTAAAAATCTTGACTCAGGTGTGATATAACATACCTAGGACATAAAGATGAGAATAATACAGTCTCTTCAAGAGATAGCAGTGAGAGGAGGAGAAAAACTATGACAACAACATTTGGATATAACATGAGGTTCTAATGCAAACTCTCACTTTTTAGAACACAAACTGTACCTGTCAACTGTGACCAACTTATCTTATGAGAAATTATTGATGTTGAGACCAACCATTAAAAACACAAAGATATGTGCCATGAGGTATTCACACAGGACTCTTTTCTTGTGACTTGGCCTTCTGGTCCAAGCAAAGGAAATTCAGACAGAAGGGAGACAGTCTGTCTACATTCCTGTTTGTTTTGAGCATGTAGAGCTTCCATGGTGGTTGGTGCTACCAAGCCCTAACTCTGTGCACGAGCCATGCCCCTGTCAACTATTCATCCCAACCTACAGCACAAATATTTTGGGCTCACATTTTCAATAGTGGCAATTGCAAGGGTTAGAAAAGCTCTCATTTAATGAGCCTAACTTACTACCTGTTGGGTGAGATTTCTGTATTTTATTTCCCAAAGACCTCCTCATTTTTTTTTTTTTGTCTGATAATTTCTAAAAATTCCTCTGAGACTAATTTAAAAAAATAAAATATAGGCTATTATGATATTGTGAAGATATATACATACATTGTTTAAATAATAATGATCAATAAATACATTTGAATGATGCAAGCACTAATCAACACTATCCAGAAGGAAGTTTAAGGTTAAAGTGTTAAAGTTAAAGTTTTGAGGTTATGATAAGTCTTAGCAATGTTTAGGAATCTATGTGTCAATAAAGCATCCAAGTAGCATTTGATTCTACACAATTGTTTAACACCACTGTTATCTTAATGCACTCATTGCTAGGGTGGGACATTTCCACTACAGACCAGGAGAGTCAAGATGAAATTCTTCCACCATTCAAGTTCTTAGATTTCCTTGAATTTATACAAGACTTCTAATGTAAGAAACATCTAAATGTTCTAAGCCTGCCCTCTTAGCTTAGCGTGGTGTAGCATACCTAGGACTCAAAAGGCTGAAGCAAAAGAGCCAGGGATGTGAGTTTTGGTCTAGCATAACTACATAGTAAGAACTTTTATAGTCAAAAAAATAAAACAAACAACCCCCCCAAAACAAACAAAAAACTTGCTGTCTGAAAATAATACGAAGAAAATTAGTCACTTAAACTCTCTAGTTTCCCTTAAATTAAGTTTTCTATCTAAAAACGATGACATTCCCAGATTTTCAGTGACATTATCATTTTCTTATTCATCAAGAGGAATTTCTTCAATTTCAAACTAAATGTGCTTAGATTTCATTGTTACACCCAGCCTGTACCATCTCCTGGGACTAGAGGACAAACTTACAGTAGCACCTTGGCATCATCTATGATCACAATAGTTGAGTCAGTGTTATTTAATGCTTAAGCAATAATTTACATTTGTAAAGAGAATAAAATTTTAATACTTGATTGACTTTCTTACCAAAATAATTATTTTAAAGTATTAAGGGGTTAGGTAAACTAAGTCAAAGAAAGCAAGAAAGGAAGGAAGAGGGAATGAGGGGAGAATGAGGGTGAAAAAGGGAAGGAGGAAGGAAAGAAGAATGGGAGGGAGGGAAAAGGAGAGAAAGAGAGAGGACTATGCAGAGAGAGAGAGAGAGAGAGAGAAAGAGAGAGAACCCCAGGGCAGATGATGGAGTTTGCCATTTGTTTAGCTTCTGGTAGATATGTGTGTTTGAACCATTCAGAGACCATGTCTCCTAGGAGATAAAGAGCAGCCTTCTATCTCAGCTCTAAATTAGGTATAGTTGTATCTTAGTAGATTCAGACCAGATACAGTTTGTTATGCATCACTTCTGGTCTGGGAAATAAAACATTGATAAAAACAAAACAAAACAGTCCCTGTCCTCAAGGACCGTTTGAAATTGAGTGGAAGATGTAATCAAAAACTCACACAAAAAGCCTCAACTCACACTCAGCTGGATGGAGAAGTATGTAGAAAAGATACAGAATGGGGTGAAAAAAAGTATTTAAGCTACTTTTAGTAGAATAGACTTCCTGTTGTCCAGCAGCCTTGTTAACTAAGCAAAATCCACACTGTATTTTCAGAGTGTCATGGATTATGACTCCTGTCAAATATCTTTGGTCTTCCCTGTGGTACTGAGGTCTTAGAAGTACCCCCTCTTCTTTACTGTGGTAACCTATGTTCTTTCAGAGTGCTCTGTACATGATAACACCTTCTCAATACTTGAATGAAGGATAAGGATGGTGGGTTTGAAACTGAAGGTCTGCAATAACTTCACTAGTGATATTCTCTCTCTCTCTCTCTCTCTCTCTCTCTCTCTCTCTCTCTGTGTGTGTGTGTGTGTGTGTGTGTGTGTGTGTGCGCGCGCGCACGCTTATATGAGTATTTAGGAATGGAAGCCAGAAGACTACTTCAGGTCTTGTTTTGCAGATGCCATCTACCTTGATTTTTGAGACAGAGTCTCTCGTTGGTCTCATGCTCACCAAGTAGGTGAGGCTGGATGACAGCAAGAGCAGGGATCCACTTTTCTCTGTCTCTGCAGCTCTGGAGGTACAAGCACACTATGCTCTATGTGTTCTAGGGCTTGAACTCAAGGTAAATTCCTTACCAACCAAATTATCTGTCCAGACTCATCTCTGCAATATTCTGAATTCCTTAAGTGTCGATGAGTTCATTGGTAAAATGAGGATGCTGATGAAAACAATAGCTTGTGTCTTTTTTTGTTTGTTTCTTTTTTTTTTTTGTAAAAACTGCATGATAGCTATAAAATGTTTAGCAAAGTCACACTTGAGGCAACTGTTTTTACAGAGAAAAGAACAAAGATCTGAAGTCTAAGACTAGCATGATGCACAATGACACACTCATCTTTTTAGTGCAAAGAAAGAACTCAGGAGCAATGGTAGGGTTTTCAGGAAAACGTGTAAACATGAGAGCCAAGTCACCTTACTTTCCTGGGCTAAATATTTTTTATAATGTCTATGCAATGGTCTTCTAGATCAAGAAAGTACTAATATGATTTTACTCTCTGAAACCAAGCAAGATTTCTAATCCACCTCCTCCGAAGATCAGGAGAAAAAGAGCCTCAAAGAAGTTCATATTTTTTGTTGGGATGAGGCCTTGAATATACATACCTGAAATCCACATCTCTCTGTTACTCAGAGGTTTTCATGAGGAACAGTTTTGAGTAATCTCTTTGAGTGGAGGATGTGGTCCCAAGATAGGAGGCATGGTCTTATTCAAGAGGCTGGCAGAGCTAGTAGCTCTCAGACAGACTTAGGTGAAGTATGTCTTCCTGTATTTAGTCTATGAAATAGAGCATGAGTAGGCAACTAATATGCTCATTTGGATATGTACCCAAATCAATATTAAAAGCACACATGTAATTCTATGGTTATTACACAAAGAGGCTCAATAGCTAACTGTGAAATGCATGCTTGTATGACTGAACAAATTTCAACTATTCATTGCCGTGATTACATTAACACTCATTAATATTAGCTGCACGAAGTTAAAGATCTCTTGAAAAGCTGATGAAATTTAGATTCCTAGCAAAGATGATTGGTGGGAGAAATCTTATTATTTTTTTTTTTTGAGAATCAACTTGTTTATTAAAGTTTCTGACCAAGTCACTCACATACACACACATATGCAGATAGGCATGATGCTATTATAGGTACAACCAACAGAAGACTTTTTCAAACACTTGATAGCTACAGGACTTGCTAGACTGCCTTGTTAGGTGGGAAGGTTTGAGCTGCAGTCTGCCTGTGGCTAGGTGCTGCACGCTCCTGTGGGGACAGAATAAAACCCAGCAGTCTTTCTGCCCTTCACTTTTCTCCTGAGTAGAGCTTACCATGTGACCACCACGTCTTTGGTGCAGTAGCAGAGAGACACTGTCTCCATCACCACAGCTGGGAGCTTTGATCTGTCTTGCTCCTATGACACATTCTTGTCCTATCAACACTCTGTCTAAGTAGGGAAAACTTTAGTTCTCTCATCTGGAACTTTGGGGAATTAGAGACCCTACCACCCCTCTGTAGACCTTCATTCACCTCCTTCGACTTCCATCAGCATTTTCCCTTCCCCAGGTAGTTCCAAGACAAAAGCTGAATGAATCTCATCTTTCACCCATATGGTGGGCATCATCTAAGAGCCGAAACTTGCCCTACAAGATCAACTGTATAAGATCAGTTCTCTTATTGTACCTATCTACCAGTAAATTATATTTCCTGCTTTTGCTGCTTCTCTTTTTTCCATTGAGAAATCTTATTTTCATAGCTACCTAATTTTTATTAGCTATATAAATCTGTCTATTAGCTTTCCCCCAATGCAACTAATATAAGTAGGAAATACAATGATATTCATGTTATAATTGCATGAAAGCAGTTAGAGGCAAATGCTTTTTCATGGATGAACAGGCTGGCTGCCTTTCCGCTTTGTCATGGTTACAGAACCAGGTTGACGGACACTTTTAAGGCAGACAGTATCTCATCTAGACAATGTCTACCTAGAATTCCGTATGAGATAGTTAGGTGGTCTCGTGCTAAATGTCTTCTCTCCCACTTGCAGTGACACTGAGTAAATGGCAGGAGAGGAGAATGTCCTGCTGGAACTTACTGTCCTGTCCTCTTACTAGCGTTATTGTGCCAACCGTAATGTTCTTACCGAAAGATTGTTTTTTTTTTTTTTAATTTCAAAATAATCTTTAAAAAAGAGACATGTGCTGTGGTTTATTTGACTCTCTGAAAGGAGTTGGGGTGGGGTGCTGAGCCACGGTGAACTGAAAGGCGGCAGTGGGGACTCTGAGTGTACTACCAGAGGTGACAAATCTTACACTATTCCCCAATCCCTGGGTTTAGCCCTTTCTCTCTCCCTTGCTATCCCCTACTCTTACATCAGGGCGCTTGGTTTCATGAGGACCCTGAATAAATCTAGTCCTTTCTGCAAAGCTTCAGCAGCGAGGCATTGTACCATTCTCCACAGAAGGATGCGTGTTACAGAAGCCAATGCATCTCACAACAGGGGAGAAGGGAGACACCCAGGGACGCCATTCTTCTCCCAGACACTAAAGAATTTCAACTTTGTCCTTGAAACCTCTTTTCTTTGATTCAGAGGCACCACACCTCCAGCAGAGTATAGTGGCCTTAAAAAAAAAGTAGATATGAACTCTTTTAAGGTCTCCTTCCTACACACACGGGCAGCTGCCTGAGCCTCCTGTAATCCACCCTATGAGTTTGGAGCTATGCTTTCTTGACAAACCTACCTTTGATTTCCCTTCTCTGAGGCATATATCCCTAACCCAGGCCATCTCAGTCACAGGGAACCACAGCTTTCCCAGAATGAGACTGCTCTGCCTTCTCCAGCATGAGTTCTAAAATCCCATTCTGAGCTTTCTCCTTGAGCCCTCAGACAGAGCAATGTGAACTGTATGGTGGATGAACCAAAGGAAGCAAAGAGACAGGATCTGCCAAAGCCAGCATGTCTAAACTGCTAAGAGACACCTAATAAGAACACACAACCACTTAACAGACATCACTGCCAGTTACACTAGGTAGAAGTGATGAACTCTTTCTTCTATGAGTACTTAGAACCTACACCTTCAGAGTAATCTCTGAAGATAAAATCAGCACAAGAAAATCCCAGGTTTTGACTATAACTAGGAGGGGTTAGGTTTGACCATGTCTTGTCTCTTAGAGGCAGATACTTGATTTTTGTTTTTGTTAATATGTCTTAGATTCTGAGTATCAGTGAAACAGCTCATTCCACATCTCTTCTTTTAAGAGTCAGTTTCCAAAAGTACTACTGATTTTGCAGAGGCCTTGAACTTACACTTAAGACATACTTAGAATAGTGCTGGGTTTTGCTGGTAAAGCAGCAACAAGCAAACCAAAAAAAAACTATTAGTCTTGGTGAAACCTCAAAGAACCCACTCTCCCTCTCTTTCCTGTATTTGGTTTCCCATTCTTTCATCTCCTAATAGTAATAAAAACTTCTTGAGTAGAGTCAACAAGTGAAGCTAGCTAAAAGAAATAGAAGCCGGGCTCCCTAGTCAATAGTTTGCTCTCCTTATTTCAGGCAACTCCAATTCTGAAGCAAAACTAGAAAAAAAAAATCCCTCTGGGTGATGTATCTCTTTTGAAGATCCTACAGTGTGCATTCTAGGGGGAGGAGGGTACGTAAGCTTGAACAGGCATTCTGTTGTCACTGGGAGATTACTCTAAGCCCATGGAAAAGAGAGGCATTACTTCTTTTCAGAGTTTGCATGCTGCCCTCTTCTGGCTTGTATGTCCAGGCTTGTCAGCACACCAAAATGTTTATTTCAATCCCACACCTGTGTGTGGTGTACCTTGGGAACACAGAAAAGAGTGTGGAAAATCTTCAGGACTTCTCATCAAATGAACATCCTTGAAGCTAACCAGAGGAAGTAGAGTCATTTTCCCTCCGGCTCCTGGATTCTCATTTTAGGCTGCCCACCATCACAGAATCTCACTTCGCATTCTTCCTTTGTGAAACATCTCATTCTCCACCCTCTTAACTCCCACACGGCTCTGAGACTCATCTCCACAAATGAATGCTCCACCAAGGGCTGGGCCTGTTAATGTGCTGGAAAGTCAAGGGGATTTTCCTACTAGAAGTGATGGCGGTGAGAAACATGCCCAAAATGGTAGGTTATTGTAATGAATGGTCCACCTAAGGACCACATTTTTGTGTCCTTGATATGTGATCAAGTTTGGTTTTATACATTATTAAGTCCACGTGTACAATTCTTAGAGAAAAGAGAGTTATGTGACAGGAGAAGCAGGTAATTGAGGAAGCAGATGCCACCATAGATCAAATTTACAATTACATGTCTTTCCCTTCTAAGCACTTCATCTTACATGCTGGTCCTTTGTGGGACTGATCGGAAGCTCAACACAGGGCCGCATTTTCATGGGATGAAATAATTCCTAAATGTTCTCATAACTGCTGAAAGGAGTCTAGCACTGAGCTCCTGCCTAACACCTGGCATATTTGCTGCCACAGAACTGGAGAACAAACGTGGATGGCACAGCTTGCAGTGTGCCTGGAAGACTGAAGTCTCTCATAGTTTGCCCTTGAACCTGGCAGGCCACTCATCTCATATTAATAGAACCCAGAACCCAACTCAGGATTCAGCTCCATTCTCTTGATTCAGAATGGAGCCAAGGTAGAGGTGTTCCAAAATATTTAAAGGCATGTGATTTGTTTGAATTATACTGTACATATTTTGAGGAAATCTAGATCTCTGGCTAACTAATGTGAGACTTAATGAGAATGAGCATTGGAGTGCCTCTCTCCATAAAAACGATAGCACAAAATTGTGAATAAGCAAAACATTGTGTGTGTATATATGTACATATATACATATATATGTCTATGCTACCCTTCATCCAGACATACACATATACATGAAAAGCCACAGATACCTCAGCCTATACAATGCACATGTATTCAGGCTCTCACTTAGTCAGTGCCATTCCACCCAGCATGGCTTTAGAGCTGAATGGCAAGCAGAAAGGAGTTACAGAAGACTGACAAAGGCTCATTATAAAACTATCCAGGCTGCAGGATGGCTCAGCTGCATCAGCCTGACGACCCCCGCTTGAGCTCAAGATCTCACTGTGGAAGGAGAGAAGTGGCTCCCTAAAGTTTTCCTCTAACCTCCTCACATGTACCCCCTCCCCCAATGCCAATACTAATAATGATGATAAAATAAGCCACCGTAACTACAAGCAGACGGTGCATCTTCATACAAGGACAGAGATAACCCTTTGGCTCTCCCAAAGAGAAAAAAAAGGCCTAAGAAAAACCTGATCTGTGAAAATTCGAATAAAATAAGGCTTCCCCATAGCTCATAAAACAGCTTACTATGGTCTTTTCTAGTTGTATACACTGACCAGTGAACACGTCACAATCAGTTTCTCTGGTGATGGGAAGTGCAGAACGATATAGCAACGGCATGTTCTTTCTTAAACATAGCATTTACTTGCCACATCTATTGCTAGTCATGACTTTAAAAAAAAAAAAAGACTTGTGTGATCATTCACTTCAGTTAAAGGGCAAAAATGTGACATTTTCCTATCACCATGGTAGAACTACGCATGCATTCTTTTTAATGACGAAAGCACACATTCATCTGACTAAAAGAAAATGGGTCAACTTAAATTCTCCATGGCGATAAGCAAAGTGAATAGCTTTCTTATAGCTTCCTTATCTTGCTTGGCTGGGCACAAGATTTGGGATAAGGGCAGCAATGAAACTCAGGTACCGTGGAGGGATGAGTCAGCTGTGAAGTGTCAATGAATGGGTCTCTACCAGGAAGTACTAGGAGCTGGCTGAGTAGAGTTCCATTTAGATTCTGCATCTGATTACCTTGGCACCCTGAGGAGACCCCAACTCTGCGTGCTCCTCACTCCAGGAAAAGCACTTCTTACACAGAATGGGGACCATGAATACCATGAGGACTGTCCAAAACACTACTAATCCTTTATCACAGTTACTCAGTCTCTTTGGCCTTTCCGGGAAGATGGAACTGATTAAGCAATGTTAATTTAATCATAAGTAATCAACATGGGGAAAAAATTACATAACCAACTTCGAAATTGTGAATCAAACAGAGAACTCCCAGGAAAATAGTTGTTTTGTCCCCTCCCCCGACAAACACAACTTTCACCTCAAAAATAAACATAGAGAAATCTATACATTTAGTGATTAAACAAAACGGAGCTATGAATTGACACTGCCTGAAAATGGTTCTATTTTGTACAACGTTCTCTCATTTATATGTTTAACTATGTAGCTCAGGCTGACCTGGAACTCACAATTTCACCCTGTCTCAGCCTCTTGAGTGCTGGGATCAATTCCTATGCTCTGAACCTAATTTAAGGGAGTTTAGAACTCATTCTGTCAGGAGTTCTGAAAGACAAACATATCTTCAATTCATCAATGAAAGTGAGACTAGGACAACTACGTTTTTAAATTGCTGCCTCGCTTCTCTCCTTTTCTCCTTCAGACATAGCCTAAAGACATAGTGGTATTTCAGCTACGACACTATATCCACTTAGGCCACATGCTTAGGAAACCAAAACTACGCCCAAGCCTGCCGTGGCTTCCTGATCCTACAGGGAGCACCTAAAGGTTTTCGGTAGGCGGACTCTATTCAAAGCCTGCTTCCTAAACAATTACCTGATGGTTCACCATTATCACGAAGCTCACCAAGGGGCGCGCGCACAATATGCAGGTACTGCTTCTGTTTTTACAAGAAAGATCGCGGTGAAGTTTAAAGGTCTCCGCTTTCCACCTACTCAGAATCCAATAGGCGAATCCACCTGGTGGCCCCAGACACACAGGAGCTACGTACCTATCCGGGCGAACTCAGGAGGGCTCCTAGCTGCTCTGCGAACCAGCCCCGCGGACAGAGGTGAATCCACCCTAGGTGCCTGGGAAAGGCAAAAGGCAGAAACCTGTGCGCAGTCACATAGGTCGTGACGAGCCGCATACCTGCAATGACGAGATGGAAGCCTCCTCCTCGGGTCCCTTGTGCGTGTCCCTGAGCCTCTCCTCTGGGTGAATGACGGGATCCACAGCGCGGTGCGTGCAGGATCGACCCCCGCAGCGGCAGCCTGGTTCCCGCAGGAGGCAGGCGAAGCAGCGCGGGTGAGCGGAGCGAGCCGAGTCCAGCGGAGCGCGCAGAGGGCGGAGCGCGTCTGGCCGCGCCTGCAGATGTGGAAGGAGCTGGAGACAGCACTGGGTCCTCTAGGCGCTGCGTGGGGATATTATCACCGTCCGGGATTCCTATTGGCTCGGAACACCAAACAAATCACACCAGTCACTCCCTCCTTCTCGGCTTCACTCCCCTCTCGCTTCTCATTTAGCCCGCAAACACACACACACACACACACACACACACACACACACACACACACACACTTCAGTGCTCGCTGCGTTTCTCCTTTCCTCATTGCAGACTGTGGATTTACAACCTTGTGGGCAGCTCTTAACATTTTGTTTAGCAGACTTCCAACCCAAACCCCGTCATGTAGAGAAATCCACCATCCTCTCAGCCGATAAAACACACATGCCTTCAGATCTTCCTCTTTAGCATGGACTCAGAATGTGAAGACTATAGAAACACACACACACACACACACGTGTGTGCCTGCCCACATGGAGCCAAAGTTTCTTTTGTTTTGAGGCTGGTGAAATGAAAGGCAAACCGATCCCATGGCCATTAGTGAGTCGAACTAATAATAAAATTCTTAAATGAATTCAGTACAAAGTAACCATCATTTAGATTTGTCTTCCCTGCCATACACTGTTTTAGTCATTATTATCCCTATGTTTTGCTTATTGAAAGCAGAGATCTCTCATATGAATAAGACTACTCATCATCCAGGGAACAGAGACCAATGCTTGCACACGTGAGCTGGACATTCTAACCAGCTCACTGTGGTGCTCGCTGGACACTAGTGTCTTCTCTGCGGGATCGTTGCTCTCCATGGACTTCGTCAGCATTGTGTCTCTATTGACAAGGGCACCTGGGTGAACGAAGACACCTGGGAAAAACAGTTATCTGTATACATGCACAGAGATAACCCTTTGACTCTCTCAAAGAGAAAAAGGCCCAAGAAAAGCCTGAGACCTTTAGTACTGAGCTGGGAAATTAAAATAAAATAAGGCTTCACCGTATTTTATAAAGCATCCTACTATGTTCTTTCCTCCCCAATAAGTTTCAATGGAAATTTGAATGACAGCTTTCTCTGCAGAAGCTCTCACTTCTGACACCAAAGAGCTCCATTTTGAATTTTGACCTGACACTTTCTTTCCCAGAATTATCATTTTTTTTTTTTTGTATACCTTATTAAAACTTGACAGTCTGGCTTCAGCCAAATCAGAGCACACTTACGTTCAAAATCATAGAAAATAATAAGTTTCTGAAATTCGTCACGAACCAACATCCTACCTGCTTTCTTTTCACATTTGGGCCCATTCCAAGAATCCGGAACTGCAAAGCTGTTTCTCAGAATGGGCTAACCTAGAATCAGCCAAGACCTCCCATACTTTATAAGGGGAATAAAACAGAATGATAAAGAGGCTTGCTGAAGGCAAGAGCAAGCAAAGCTGGAAGATGGGGTGACGGCCTCCCTTCTATTTTCTTGCAGTTACCTTCCCATACTAACTATGCACACCAAAGGAAGCTGAAGAGTTAACTCTGCAGACTAACCACTGTCTGCCTTTGTCCAAAAGAACTAACAACTAACAACAAGGACTCATTCAGTCACCCTGATAATCATTCTACTCATTATTTCTGGACTAGTCATATACACAAATAAGTTGTCAATCACTTGGCTTAGAGCTGCCTTTCAGGATAAATACAAATAGGAATCCACCCACAAATAATAACAAAGCAACAACAACAGCAATAATAGTGGATAAAGCAAGTCTTTTATTTATTTTTGCTTATTACATTCAGGACTCATTATGGCTTTTCATATCACTAGAGAGATGGTGTCAGTAGAGTCATGAATAATGTAAAGGCACAGATAACATGGCTGAGTGCTTCATATCTGGAAGGTCAAGGCAAGAGGACCTTGAGTCCCAGGTTTGCATGAGCTACATACCAAAAACTTTCTACCCTCTACCCTCTGTCCCAATAAGAAGGGAAAGTAGGAAGGGAGGGACGAAGGGAGGGAGGAGGAAGGAAGGAAAAGAGAAGTACCCATAAATCTTACATTTCATTATTTCATTTCAGGTAATAATTCAATCCAATTAATGAAGAGCAAAACTAGATGATCTGAAGGACACTTCCTGTCACTAATCAGTTATGCAATTAGTGGAAAATAAATCATTCATATATATTCCTTACTCTATTGATCATTTACTGCTTTAGGAAGACTTTTTTTATCCAAAGATAATGCCCATATGCTACAGCTCATTAATGCTTGCTTGTAAATGGCGTGGACATTGATAATAATAAATATGCTCTTGCATCCTGGTGGGAACAATAGCAAGTAGGCAGCAGTGTAGATCATTGGCCAGAAGCTCCCATTTTATATTCTACTCTACCGTTTTCTCACCCTGTCTACTTCAATACTATTTGTTTTAGTAAGATACACTCAAAAGTGGGCCTGCACTCAAGAAAATAGGTGAAAATATGCACATTACAATTTATAAGAGATGCTGCAGGGAAATGGGGGTCGTGTCTTAGAGACAGAACTTGTAGCAAAGTGAATAACATTCTTTCGGCCATTAAAAATGGACAGGAATACACTTACAATCCAAGCAATGTTTTAAGTGCATTTTTGTCATTTTCATTAATATTTTCTTTGTGTGTGAGTTTGTGCATGCATGTGTATGTTCAAGTGTCTCTGGTTGCAGAGGTGTGTGGGTAAGTCTGTATGAGTGCAATGAATGTGTGAATGTGTGTGTGTGTGTGTGTGTGTGTGTCTGTGTGTGTGTGTGTGTACATGCAGAAGGTCAAGCCAAGCTTGGGTGCCATTCCTC
This sequence comes from Psammomys obesus, assembly GCF_907164565.1. Lineage (NCBI taxonomy): Eukaryota > Metazoa > Chordata > Mammalia > Rodentia > Muridae > Psammomys > Psammomys obesus. The sequence continues at coordinate 756,606 of NW_026585587.1, forward strand.
AGAAACTGTTAACCTTGTTTTGTGGGACAGAGTCTTTTATTCAGGCCTGGCTCTCATCCAGGAGTCTAGTTTGGCTGGCCAGTGAGACCAAGACTTCCTCTTGTCTCTGCCTCAGCACTGGGATGATTACAGGCATCGACCACTGCCATTGGCTTTCCTTTTTCCTTCCTTCCTTCCTTCTTCCTTCCTTCCTTCCTTCCTTCCTTCTTTCTTTCTTTCTTTCTTTCTTTCCTTCTCTTTCTTTCTTTCTTTCTTTCTTTCTTTCTTTCTTTCTTTCTTTCTTTCTTTCTTTCTTTCTTTCTTTCACAGGGGTTCTGGAGATCAAATTCCAAATTCATGTCCTCAGGCTTGCATAGCACGCACTGTTCCCACTGAACTGGCTTCTCAATCCATTCATCGGTGATTTCTTATTTGAATCTTTAAGAGTATTATGTGTACTACAGATAAACATTTTCTGAACCTGACCTGGTCATGTTAATGGTATAAAAAGATGGAGAAATCTTAAATAGATTCAAAGCCTTGAGTTCTTCTCAAGGATTTCTTCTTAAGGGAGAAGAAGCAAATAAACAAACAAACAATGGCAGACAAAATTCAGACAAGGAAGAGACTTCTTCCAAGTAACATTTTCAGCTGTTGAAAGGAGTCCCTCTGGGGGAATTGGAGATCTTGAAGTCGCTGACTGGTCGAGAAAGGACTCAGAGTCCTCTAAAGAGATTTTGAAGGTGTTGATAGAAAGTCAGACAAGATAGCCTAAGGTTTATGTCAGCCTGCAACTTTATTATTGGACTTAAATACTACTAAGGAGTATACAATTTTATTGAGTGGTATTCATTAAATCTAAAAAGTTTGCAACTTATGATCTAAGGAGATGTAGTTCTGTAGTACAGATGATTATTAACATCCATTTTAACCTTCTTTGGACACATTTATATGTTCTTTGAGGAATATATGTATTATACATATATAATTTGTAACAAGAAATAACAATTTTTAAAATGTTATCATTTGTGCTCTTCTATACAAAACTTCTAGAGTCCCATATGACTAGAAAGCTAAAGATGAACCTTGCATTCCCAGTGTTAAACCTTCTCATTTTAGAGGTTGTCTGTTCCTGTTCAATTGTATGTTAGATGCTTTCTTAATGCAAATATTCATCTCCTTTTTATCTCTTCATTCACCTAAATGGCTTTCTTTTCATCTATTCATTTGTTGTAGACCCATAAATGGGAGCCTACTTCTTTTAAAGAGACACCTTCCTTAGATCATCATAGATGCTTAAATGTAAAATTGCTTAAATTATTTTGATATGGATAGCTTTAAAATCTTTGCTGTGATGGTTAATAAATGTTTATTTTTCCATATGATGAAATCTTTGTCTTACAGAACACCATAAATATTTTTGTTGATGTTCTGTTTAGATACAATTCTCTAAATGAAATATTTATAAGATATATATATATATATATATATATATATATATATATATATACATACACACACACATACTGATGGAATAGAATTTATTATTCTTATGCCACAATATTTCTGCCCAAATGTGTACAAATGATTTACAAGACTTTTAAAGGAAAAAATTATAGCCCTTACTGTGCTTCAGAATAAGCTTCTTGGCCATGAGAGGGCCATCTGTCATGTCTGTGTCAGCCCAGCAGAGCAAAGAGCACAGTCCACAGATGAGCTTGGGAAATTAATAGGAAAGAAAATGACCACACATTCAACTGAAGCCTTGTATTTTCCCTTAAGACCCAGAGAGCAGGTGGCCATGGGTTCTTCTGTCTCATTAGCCCATGTTTATTAGATGTCAGCAAAACCTTTGCATTGTACTCTTGGTTCTGAGATATGGACAGAAAGAGATGGAGTGGGTGCAATCAGAGCAGAAAGCCACATTTGGCCCAAATGTGCTGTTGTAGTGTCAACAGTAAGTTCATGAAATATAAATGAAAAAAAATTTGAAAACTGTGTCCATTTAGCAGAAATAAACTGTCCCCTAAATTCATATATCGCTACCCATAGATCAGTGCAGCTCTAAGAGCCTATCAGAAAAGTTTCTTTGTTCAGTGAATGATGGCCAGACAACAGAGAATAAATTTTAGTGGAATGCTCAGCCAAAGCCGGACAGCGATACCATATCCCTTCCTCAAGGCTCAGCAACCATTGTAGAAGAAGAGGCAGAAAGGTTATAAGATCTGGAAGTTGGGGTGAGGGGACCTGAGTGAAACAGTGTCTTCTGGAAATGACAATTGTTTCACTCATTAACTCGAAAGAGTTATGGTTGCCTGCACAAGACCCACACATGAGCAGGCCATTTGAAGGTCTAGCATGAAATGGGAAGGGGTTAACACCTTTAGGCCCCCACACCTAAATGTGGAGTGATGGGTAGCTGATGGATTCTAGAGAAGAGAAAAACAGCTTTTGTTTCTTTTTTAGGTATGCTCTTGGTAGGTTGACTGCTCTCTAGTGAATGATCCCTTACTCAGGAGTAGGTTGAGCAGCACAAATTAGAGTAGATGGGTTACTAAAAAGAGAAAAGGACACACAACTGGGAGGACTATAGGAAGGTGGGAGTGGATCTGGGAGGAAACAATGCATGATTTGCAGAGTGAATATAACCAAAATACATTGTATGAACTTCTCAAAGAGTTAATTAAGAAATGAGAAAATTTTGGATGTGGCACTTTTGTATTGCTGTGCTCTCAGTTTCTGAAGCAAACAGGAATATAAGTTCAATTAAGAAAGAAAAGCCTTATCTTAGCTCACAATTGTAGAGGACTTCAATCCAGTGGCTATAGCTGTTCACACTGTGATGGACCGGGAGGCAGAGAGCAAGGGGAAAGCCAGGGATCTGCAAAGGCCTGCTTTTCCTATAAGCCTTATCTTTCAAGGCTTCTAGAACATTCAGAAATGTATCACCAACTGCGGACCAAGCACTGAAAACATGAACGTGTGGTGGACACTTCTACATGTATCATAGGGACTGTGAAGATGGTCCTCTTCTAGTGCCGGTCACTCCCACAGCTTGTTCCCAGACCTGCTGGCCAAGCTGAGGAGGCAGACAAGCACAGCAGCATGCATGGGTGGAGAGGGATCCTGGCTGTCTATATGTACCATGCTATTGATACCAGGCTACGAAATCCAACCTTCAGCTTGTAGAGATCGTGGTGGTTGTACTTTACCCTAATTTCTTCTTTGGAATAGATTAAGCTGGGCCTTTTATCATCTTTCTTTCTTTCTTTCTTTCTTTCTTTCTTTCTTTCTTTCTTTCTTTCTTTCTATCATCTACTATCTATCTGTATAATTGGAAATTGATAACAATATGACAGTTTTAAATGTTAAAGAAAATCCACGGAGAGTTATGGATATGATAGAATTAGCATATAAGCAAGACAAGATGAATCCAGTTGTTTTTGAACTTTCTATTTTCTGTGTGCATTCATGTCCTAAATCTTTCAATGGGCCAAGAGGAGTTGTATGGATATCTCCTGGAAAGGACACTAAGCAACGAAAAGAGCCTATACCTAGCAAGTTACAACAGAATCCTGGGACTAAGGTTTAGATGACAGACATCATCACACAGTCCTTAGTGTGTAGATATTGATGTCACTGCATTAGGTCCTGAATCACTTAGTGTTTGAGAATCTACTTTAATTCATGGGTATCAGTTATCATACATACAAAATGGGATCAAAAATATCTGCGAGTTTTATAAGAGGATTAACTTAAATTTTGCTTTTAAATGGTTTACTGAGAGCATAGTGTGGAGAAAATAATAAGGGGCAAATTCCAAGCTTGATAGGACAGGCCCTTCCTGTGCTGTAGACCAGAGCCTTGACTAGCATCAACTGGATGTGGCAAAGGTATGGTCTCTGGATGGATTTTAGCACTCCTAGAATTACATACTGATTGTATTTTTAGAAATAAGCCCAAACCATTAAAAAAAAAATCCTTCTTACCGGAAGAGCGTAAGATGACTATTTTATTTTAAAACATGCAGTCAAGGCAACACCTTAAAATGACAAATGTTGACCTTGTCTTGGGGAGAACCTGTGTCTCTTCATACTTCCCACTATCTTTGGTCCCTGGCAGGCTGTCAGTACAGGTTAGATGAGTAGCTTAATTCTCTAATTGGGTGGTAATTTATTAGCAAAATGATAACTTCCTTATGTAGATTACAAACTGGCAAGAAAATAATTTTAAAAAAATGGGTTCCAGTATGTTTTATCTAATAAAAATTGTGTGTTTCTTAAATATTTGGTGATAGTTGATTAAGAGAGCTGACTGTACCTGCCTACTTCCCTGGTTGACACTGGCAATCAGGCTTACTCTGGCTATGGGAATAAATCCAAAATTTACATGTATATTCCAAAGCACAGTTTTGAGAGCCCTTCCATGGCCCAGTACGTTTCCTCTCTCTCTTTTTTTCTAAGAGACTATCCAGGTCCTTGGGTCTCTGAATGAGGATGGCATGAAGCAGAGCCACAGTCCACCAGAGTCAGACATGTGCCAAAGGTGAGTGGTTCAACCTAGCTGTCACAAGCCGCAGAGACTATAGGTTATTTCTTGACTATCCTACAAGATAAACTAAATAGTGTTTCTGTAAGTGGATATCCAACTGTTTGTTCTCTCTACCTATGCCTTGCTTTGCCCCTTTGCTTCTTCAGTTGGTGTCTTCAAAGATGACAATCCCTGCTTGGAAGCACGCAAGCAGAAGGAGGCTCCTGTTCACAGCTTCCTCCACATGTCACTTTCCACACTGATAAGATACACGAGTGAATACGAATACATACCATCTGATCTTGTGTAACAACTAGCTATAATGTAAGACCAAAACGCTGAGCAGTGACACAAAGGCTTGTGTATTTACAATTTCAAATATCCCCGTGGATATCTCCTTCCTTATTTAAATGGAAAGTTCATATCACACCTTCTAGACTTTACCTAGAACTGTCTTCCCCTCCCCTTCTTTGTGTTTACAGTGCTGAGACATGCCTTCCTCTCTACAATACTCTGTTGTAGGTGGTGATTAATATTTACTATTGGTTTATCTTCTGGTAATGCTGCTGTTAATCCTAAACTGTATAACCAAATTGCCACACAGACACTGGGTTTATTTAGAACACAATTCTGGGCAATAGCTACTCCATCCTAAACCTCCAAGCCCTCATAGTTTCCTAACATTTAGATTTCCCACATTATACTTGCTTTTTGTGATTATATTATGTCCAGTCCATCTCCACTTAGTTCCAAGATCTGTCCTCCAACTCTGCTCCTAGCTCTCCTCTCCTCCTTCTCCTCCTTCTCCTCCTTCTCCTCCCACTCATTTCCTGTCCTCTGGCTCCTCCCAGCTCAACATTGTGTCTAGTTGCTTTATTTTGCCCTGTTTACATAAGAGTTGAGACAGGATGTTTAGAATGAGTATAACAATGCAATATCCAGATTGAAACCAGAGAGTTGGGGAGGGGGGGAGAAATCAGCATTTGAATGAACAAGGGTAAGGTGTATACATTTCAAAAGAACATTATACCAGCAATACTCCTTATAGAAAATTGTCTGTCCCTTATTCCTACTTGGCATTATTTGTGTGCTCTACTTTTTTTTGTCGGCTCCCCAGGAAACACGGTTGCTATAACAATGAGACACACACTAGCTGCATGATTCAAACCAAGCTACAGAGTTAGATGGCCCAAGTCCAAACCTGAAATACATCATTATCTCTTCACCTGTCTCAGCCACCGCTTCCTTCTCTGTAAACTAGAGCTACCAGTAAGCCTTGATGGTGTTTTAAATGGGGCCACAGTACTCTTTAGCATTGCCTTTGGTAGTAGATGTGAAAGCAGTTCTTTGTTAGATGATTAAAAAAAAATTCACTGTCATAGTACCACTATTCCCCCCACCATGTAACACATTTTATTGAAGTGATGAGTAGCCCAAGGCCTCAGAAAAGCCACTGATTGTCTCTCCAATAAGTTTCTGTAGAAGTGAGAGAGTTGAAATTGTGTGTGTGTTAATATTTTGTGTTTTGTAAATAATAAGAAGTGTTAATTTTCAGCTAATGACTGCTAACAATGGAAACAACGTTAGAAAGGAAAAGCTGAGAGCCTCCTCCATGGTCGGTGCCTGTGTGGTAAGATTCTTCCATTTGTGTTTTTTAATAATTTGTATTTTTTTAAAAATACTACAAAGTATTAAATTTCAGTTGGTGTCTGCTCACAATGACAATGTACAATACTATTGTTTCTGTTATATTTATTTAATGTTTTAGTCTGTGTGCATGTTGTCTGTGTCTGTGTGAAAATGTGTATGTAGGGGAAGGGGGTCAGAGGACAACTTGTGGGGATTTGTTCTCGCCTACCCTGGGTGTATCAGGATTGGAACTCACAACATCAGCCTGAGAGCAAGTGCCTTCACCCCCTGAGCCATCTTTCTGACCAAGTGCTATTGTTTTTAAAACTCTGATCCAGGTTATTTCCCAAGTAGGTCAAGTCACCCACCTCCAGCTCAGGGCCAGAAGGGAAATCAAACAATCTGTGTTCTTACTTCCGATCTCCCCAGTATAACTGCTGCCTTCTGGAAGCGCCTCAAGCAAACATTCCTGATATATTTGGAAGGGAACAAAAGTTAGTCTGGAACGTTTACCGAGGTTTTATATTAGTGTGCATCCTAGGCTGCCCTGCACAAACTTCCGAAAGCAGCAGGATCAGTGACGGGGGACAGCTGGCCAGCCTCAGAGCAAGCTTGGCCCCATCAGGATTTCAGGACTGTCCCATTAGGAGAGCAAGACAGAGAGCCTCCTCCACAGCTGGTGCCTTTGTGGGGAGATTCTCCTCAGGAGTGGTTACACAGACGGGGTCATGGAGTCATAGGTCTGTAGGGATTGGGTAACAATAAGATGACATCCCTCAGACTCAGGGCTTCAGAAAGTCATGAATATTAACGAAGTGCATGTGTCTCATCAAGAGAAATTATTGATTAAACTTCTGTACCCAAGCGTCAACATATTAGGGGTTAATAAAGTGAACTAAATTGATAGGGCACACTGATCTCTAACATAGGCAGCAGAATGAGACCTGGCATGAGCAAACAAAGCAGACAGTAGAGACGCTCTGTGTCCTTATGATCAGTTCTGAGGTCAGTCTGTTACTTAATATCATAATACCAACAAGAGTCTTTATATTTTACTCATGGCTATGTGTTTACTACTCGTCACTTCTAGAGGGTACAAGAAAGAGATAGCTTTCTACACAATCTCAAGGAATCAAGCCTCACAAACCCTCTTGATCCTCTGTGACTCTGAATGATCGATCACCCTGCCCAGCCTCATTTTTGACAAGAAGAAATACTCTACATACATTGCAGGGTCCTGCTGAATCCCATATGTATTTTCCTATGCATATTCCATATTTTAATGATTTCTCATATGAGCTCATTGTTTGTTTATACAAAGTTGAAAATTATTTGATTTCAGAGATCACTAAATCCACCCAGAAGATTTCTCTTCCATCTTTCTTTCTCCGGTGTGTGAGTCTCCTTGCACCTCCATAACAGAATCCCACAAACCAAGCGGCTTATTGTGTCTGCCTTGAGTTCTAAAGGCTGAGTCTGAAACCAAAGCATTGGCACAGCCACACTCTCCGTGAAATCTTAGGGTAATACTTCCATGGCTTTTTCTGGCTTCATATGGTGGCTGTCAATCCTCAGTGGTCCTTGGATGCGGCTGGGTCTTTTTCATGCAGTTTTCTTTCCTCTAAACCTACTACACCATGAGCACCAGAAGTCTTCTATCTTTAGGTCTGACAACCATGAGTAGATAGTAGTAAGTTTCTTTTACACACTGAGAGCTGTGTTTGGTTTGCAGTGTATATATCCAGTTTCAAAAACATTCTATGGGACAGCTGCAGATGCTCCAAAAATGGGTTCGGTAAGACTTTGAAATCTCGTAGGCATCTTCATTGTCACAATCCTTATGTCAAATGCCCAGAGTAGTGATATTTTTATTTTCAAATCATTACTTATCCAAAAAAATATATACTCACTTTCTAATTTTCTGTCCCTTTCTGACTCAATGCCCATTCAAATGTCATTCCATGAGAGAAATATGAATAACACCTTATCAGCTCTTGAATGGAGAAAGGCCTGATTTTTTGTTGGTCTGGTGGCCCCTAAACATTTACAGTGAGTGAGTTAGTGAAAGCCGTGTGTGTGTGTGTGTGTGTGTGTGTGTGTGTGTGTGTGTGTGTACATGTAATCGAGAGGCCAACCTGGGACCCTAAGGCATGAGCTTAAGGCAGGTACCTGGAGGCAGGAACTGAAGCTGAGGGCATGAAGAAGATCTGCTTGTTAGAGTTCCCTTACTCCTGGCTGCCCTTCTTATATAACCCAGGCCACCTGCCCAGGTACCACCCTCAGAGGGCCACTCCTCCATTATTTAACAATCAAAAAAACACCTCCACAGATGTGCCTCAAAGGCCAGGAGGCAATTCATCAAGTGAGGCTCTCTCTTCCCATTCCTGTCAGGCCGACAACGGAGATCAACCATCAACCTCAGTCACACACTAAACTGAAGAAATAGAGCAAGAATCCAATGTGCCACTCCAGAAGTCATGCCTGCTGTTTTACAAGAAACACCTTTCCATTTGTGAAATAATGCAAGTCCACTGTAAAGCATTTCATAACTTAGAAGTGTACAGTTAAAAGAAAGAATCAGAGCTAATTTTAAAAGAACTTAACACCTGCCTCTTAACTGAGGCAGAAAGAAGTGTGGGAAGCTCTGTGCTGACACATCCCCTGGAGTGTTTACAAACATGATGGAAGGGGAAGGTAGGAATGATCCGATTGGTTACACTTGTCCTTTCCTTACTTGGATATGGTCTGATCAGCTGGCTGCCTGACATTGGCTAATACATGGCTGCTTGGGGCTGGCTGACATTTGGCTGTTTTTATAATTCAATGACAGGTTTCCACTTTGCTGTGTATTGCTTGGTTGAAGCTCTTACTGAAATTATGAGGCCAAATTTAATTTAAAAGTCACAATCTGTTAAGTTTTTAGTACTGTTTTCTACTATTTGTTCCTTTTGTACTTGAGTTTTCTCTGTGTGCTAAACTTGCTTTTTGCTTTCTATTTCATAGTATGTCTAAATATTTTAATAAAGTTCAAATGAGGTAATTTATAAATCACGTAGTGGCTACATGATATTCCCAAGTATGGACACATTTAACTACTCTTTTTTGTTACATGCTTAACTTATTGTGAGAGATTTGCATTATGAAATAGTAAAAAAAATAAATAAATCATCAAAACAATGGTATTTTCTGGATGCTGATAGTGATGAGTTATGACTGTTAGCTCTAGAATTTTGAATATTCAATTTTTAAATAATACTTATTTTGTCATGTTGATGTCAATCAATATTATAAGTCACTTAACCAATGTGGAGTTTCATATATCAGTGAATCTTTGAATTTACTTGCTTATTAGTAATATTTTCTTTAATTTAACATTTTTCTTTGTTCCCTTGTTTACTTGTAATCAACATACTCATGAATAGGCCTAGAGACAGAAAATAGTATAGTGCAAAACCCCAAGGCATTCATATAAATTACATTGTATACCTCAGTACCCTCTTCAACAATCTTAAAGGATATTCACAATTTTCTGAGCCCGGGGGGGGGGGGGGAACATTTCAGATATTTTCCAGACCCCAGCTCATTTCTGCAGAAGGTTTTCTTTGTCTTTCTATCCGAAAGCTTTATAAGCAGCAATAATATTTTATGGGTTTTAATTTTAATTATTTTACTAAAGAGAGAATATTTTAAAGCAGAATGGTGCTATGAGAAATTATTAGAAACAGCCAAAGTTGTAAATTTGGCCATATTCTGATCCTTGCCCTATTTATATTCAATAATAAAAAACAAAATTGAGATGCATGGAAAAAAGCTGGACATGCACTGTAAAGGTAGCATGTACGAACTTACAAACTGAAGGGTGAGTAGTCATGCTGTCATGACTCTAGCTACTAGGTATCAGAAACTTCCTCTTAGAACTGTATCTCAACGCATGGCCAACATGTGCCTCAGAGACCTGGAAGCTTTTAGGGATGTGAATTTCTTCACCTGAGCCAGGACAAGAGCTAAAAACAGAAATGAGAAATAAGCAACTTCTTCATAAAAACTTACATGAAAATTGGAGAACAAATAATTGCCCTAACCCCTATGCTTCTAATGGTCAGCCTTCCTCATTCCTCATGCTTAAATGGGCTTTCAAAGCCATGAGAATACTGAGGAAGGTCTGTGGAACCACGCGTTCTCACAGGCTTCCCATACATGGAAAACTTATTTCCAAACATTGCCACAAAGGCCAGGATGACCCACTTCCTTTTTAACACTGGTACTCATTGAATGATGATTTCTTGCTCCAAATTGTGTTTGCTGTGTGCTTATTTGTTTTTCCCTATTTCCCCTGTTTTGTTTTGTTTTGTTTTGTTTTTTAATGAGAAATAACTTGACAATGAGCATGTGTGTGTGTGAGTGTGTGTGTTAAAGAGCCATTGATGGGTTTTATCAATGAATTTATTCATAGTTTTTGCCCATCACCCACGCTTGCCACCTTGAAAGATTGAAACACAGACACTGAAGGTCAGATGTGTGCTCACACTCCAAGGGCAGGCAGCCCTGGAAGAGATACACCCGTGTGAACTGTTTTCATTGGCACTGTTGGTGTATCTTATCCGAGGAAGTAGTTGTAGCCACTGGGCCTGCTTGTGTACACCCCGCTCCTTTCACTTACAAGACCTAGTGAAGTAGGATAGAGGACATGCTACAGAAAATGGGAGGGAAAGGAGCCACTAACTCCCTCACAGAGTCTCATTGAAGCCTTTCACTGCCTGTGAACCCAGAATTCAGCATGAAGGTAACGTTTGCTTTGGGTCAAAATGTTTTCAAATGAGGAGCTAGAGAGTGCCCCGGTGGGTACAGTGCTTGAGAAGCTTGTAGGAGGACCAGAGTTTGGATCCCAGACTCCACGGTCGCAGAGGCCCACCCGTAATTCCAGGTGCCAAGGGAAGACTGTGGAGCAAGCTGCTTAGCCAGACTAGTTGAAATGGGTTCAGTAAGAATCTGGTCTTGACGTATAGGGCGGAGAGTGATTGAGGAAGATGCCTGGTTTCAACCTCAAGCCTCCACACACATGTGAATATACACACATGTGTATTCACAGCCATGCACCAATGTGCACCTAGACACAACCAGATACGCAAATACACATGTATACCCAAAATACACATGCACAAGCAAAATATTTTCAAACAAGAATATTAAGATAGCAATAAACCACTAGTAAGGCCTGAATGCATGTAACCTTGAGGACGGCCTCACTCTTACAAGATTTTTTTCTTTTTTTAAAATCTCAACCTTCATTTACACTGAAAACATCTTAATTGCTTGTAATTCTTGTGATTCTAGAATTCCAGAATTCTACTCTATCACTTGTAATCCTATTCTGTGCACCTCAGGATCCAACTTGTAATGCTCATTCAGTCTATGTTAAAAACACGTTTTTTCCTAATCCCCTGTTCTGCGCCATAGTGGCTTGTCCTGAACTTCTCTGTGGGTAAGTCAAGGACTTGGCTTTCCCTGAGTGGCAGTCTCTGAAAGGAGCCCTTCACAGTGTTCCAGGAGGCAGACTGAAGTGGGGACCCACTCTTCTGTGCTTTTCCTGAATCCATTCAGTAGCTTTGTACTTTGTAATGTCAGCTCTTTGCCAGCTTTCTTATTTATATTTTCCAATACATCACTTCCCTATAAACTTACATGTGCTAGCCTGGAAACACAGCCTTTAGATTTTAAAGTACCTGTGGTTACTAGATGAATATTTTTCTGTATTGCTTTCATTGTTTTACAATTTGAAGCTCATTTTCCATTTAAGGATTAAGTTGATTTTTGCTTCTTTTTCTTCTACTTATTATTCAACTTGTGAAATTTAATACATTGCCAATAAAAGTAACTTACTACTGCAAAGTAAATTGGAAGTAACATTGAATAAATTTAATGTAATTTAAGTAAAATGTATTTGTAAGATTGTATAAAGGGATAGTGAGAATTTCTCTACTGATTAATATCAGATCTTTCAGACATTGAATTACACGTAGATTATTATATATAAATCATATATGTTAATTCACGGATGCTCCACCTGAAGATGGGATCACACCCTTCTTCTTCCTGAGACTGACAGCTTCTAATATGTAATATTCCCAAGGTAGGGAGAAACAATAGGATTATCTCCCTAAATTATGAGTTATATCTTATCTAATCTGCTACACTCAGACACCCCACCCCAAAGTCTATATAAGTAAGGGATTTTCTTTGTTCTGCTGGTTGCTACTGGAGCTCCTGCTCCTCTCTTTTTGAGTGAGCACTATTAATAAAGAATATTTCACTTGGAATCTATCTCACTGAAGCTCCCTACCGGAAGAATTGCTGCTATTTAAAACAACACAGCGCTCCCATTTTATATGCATATATATATGTTTGTATACATGACACGTATGTGTAGGATTCATATCATACATCTATGTATTTCCCCACTTTAATCAGTCTTTAACTGATAAAATCTTGATTCTATTCCTACTGTCGATGGAGACTTTGACAGTAATATTGGTGTCAGTAAACAATGGTTTTGCCTGTATTATCATTTAGCCATTAGGGTAGGGTATTAGCTGGTAAGTGTGGGTACTTGTTAATTTTAAAAAGAAGATTCTCCCAAGGATATGAGCACGTTTTGGAAATTTAGAGCCGCCAATCTCTCACTCCACCCCCTACCATTCTTCCTCTCTCTTGTGCTAAACCCCAGAGTCCCAAACATGGTAGGCCAATGCCCCCTCCCCCACCCCGGGTTATATACCCCGTCCTAGAGAGGGCCACATTTTCACATTCATTTTACATGAGTTGTAGGGTGGAACGGTGACAGTGACATGAGAAAGGCTCAAAGTCGATGAAAAGATTCATTGTTCAGCCTTTGAGTTCTGAAAACATTCATCTTCTTGACCAAGATGCTTTTGATTTCAAAAGGAGTCACTGTTAATTATTTTGTAGGGACAACTGGCATGAAGCTGGACGGTCCCCAGATTTACTGAATGACTTGCAACAACGCCAGCCACAAACAATATAGTTTGAAAGATGTATGAAAAAAAAAAAAGGAAGACATTTGTTTTCCTAATGAAAGCGACAAAAAAAAAAAAAAAAAGAAAGAAAGAAAGAAAAGAAAAGAAAAGTCCTCAGAGATGGAAAGAAACAGGCTAACTTGAGGGAAGCAAGGAAATAAGGAATTACTCATTGTCCTGAGTAGATGCCTCAGTTTGCTACCAGAGCTAAATGCCGAAGGACAGAGGGGACCTGCTCTCAGTCTTCAGTATATTCAGGAAAGCAAGCTGTGTGCAAGACATATTTGTGTCTATTTAATTTGAAGTCTGTGTAGTATGAAAAAGTCAGCTAAGGTGGGTTCACTAGGGTCATCAGGTAACATGGGGACAGGGAGAAGAATAAGGAAAGTGAGCAAAATACCTCGGCTGGCAACTGGGAAACTCAATAGCAAGTGTTACTGAGCGCCAGCACGTGGAATTAGACACCCGGTGGCTGCAGAGGTGAACACAGCTCTGTGATGTCATACACAGTGGCCTGAAGAGTTCTTTTAGGACACGTCCACTCAACCAAACTAGAGATTCAAGGCTTCAGGAAGAAAAAGAAAAGTAAGGACTAGCAACTAGGAAGCAAAGGTGTAGTTCATTAAAAGAGAATGAGCTTTTCAGGATGGAGACATACCTCAGTGACACTGGTTGCTTTTTCAGAGGACCTGGGTCCAGTTCCTAGTACCTACATAATGGCTCACAAATGTCTGCAACTCCAGTTCCCATGGACTAAATGGCTTCAAAAGACACCAGGCGTGCATGTGGTCACAGACATGGGCAAAAATCACCCCCCCACATACACTTTATTTCTTAATAATAATTAAAAACAAAACCCAATGATGATTAAGAGCATGGATGCTGTTGGGAAGAGAGGAAAACAGGTAGGGGTAGGATTCTTTAGGAGAGAATGGTGGGTCATTGTCTTCATGCATCACATGTTGGTGGGTTTGGGGTTATTCTCTTCAAGGGTTGCTAAGTAATCAAAATGAGAGCAACTGCTTCCTGAGGCACCTGGCAGGTCTACGTGTCATACAATGAATCTGTAGGTCACAGGAATGTGGGGAAGGTAGGCCACCTTCACTACATGCAATTTGTGTTGAGATTCTTAAAAAAAAAAAAAAAATCAGAGCAAATGAATGAGTCCTACACAGAGTCATGTACATTCAGGCCTTAGGTCTAGTTCATTGTTATTTTAACATAAAATATTGATATATTAAAAACAATACCTGTGCTGGTTAACTCTGACAAAAAATTTGTCAGAGTTAATTGTTAATAATTGTTCTGGAATTCTTGTTTAATTATTTTATTATTTTACATTTAGGGGTGTTTCACAAGTGTGCCTGACATCTGCATCAAGAGCTGGAAGAGGGTGGTAGTTTCCCTGGAGATAGAGTTTCAGACATCTGTGAGCTGCCCTGTGCATGCTGGAAATCAAACCCCAGTTCTTTGGAAGAACCACAAGTGCTCTATACCACTGAATTATCTCTCGAACCCCTGTCCTGGAGTTTTTAATTTTCTGGTGGTCAGAGTCTCCAAGTAGATTCTGCTTCTTTTCATTCTTGAGTTCCCATAGTTCTCCTTGCCCTTCTATCCTGCTTTAATGCACCCTCTGAGAATTAGATCCCTTAATCCCAAGGGCTGAACATACATTTAATTTCTTCAGGCTTGGTAGGGACATAGATTCTACTTATCCAGGGATCATAGTCTTAACCTGTCGGATGTAAGGGGCAAGGGAGTTCTGAGCTTGCAGGAAACAGGACATAGCTTCTCAGGGGGGAGCTGGCTCTTTTCTCCTCCTCTTCCTCCTTTTTCCTCCTCTTTCTCCCCTTACCTTCCTCTGTCTTTCTATCAAGCCTCAGAGGGAACAGGAGTTGACAGGCTGTGTCAGGTAGGGAGAGCAATGGTGAGGCCCATGCGTCAAGGGTGTGAGCAACAGCATCATACTAGATTTTTGACTACAGTTCTGACAAAGGTGTTGATGAGTGTGTCGTAGGGGAGGGAAGTGGCTGCTTCAACAGCTCACTTACCCGGACAGGAAATCCTCCATTTGCCTTACCCTCCCCACCCTCAGTTTGTCTTCCACTACAGCAGATGACCAACTCCTATTTAGATGTTTTTGAGTCATTTCGGCCTTTGCGTGGGACAGTTGCTATGGATTAAATAAAATCTTTAGATCTCTGTCAAAAGAGATCAACAAAACCATCATTCCAACTCAGTCCTCTTTCCCCACTTTTTTTCCAGCAACTTCATTAACTCAATTGTTCTTAATTTTCTTTTGTTTTGTTCTGTTCTCGACACAGGGGCTTGCTCTGCAGCAGAGGTTGACCTGGAATTTGCAACATAACCCAGGTTACCTGTAAACGTGTAATTCTCCTGCCTCCGGCCTTCCAAAGTGCAGGGATAACAGGTGCACACCACCACACTTGATTACTTAGTAGTTTTTAAGCCCTTGGCAAACCACCTAGTCTCTGAGCCCAAATTAAGATATGCTATTAGTATAAAATCCTATTTTATACTAATTTCAAAAGATTTCAAAAGATTTGAAAATCTTTTGATTTTCAAAAGCTGATTTCAAAAGAAAAAAAGTGTATAATAAGTCATTATTGATTTAAGACTTTTATTTTATATTTAGTTAGTTTAGTGTGTGTGTGTGTGTGTGTGTGTGTTTTCGAATAGAGGTCAAAGAACAACTTTTAGCAGTCAGTTTCCCCCTTTCTAGAAATCAAACTCAGATTGCCAGCCTGGCAGCAAGTGTCCTTACCCACTGAGCCACATTGCTGGCCCTCGTTATTAATTTTTACATGATGTTAAAATGATAATGCCTTGAAAATATGGAATGAAACAACTCATTGAAAGGTTATTAATATTAATCTCACCTGTCTCATTCCCACTCCCTCACTCTGTGTGTGTGTGGGAGGATTGGGTAGGGAGGAGGGTATAAGCCAGAGGAGGACGTCAAGTGTCTGGCTATCAGTCTCACTCTTCCTCTCTTGAAATGAGATCTGTCATTCAACCTGGAGCTAGCAAGTCCTAACGATTCCCCTGTCCCTCATCCCCTGGAACTGGGGTTACCTGTGCACTCATGGTGAGGCTTAGCCTTTTATTTAAACAGATCTCATATCCTCTTTCATGCACAGCAAGCATACTTCCACACTGAGCCATCCCCCCCATCTTCCTTTCACTTCCGAAGTGATGACAAGAAAGTTAAAGATTACATATGCAGCTCACATTTTATTTTTATTAGACAGTGTCAAGCTTCAATCCCTTAATTTGAAAACAATGCTCAAAGTCACACACACACAATTTAAAGTTATATTGAACTGTTGGTGTCCATGACACCATTCAGAATTAGTGGAATCTAGCAATAACATGACAGCTTTGACTTCTTCAAGGGACCGTTTTCTGACATGCCTTTTGAAAAAGAAATGTTAGCATGGCTGTGACTTAAAATAATGAAGGAATATGGCATTGTCTACAGATGACTATAACACTTTGTAATGTTATAGTCAAGACTCTTCTCAGCTGGGCACAGGATTAAAGGCACATGCCTTTAATCCCAACACTTGGGAGACAGAGGCAGAGGATCTCTGTGAGTTTGAGGCCAGCCTAGAAAATGAGTCCAGGACAACTGAGGCTACAAAGAGAAACCCTATCTCAAAAACACAAACCAACAAACAAAAAGAATCTACTCAGTATGACCTAATTTATTTTTCTATCTTTTCCTGACATCCTGACTGTACATACAAATTTGTTCTCTATCTCCTCCAGACAGCTTCACTTACTTTCATCAAGCATATACATAGTCTCCTCCCAGCCCTCACCTTCTTCTCCCAGCCTGGGTATGTCTTGTTCCAATTTTTCCTCTAAATCTCCTCGTTCAACAAGGCCATCCACAGCATTTCTCCTGTTAGGCCTTTTCTGTCATACAGTGTTGAGCTGGCTGCTCCTCTGTAGCGAGTCCCATGGCTACTTGCTCATGTCCATGTTCTATCAGTTGACTTCATATTGTAGTCAGGCATTCTCGTAAGCATGGCTGCTTCACAAAGATATGTCATCTGTTTGCCACACTGCAATATGAACTATTTTTAAGCCATGACCTTATATGTTCCATTTTTGGTTTTCTACTGCTTTACATATGGCATGCATTGCCGTTAACACTTGTTCAATGAGTGAAAAAAGAAATTCTAAAAGTAGGATGTACTACATCAGGAAAAGTTATTAAAATCCTATGCTGTATCAATAGGATGAAATGGAGGGGGGAGGAGAAATAAAACACACCTGTCATGCTTTGGGTAAAAGAGATAAAATTATATGGAGGCCCTATGTACTCTGGATGCACAAAGTGGGCATGGATGATCATACTGGACACGATGGGATGCAAGAAGCGGCAGGACTGGTGAGAAGGTTAACCTGGAGTGGGAAGATGCATGCCATGTTTCAATTAGTCAGACCCTCAATGACTGCAGGTTATAGAGAAGGCATCAAAAGTTACAAAACATTTGGGCTTGGATATTGAGTAACAGATGAAAAGTATTTAAGGTTTTAGATGAAGCCAAGGAAGAAGATAAGAACAAAGGAGGCAGTTTGCAAGAGAGGGGTCATTGTAACAGCCTAATTTTTATTTCTGTAATACAATATTTATGGCCAGGTGACTCAGCAAGAGAAGTTTATTTAGCTCCGGGTTGAAGAAGGTGAAATTTCAAGACGCATGGCTCATGTATAGACAGAAAACAAAAGCTTGGACAGTGGCCACTCTTCCTCTTTTATGACTCACTTTCAAGAGAACTGATGCAGGGATCCAAGAGCGCTCCTTCAGTCCCACTCTTGGAGTGCATTCCCAACAGGTCTACCTAACCTTCTTCTCAGAGCCTCTTTTAAAGATGCCCCTCGACCTTACTCCACTGGGGCTCAACACTCCAATGTGGGAGACTCTGGGACACACATGTACATGCAAACAGCAACAGTGGCCTGGTCCACATTAAATCATAGCATTCAAGGGTTGGAGAGAAAACCTGATCCCCACAAGCTAGATAAAGACAAAGAAATTAGAGGTAAGGAATTGTCTAGAAATCTAATTTCATTGGAGCTGGTAAATTAAGTCTTTTCCCTTAATCCCTTGCAGTCCTGGGAAGGGCTGTATTGTTGTGGGGCCTGTATTGGTGCTAATGAATTGTTTCTGGGTCTGGAAATTGACCTACGACCTTTTGCTTGTGGGGCAAGTGTTCTGTCACTGGGCTATCCCATCCTTTTAACTATCTCTCTAAAAATCAAGTCTCTTAATACAGTCACATTTTGAGACTATGCTGGTTAGTCTCTATCAGCTTGATACAAACTGGAGCTATCTGGCAGAAGGGGACTTCAGTTGAAAAATATTCTCCTTCAGGCTGACCTGTGAGCATGTTTTGGGGATACCTTATTGATTAACTATTGATGTGGAAGAGCCTAGCGCAGTGTGGACAGTACCACTCCTGGGAAAGTGGCCCTGTGTTATAGAAGAAAGCAAATCAAGCAAGCTTTGAAGAACAGACAGGTAAATAGCACACCACCATGGCCTCTGTCCCAGTTTCTGCCTGTAGGTTCCTGCGCTGACTCTCTTCAACGATGGATTGTGGCCTGGGATAACAGACAAAAAACTCTTTCCTTTGAGTAATGGCATTTTGTCACAGCGATAGGAAGCAAATTAGAACAGAAATCCTGCAGGTGAGTTTGGGGGTGAAGATAAACACAACTCACTCTATAGGGAACATTTTTATTCAAAACTAGGTTACTTTCTAGAGACAAACCTTGAAGCACATTAGACAGCTAAGACCAAAGTTCTATCACAGGATTACCAAATGCCACTGAAGTGCCCTCACCTGCTCAATGACTCCCCCACACACTGCACAGCGCCCACCTCTTTACATCATTCTGAGCCTTGCTCACTCTTTCTATACATCTTGCAAATGTTTCCTATAGATTCTGGCTTTTTGATGCTAGCTGAACTAGCAGAAGGCTGAGACATAGGTAGTTTTACAGTAGAGACTGAAAAAAAAATATATAACACCATAGGGTAGGGCTGCCCCATAAGGATAGTAGGTTACTGTTCACTTGCAGTTCTCCGCCAGTATCTGAAGGCCTGGAACTGTGCAGCCCTGTGGCTACTATGCTGCAGCCTGTACACACAAGCGTCTGACCTGCGAGGATGATGAGTATCTGTGCCTTGCAGATTCGTGAGAGAGTTCTGCTGAGTAATCTACATTCTAGAGTCTCTATCCTCAAGCCTCCAGGAGCTGTTGCACAGCCATCTCTGTCCTGCTGCTTAATGATAGGGTGAAGGGAAGATGGAATGAGCTCACACTGACAGCTGATCTGTCACAGAGCCCAATGACCCAAACAGCAAGGCACGTCTTTCCTCGGTATTCTATGAGACAACAGACCCCGGAAGTAAGGCCAGAGACTTGCAATTGATCCCTGTATCTGTTTGTTTTCTTGGCAGTATCACACTGCACAGTTTAGCTGAACAGTCTATGTGGTATTCCCACTTTGAGCAACTATCTAAGCCAGTTGGGCAGATACATTTTAAATATGCAGGTAACTTTAGTTTTGTAGTTTTGTAGTACATGATGCATCCTTGGCAGATTTTAGCTTTTATCAACAAACATTATACATTTCACAGGAAGATGAAAAGATAATGGGAATGACAGCTCATAAATAAGCATTTAGCTTCCATTAAAAACAAAATGAGACTGGAGTCTGGGTCTTAAGTGTTCTACCTTGGATCACTGAAAATAAGATTTCCTTTCACAAGTCTCCTCGAATAGCTTGTTTTTGATGTAGAATGGCTTATATATTTTCTTTTCATCCTACCGTGTTTTATTATGAAAAATTATGACATATGAAAAGAATAAAGAAGTGCTGTGTGCTGCGGTGCTGGCACTCAGGAAGGTGAGGCTAGAGCATGACTATAGCTTTGAGGCCAGCCTAGGCTACATAGCGGAAACCTTTCTCAAACTCCTCTTTAAGAAATAGGGAATAATACCATGAGTGAGCGTGCAACTACATAACAAGGAGCATTCACGTATTTTCAATGTCTTCATTTATCATTCCCTAGACTTGTCAACCACATATCCAGGCTTCCATTTTTCTAAAAATCCTACATGACTTAAAGTGAAAAGTCCAGTTGGCATTCATCATTTGGACAATGCTCTCTCTATATGGGGAGCAAAATGTGGTAAGAGAGGGAAAAGTGGTATATAAGGATGAATACATTACTTTTCTTGTGGCTGTGACAAAGTAGCTGACAAAACACAACTTCAGGAAGGATGGTTTATTTGATTTGTAGCTTAGGAGAACACAGTCCATCCTGGCATTATTTGCCATAGGTAAGAAAAGAATGATTATTGCTGGTGCTCAGTTAATATCTTCCTTCTCCCTGAATAAAGCAACCTGTCTCTTCCCTCCTTAATTAAACCTCTTTGAAATACCCTCGCACATGTACCCAGAGATGCCTCTCCTAGGAGATTCTAAATCTAGTCAAGCTGACAATGGAAATCAATCATCACAGAGGGCTAAGACAGTAATTTCCAGCCAAGCCTCAAACTCCGAGATCTTCATACATTTCAAATCAGGATTGTCCATTGATTCTTTGGCTTAGAGAGAAAGCTACTGATATCCTTTAACTCTCATTCTCTAGATCCAGAGAGACAGTTTCTACTTCCATGTCCTAATCCATTACTGAGTCATGGCATCAACTCAGTGGCTTATGGCAAGCTTGATCTAAGTTAATAAAACAGAACAAAATGGGACAAAAGAAAGGAAGCCATATACCAACTACACATAGCAAGAGTAAATTATTGACAAGTTTTCTTCCTACCTGTATATGACTGTGCGTTTACATGTATAGAGCTAACTGCTATGTAAAATTCTATTTCAGCCTGTGAGATCTGGTGACACAACTCTGAGATCTGTTAAAGAGTTGACAGTGTACCAGCAGACCTTCTGTCTGGCTTTCAGGTTCTGGGAGGAAGCAATCAATGAAGACAGCTTAAAGGCAGTGTTGCCAGAACCATGGCTAGAAACTATAGAGTCATGAGCCATGCATATTCAGCCATCTTAGCCTACTGAAGCGTTCATTCCCTAACATACCGTAAAAACATAAAGAATTGTAAATGATGGTCACAAGAAACTCCTTAGGAACAGAGGATGAGACACACCGTAAGGCAGAGATGCAGAGAAACACAGAGAGAATGAGAGCAAATTATATGGAAGAGCTTTAAATATGTTTAAAACTTTCATGTGTGTGTGTGTGTGTGTGTGTGTGTGTGTGTGTGTGTGTGTACGTGTGGTTCTGTGAGCCTATGCATTCAGATCTTGGCCTATTTCAACACTTCACTTTACTCTTCTGAGATTTCTCACTGAACCTGAAGCATGCTGCTTGAGGCAGGCTGGCAGGCCAGCAAGTCCAGACAGTGATCCACCTCTCCATATCCCTTCCCCCAACACTGGGGTTGCAGACCAGTGTTGCAGGACTCCATGCCCCATTGATGACTTTGAAGATGAAGAAAGCCAGTGGGGAAGGGATGTGGACAACTTGGAATGAAGAACAGCAAAAAGCCAGCTGACTACCAACAAGGACACAAGAACATTAGCATGACAATGACAAGAACTCAAATTCTGCCAAAACCACAGTAAGCTCAGAAACAGATTGTTCTCTGGGTTTCCAGATAAGAAGGGAGTCTAGCCAACACTCCAATTTAGGCCTTTCTTCGCTTATCCATAGGACCCAGCAGAGCCTGGAGAGGTCTGAGAGTTAGCTGTATGCTGTATTCTGTAGCTATGAACATGATCACACCTAATATTTATAAACAGTTTCATTCAGGGCACTCACACATTTATTTTTCAAGCATAAGCCAGACAAGGGAGATCTTATTGCAAATTTTGGGATTATTTTCATTCATATCAGAAACATTAATGACTTTGCTGAGGTTTCTGAGGTAGGGAATCACAAAAATAAACAGAACTCAGTAAAATTTTTGAAACCAACAGATGTTGAAATGAATTACCCTAATAGAGGCAGGAATATTTACAAAAAAAAATCTTTTTTATTCTGGATTTCTTGTTTTTATTTTCCTTTACTTTCTAGGTATGGAAGCCTTTAGAGAACAGGGTCAAGATTTCCCTTTGTTTGATATTCCAAGGAGTTTCCATGATTGGATAGATGGCTCCTCAGTTAAGAGCACTTGTTGCTTTTTCAGAGAACCTGGGTTCTCTTACACAGTTCACAACTATTCAAGAGTCTAGTTCCAAGAGACCCAATGCTCTCTTCTGACCTCTAGGGACCCTAGGCACACACATGGTGTATCTAAAGACAAGTAGGCAAAACACTCATAAACATAAATAAGTATTTTTAAAAATTAAAAAATAAAGTGAGCTTCCACAGTAGATATAAAACTAAAAGACCATTTGAAGGCCCAAAGTGATTATGTACCCATGATACCTCAAGTGGATCTTGGGAAAGATGTTCACACCATCCACTCAGTCTCCTTTGATTTCATAAGCAAGCTCTCCCTTCTTTTCCATATTTAGTTTATGACTAACCAGGTCCACAAATCATCCCTTTGTTTTGTGATTTCCTTTCATCCCATGTTTAAAATCGTAAGCTCTAAGGAGGGCAAAATCCACAGTATACTCAAATCCTAGGACTAGAATTAAAAATATGTGAGTTTTAAACAAGATGCTTAAGTTCTTCAAGACTCAGTTTCCACACTGGTAAAGCTGGAACGAAAATCAACCCATAGGGTAATCAATAAGAATAAAGTGTCAACAGGTTAGCACTGTGTCTGGCCTCACTGTAGTTCTATCTAATATATTTTGATATTTTTATAACTTTGCTATATTAAAGTTCTTCTTTTTCTATTTGGCTAGGAGCAAAGTTTAAGAGCAAGGACCATATTTCATTTTTGTTAATTTCCCTGACCATCCATCATGATGGCTGGCATGTCACGGGCTCTTGGTGATTGCTGAAAGAATGGATCAATGAGTCAGATGACTCACAAATTGCTTTGATGTGTCCCTACTACATAATGTGTGTGGGTTTTTTTTTTTTTCTTTAACTTTATTTTAAAGGGGAAGCATGTAGTAGGTTGAGGTAAGGCCAGACATTTTTCTTTCATGCAGATTTGAGACAACACCTTGTCAACATCTCCATGAACTTGGATTAAAAAGCACTTGATGGCACACCTCCAGATAAATCACATTAAGAAAGAAAAGCCCAACTATACTCCATTCTTATGCATATGCACATTTTTTTAAAAAGTTATTGACTAGCTGTCGTTGCCTTGCTATCTCTCTGCCCAAGTCTGATTCACTAATTTTATCTTCACCACCAAAGCAAGTCAATCATTTCCAAACTCATGGCCTTGTGGATTTGCCTGTCTGGTGTTCGCTCATACTTTGCCTGAGGTAGCAGAGCCAAGTGGATACACTTGAACCACAAACATGAAAGACAACGTGATTCTCAAAGGATTCCGGAAATTACTTTTGGAAAATACATTTTAAAATTCTTAAACAGATGTGCATGAGCTTACAAAAATATTTTGGGGTGTTTCCCCACTTTCAGAGGTAATATCTCACCTATCCTAATCGCATGCTTGTGGGTTCATTGTTTCCAATCATGCGCGAGATGTAATTATGTGTGTGCCATAAACATTTCTACATACTTAACAGTAATTTTCTAACATTCTGCATTACCATTTTAAAAGACTGTAGTTTTCTTAAAATCACATTTCTATTGTATGTTCTGGACAGGTTTTCTCAGAAAGGGAATTGCAGGTGTGTACAAGCCTGTGCCTGAAGTACAAGAATAGCGCATGTGCTTGTGTCATCAAAATATCTCACTAACATTTTCTGATTTTTAAAAACATATCATTTGAGGAAAATTTTTACAATGTAACCCTGGATAGCTTAAAGGTTACTATGTTGGCCAAGCTCAACTCAAATTTACAGATGTCTGCTTGCCTCTGTCTCCTGAGTGCAGATTGAAGTCGTGTGGCAGCACATCCCAAGGCGAGGGAAATGTAAATTAGTGCATCTTTTGTCTTCATATTGAGAGATTCATTTACTTCTTGAGAAAACATGCACTAATGTCAGTATTTGTTCAATAGATATTTATTGAACATTGGTGTGCGTAGAACTAGGAGGGAAATTCTACAAAAATATAAAGAGCTATGGATGAATCCATGTCCTGTTAGGCATATTTATCTAAAATGCAAGCAAAGGCACAAGAAGTCATGAGGACTATGTAGTTTAATAAGGAGATACTTTGTCTGGCTTGAGGAATCTAAAAAGAAATAAAATATGAAGTCTGTCTTGAAATACAGACAGCATTTTGATAGATGGAATAGAAAATGCATGGAGGAAGAGCATCCTTAAAAGGTAGAAGAGCAAAGAACAGAGAGACAAAATCTGCTGATTACAAAGATTTCCCAGAGCATTTTAGATTTGTATTTGACGAGGTTGGAACTTTATGCAGGGAAAATTTACAAAGTGGTCATGGGGTTTACTAGGAAAAAAATAATACATATACTTTCTAAGGGATTAAACATAAATTTATTAATTAGCTAATGACTTGGACCCTTCAGGGAAACCAAAATCAAAGACTAAACATAGCAAAATAGAAATTCCAACTTCAGAAAAATAGTAGGAAATTCATTCATCTTGAAAGCTCCCTGAGGTGTCTCAAAGACTCAAGAGAGGAGCACAGGAACCAAAAGACAGGGTGTCACAGGAAACTGTGGCTCTAGGATTCTAGCACATTTCTCTCATATTTTTTTGCCCTGTTTTTGTTGTACTTGCTTACAGTAGGTAAGTCTTACAAATCTTGTAGTCTGAACATTATATACATTTATTTTTGTAATGTCAATGAGAGGGTAGCCTCTTGTTTGTTTTAATATCAACAAACGCAGGAGATAGCTTTGATTGATGTGGCTTCAATCAAATGACCACACTAGTCCTATCACATGACAATGGGAAAGGGTCAAGACCTATGGTGTCATGACCACTCTGTAATAACTGAGAAAGCTCTGTAGACAAACAATGTCATAACCATTTAACTCATCACATCATGCTGAGTCAGTTCTTTCACTGTTTCAATTCACTTGTTTTATTTCATTGACATTCATCTTCTAGACAATGGAGGACATTACAGAAGTTTGATGGATTTAGCAAGGACAAAATATTACTATCCCCTTTGTGAGTTGGAATGAGAAAGAGATGCTTCTATAACCATTAAACCAAGTGGCAAAGCCTGGAGAGGGAACTGACTTAATGAGAAAAGGGAAGCAAGTCAACAGAGTACTCAGGAGACATAGCTCAGGCTGTATACTTAGGACACATAGCTCAAACTGAGATTAAAGTAAGGGCTATCAGAGTCAAAATAGCCTCATTTATCCAGGGAGAGAGGAAATAGTAAGGCAGTATTAGCTGGATTTGGCACTCCAGGATAAAAACTAGATTAAATGAGAAACCACACTACAAAATATTAATAATATTGTAGAAACAATAGTTTCCTATCTTAACTTTTAACTTGACACTGCCTAGAGTCTCTTGAGAAGGGAATCTCAATTGTGAGGATGCCAAGATAAGAGCTCACCTGTGGGCCTGTCTGTGGGGGATTGCCTTGATTGTTAATTAACGTCGAAAAGCCCAGCCCACTGAGGGCAGCATTATTCCCTGGACAGGTATAGTCCAGATCCTGGACTATATAAGAGAGTTAGCTAGACATGAGCCTGTGGGCCAGCAAATAAACAGCATCTATTATGGTTTCTTTTACATCTCTTTGATGGCAGAGCAAGTTCCATGTTTGGAGGTAATGTAGTGTGGAATAGCAAGAAAGTTTACCTCTAAGTTGCTGCTCCAGTTCTTACTCTTGCTTTCATCACTGATGGCCAGTGACTTGGAAATGTAAGCCAAATAAACCCTTTCCCCTCCTCGAGTTACTTTGGTCATGATACTTTTCACAGAAACAGAATGAAACTAGAGCAGATGGGTTTGAAATTACTGTGAGCCATTCAGGTGGGACTTCCTGGAGGCAGCTGCTGATGCTCAAGAGGGAAGCAGAGCTGTGAGGGAGTCTCACTGTTTTCATTCACATAAAGATGCATGTTGAAGGTATGTGAGGCAAACAAACTTCCAATGAAGAGTACACAGAAAGAGGAGAAAAAAATACATAAAGGAAGAAAAAAAATGTATGTATGAGGGTAAACCCAAAGCCTCCTGCACACCAGGCAGATGTTTTATCACATCCCCAGGCCTGAAAATCATTAAGTGTTTATCTTTGTTGCTGGTTGGATTTTGTTACCCGTACACACACACACACACACACACACACACACACACACCCCACATATTTACATAGGAAGAGAGGATGAGGGAAGAAGGGATGGAAGGAGGAAGAGAGAGAGAGAGGACTTGCTGCGCTGCCCAGTTTGGTCTTGAAATCCTATGCTCAACCAGTTCCTGAACAGAACACCAACAGCTCAGGCACTAAGATCAACAATTAATAAATGGGACCTCATGAAGCTGTAAAGCTTCTGTAAGGCAAAGGATACTGTCAATAGGACAACATGGTAGCCTACAGGAAAGGATTTCTTTGTTATTAATAGCTGAGTAGTATTTCATTGTGTAAATAAACTATATATCTGACAGAGGACTAACACTCAAAATATATAAAGACCTCAAGAAATTTGTCTCCAACAAACCAAATAACCCAATTTAAAAATGGGGCACAAAGTTAAACAGAGAATTCTCCACAGAAGGATATCTAACAGCTGAGAAACACTTAAATAAATGTTCAGCATTCGTAGTCATCAGGAAAATGAAAATCAAAATAACTCTAAGATTCCATCTTGCACCAACCAAAATGGCTAAGATCAAAAACTCAAGTGACAGCACATGCTGGCAATGATACAGAGCAAGGGTTACATTCCCCATTTGCTAGTATGAGTGCAAACTTGTACAATACTGTAGAAATCAATTTGGAGGTTTCTCAGAAAATTGAAAATAGTTCTACCTCAAGACCCAGCTATATCACTCCTGGGCATGTACCCAACAGATGCTCAACCATAACACAAGGATATTTCCTCAGCTATGCTCATGATAACTTCATTTCCAGAACTGGAAACAGTCTAGATGTCACTCAATTGAAGAATGGATAAAGATATGTAGGCTTTTTTTTTTTTTTACACAACAAATACTACTCAGCTATTAATAACAAAGAAATCATGCATTTGCAGGCAAATGAATGGAACTAGAAAGGTTTATCCTTAGTGAGAAAGTTACAGAAAGACACACATGGTATGTCCTCACTTATAAGTGGAGATTAGCTAAAAAGTATAGGATACCCATGCTACAATCCACAGACCTTAAGAAGCCAAGGAGGGCCCAAGAGAGGATGCTTGAATCTCACTCAAAACAGGAAATAAAATAGACATCTGAAGTAAATGGAGGGAGGGAAATAAATGGGAGAGGGGTTGGGAGGTAATAGAGTGGGTTGGGCATAAGGTGTGTGGAGAGTTGGGGTGGGGGTGGGAGGAGGACTGGGATAGAGAACAGAAAATCAGTAGGAGGGCTTCTCTGGGACAGGGGAGGCTCTCAGGAGTCTATGGGAGTGACCTTAGCTGAGATTCCCAGCAGCAAGCACTCAAAGAGCCTGAAGTGGCCACCTCCTTTCGCCATGAGGGACTTCTAATGGAGGAAGGGGACACCACCCATGAAACCCCAGACCCAAAATTTGTCTTACCTACAAGAAGAATAGGGATAAAGATGGAACAGAGATTGAAAGAATGGTAAACCAATGACTGGCCCAACTTGAGACCCACCCCATGGGAGACGGCCTATTAATTAATGATGCTTTGCTATAATTGCATACAGGGACCTAGCATAACTGTCTTCTGAGAGGCTCCATGCAGCAGTGGATGGAAACAGATGCAGAGACCCACAGTCAACCAATAGGCCAAGCTCGTGGAGTTCTGTGGAAGAGTGAGAGAGAGGGAGGATAGAGAAAGCTGTAGAGGTCAAGAAGACCACAAGAAGACCCACAGAGTCAACTAACTGACCCATGGGGGCTCACAGAGACTGAACCACCAACCAAAGAGTATGCATGGACTGGACCTAGAACCCCTACACGTATGTTGCAGATGTGCAATGTGCTCAACGTATGGGTTCCTTCATAGTGGGAGTAGGGGCTGTCTCTGATTCTGTTGCTTGCCACTGCCTTGATAATTCCCACTGGGAGGGGTACACTTAGTGCTGCTGTGACTTGGGGTGCCTGGGTGGGTAGATTTCCCTTTGGAGGACTCCCCTTCTCTGAGAAAAAGGAGAGGGAGGGAAGGGGAAGGAGTGTGAGGGTGGGACTCGGAAGAGAGGGGGTTTGGGCCTGGGATCAGGCTGTAAAGAAATTAATTTAAATTAATAAATAAATTAAAAAAATAAAAAAAGGAAAAGAATACCTTCCACTGCACAATATAAACTTGTCCTCTCACATAAATATCACATTTATTTTCAATAACATTTGTATATTCATGAAATGGTCCTGTAGCTTTTTGATCTGTGAAGGTCTAGCCCATTCTCCAGGCTTAGTGGGCCTTTATCTCCAGAATTTGAACTTTGTGTTAAGTTGTCTTAGGGTCAAAATTATAGCAAGGAATGGAAGTCTTTTTTCTTTTAAATATACAAGTCATTTTCTTAAATGGCCACATGTGTCCAATATCCTGAGCCACATGCATCCAATTCCAGAACATGAATGATGATCTTGAAGCTGGCATACCCAACCCGGCTTCCCATGCCAGAGACAGGCAGCGATTCCCTGCTGGGATTTGCCCAGAATAAGCATAAGTAGAAACTCACCACCCACACACTGACCACGGTGGCGAGATTTGGGTTTTACATGGGACGAGGTTAATATGGTGGCCCAGTAAGAACATTCCTCACAGACACATGTGTTTACTTTATGAATGAAAAAAAGCTCACTACGCGTTGTCTTTGAGGCTGTTGCATTCCAGTTTTTTTTGCTGAGGTAAATGGAGAATTAAATGGTGCGGAAATGAAGGCTTTCCACGCACTTTCTGCAAAAACACGAGGGAAGGTTTGTTTCTTTTTTGAGTAAGAAGCGCTCTTTACACCCAGGAAATGCAAATTACGTTCCCACTGAATACAGGTTAAAGCTTGGCTAGATGATTCCCTGCCACACTCCACTCACTTCCTCCCATAAAAACAAAGCAGTGGGTTGTTTCTGAGGGGCTTGGCACTAGGATTTGTTTTCTATTATAAGTCAGGTGCCTCTGGTAACTACTTCATAATGAAAGATTTGACAAGGACGATGGTGGGCAGGCTGGAACCTGCAGTCACACACTTTTGGAGCCCTTTCTTCAAGATAATTTTTATGTTACAAATTTCCCTATAGACAGGATATGTCCATTTTGCTTTGATGAACAGTCCAATTTAATGATAGCCTTCATGCCTCTTATTTGTGGAATTAGGATCAGGCTACCTAAACTTGGGTTGTGCCTAGCAGCAGAGAGCTTGTTGTGTTATGAATTAGTGCATGCTCCCACTTGGGAATCACTTTTTTTTCCACAAGGGCTAATAATCAACTTCCAAGAACAAACAGTCTCTCCTTACCACCTGGGATCTGGTGAGCATGAGTCCATCTGAATAGTTGTCATTGCAAGAAAGCATCAAGACAGTTGTTGGGAATTGCAAACACCAGTCTCTCATTGTTGCAACAATAGCTGTGATTTCTTGCTTTTGCCTGTATTTTCTTTCAGATTAGGGGCAGGTCTTGTAATTTTCTATCTGCAAGTTACTTATTTCCCTTATTGCTATTATATCCAATCATTCAACAAACATACAAACAATACGGCGTATTAGTTACCTTTCTCATTTCTATGCTAAAGACTGTTATCTGCAAAACACAACTTATGGCAGGTAGTCAGCATGGTCTGGCACAGTGGAGGCAGGAAATTGAGGCATCCAGGTACTTTGCACCCACGGTCAAGAAGCAGAGAGAGATGAATGTTGGTGCTCAGCTCCTTTTCTCTTTTTTATTCCATCTGGGGCTGGAGCCACAACAACTAGAGTATGCTTTCTCACCTCAACTAACCCATTCTTGAACACCCTCACAGGCATGACCAGAAGTCTGTTGCCTACATCTTGGCAAGTTGACAATCAGCATTAACAATAATGTGTGACACGTGGAATCTAGTGTCCCTGGGAAACACACAGGTAGAATAAGTGACTAATCAAAAATTTATTATATGTGCATGAATATAAAATAATATATATTTATGTTGTAATTAAGTAGAACTGTGAACAAAGTAGTCAAAGAATACATAATTTGTGAGAGGCTTATTTTTGTCCTCAATATGCTTTTGCCTATCCATGCCACTTTAATTTGCTCTTCATTAAAGTGTCAGGATTTATTTAACCCTCTTGTCAGCCAATTTCACTACATCTTAAAACCCAAACATATTTTTTTGGACTAAGAGTAATTTTCTCTTTGGTGGCATTGGATTGTCATGCAAGGCAGTCACACCAGAGTGACATCACTTATATACAAATCCCTTCTTCCTGGAAAGAATCTCAGATTCATCCATATTTTCCCTCCTCTGTCATTTATTTCATTTATTGTTCTTCTCTGTTAGTTCACACCACACTTAGTCACACACGTGGTGATGACACATATTTTATCCCCTTCATTCTCTTACATGCTCACCATCATGGACACACACACACACACACACACACACACACAACTCATATTTTTGGAGTCTCTTCCACGCTGAGTTTCTCACTCTCAAATACACACATGACCTCAAGTTTGTAATTTCCTACAGATGTGCTTTGTCCCCCAGAGACTCATTCTCCCTCCTCTGAGCAGGGCGCCTTTCTCCACTACAGCCTCACTCTGAGCTCACACACCCACATCTGCAGGCACTCAAGGCTCATGTGGTCACAGACTCCTCCACTTCCAGAGCCTCAATAGTGATCAGTGTAGGGACAGAAGACAGGAAGGGTGGGGGAGGTGCCAGTAAGTCATTTATCCTCCACCCACATTTGCAAAAATCTGCCTTCCTGAGTTTCTTTCTTGCTTTTTTTGATTAGCAGTTAGAGAAAGAGCTTGCTGAGCAGCGTGGAGCGACTCTTTCCAGGGGTAGGTGTGATGCTAGCCATGGGATGAGGTAAGAGAGCGTCCTGGAGACCCTAGGAGCCATGTCTCTGGTCTCTGCAGAGGGATAGAACCACCCAGCAACCCTGGTTTGCTGAACACATAATTTTCCAAGCAGTCTTTCTACTGGAGATGTTTTATTGAGCGAAGTCATTGTCTATACAGAACATGTCAAGTCTTTAGGAAATGCAGCAATAAAAATAATTAGAAATGACTGTTGATAATTATATGAGAGGAAGGTAAACCTGTTGTCAGAAGAATCAGAAGCAAGCGTTTCAGGCTTGGAGGTCTGTATGACACTTGCTGGACCTAGTCATCTCTTAGAAGTGAATGAATGATCAAGGAGGCTGCGTTTCAATAAAAATTTACTTACAAAGTCAGTGAAGTAACTGACCTCCTACTCTCTACTGATAACATTACATTTCCTTCTAAATTTTCTTTACTATTGACTACCACTTAACTTTTTTGTTACAGGAAATTTTCATTAAATTTGGAAATTAAAAAAAAAACCCTTTAAATGCTGTACAGTTTGAGAGAGAAGAAATTCCTTCAGTGACCTAAAAGTCATGCGAATGAATCATTTTTTGATTAGTGGCTACATCTCGTGGTGGAAACATAGTTTATTCATCTGTGACCTTCTGTTCGACGTTCATTAGATTCAGGCTGCTTCTGACACAACCGTCTGTTGGCCATGAATTGCACTTAGAGAACAATACATGATAGAAATGAATCCCAGCACATGGAAATGGTATGCTGGGCCTGGGTGAGGTCCGGCTAGTAACCAGTGAGAACTGTAGAACAGAGGCTGGGGCGATGAGTATGAGGCACACAGACTGCCAGTGTGAGTGTGACGATGGGGCACCAGAAGGAAGCTGAAGAACACAGAGGAACAAGCTCCGACTCCAGCACGTAGAAGGTCCGCTTATGTGTCTTTATTGATTTATTTTTTTCCCTGATTCAGGAAAGGGCCACGTGGAGGCCCAAGCCACTGCCTGGTCACTGTTGCCTTCCCTCCCACTTATGGAGAGAGCGAGTTCTCAGCTTCCTGCTCTGGCTGTCAGGCTTTGCCACCATGATACACTCTTCTCATTCTGGATACATAAGCCCAAAGAAACTATTTCAAGAAAGAAAGAAAGAAAGAAAGAAAGAAAGAAAGAAAGAAAGAAAGAAAGAAAGAAAGAAAGAAAGAAAGAAAGAAAGGAAGGAAGAAAGAAAGAAAAGAAAAGAAAAAAAAAGAGAAAAAGAAAGCCACATGAAAGGGTCTAGTTTTGAGCCAATCAGCTGCTGAGTTCAGGAATAAACAGCAGAGAGCAAATGTACCAGAGAAATTCATATGTATACCTAGAGATGCTGTGTTTATACTTTTTATTAACTTCCTTTTGCTCTTGAAATGCTAGTTGTTTGGCAACTGTCTCTAAATAATAGACTGCATTGAAGCTGTTACAGAGGAGATTTATGTGTAATGACATATTTACACAATATGCTGGGAACTGAAAGGAAAGCAGGTTTGCAGAGGAAGTTCATAGGAAAATAGGCAGGACACAGATACATGTTTGCCTAGACTAAAGCTCAGACAAATATGTACAGAATTTTTTCTTTTTTAATATCATTTATTATAATTCATTAAATTTGTATCCTGGCTGTGGCCCCCTCCCTCATCTTCTCCCAATCCCACTCTCCCTCCCTCTTCTCCCCCTATGCCCCTTCCCTAGTCCACTGATAGGGGAGGTCCTCTTCCCCTTCTATTTGACCCTTGCCTATCAGGTCTCATCAGGACCTGTTGCATTGTCTTTCTCTGTGGACTGGCAAGGCTGCACCCCCACCCCAAGGGGGAGGTGATCAGAGAGCCTATCACTGAATTCATGCCAGAGAAAGCCCCTGTTCCCCTTCCTAGGGACCCACTTGGATACTGAGTCTATGGGCTACATCTATGCCTGGGATTTAGGTCCTCTCCATGCATTGTGCTTGGTTGGGGTATCAATCACTGCAGGGCTCCCAGGGCTCAGGTTTTTTGTTGTTGTTGTTTGGTTGGTTGGTTGGTTCTGTTGGTCTCCTTTTGGAGCTCCTGTGCCCTCCAGATCTTTCTATCTCCCCCTTTTTTCATAAAATTCCATGCCCTCTGTCCAAATTTTGGCTATGAGTCTCAGCCTCTGCTTCGATACCTCAATCAGTAGAGTCTTTTTAAACAATGGAATACTACTCAGCTAGTAAAAACAAGGAAATCATAAAATTTTCAGGCTAATGGTGGGAAGTAGAAAAGATCATCCTGAGTGAGGTATCCCAGAAGCAGAAAGACACACATGGAATATACTCACTCTAAGTGGATATTAGACATATAACATAGGATAAACATACTAAAATCTATACCCCTAAAGAAGCTAAGCAAGAAGGAAGACCCTAGGGAAGTTATGTACAGATTTTAAACAGTGATTATTTCTTGACTCTGTGGACTCCCAATTAATTCTAGGTCCTCTTTATTCCCTGTTCCCCATCTCTCTTTGCTTTTCTGTCTCTGTAGACAAGCACTAGACACTTTAAATTGTTCAGAGTTAAATTGAGGCAGGTCACCAAGAAGACCTGGGATAAACGGTCCTTACCTTTGACATTGTGTAACCCTGTCTCGCTTTCCAAACTGTCACTCTTTTTCACCTCTACAAGGATCGCTACTCTCTGTTTGACCATAGCTCAAAGCACATCGTAGTTCATTGTTGCTGGAAATGCATACTGAAGGATACTCCACTAATTACAGTTCTCCATCGAGTGTGAGAGTTCCCCAGGCTTTATCACCGCTCAGCAGAAGCACCACACCCCATGCTGAGCTGCAGCCCCAGCCCTGGGGGGCCTCACCCAGGGCCTGCTCTTCCTTCTGAGCCCACCTGCATCCTGGAACTTTACAAGTTTGGGAAGAATTGAGAGGCATTTTTTTTTTTTTAAGAAAGATTTTGCCGTTTAGTATCTATAAGAATTAAAAACCCCCTGTCCGACTGAATTGTATTTAAGTGTTCAGTGGATATTTAACAAAAACATACAAGACACTGGACTTCCTTGTTTGAGGAATTAAAGATCCATGTCTTTTCGGAGGTGGCAGGGGAAGCTGCAACCAAGCATTAAGCAGTTTCCAGTATTTTCACTGTGTGTGCCTCTGAGAACCTGCTCAACATTTTATGTGGCACTTACATGAATCTGCATGTCAGTTACTAAAGTAATGTAAATAGAAGGCTGTATCCATTTCAGAAGAAAAAATGAATATGAATTGGAACAGTGTGGGGACAAAATAAAAAGTGCTCCCTGGCCAAGGCCAGAGGAACCTGTCTTAGTACCAAGGTGCTCCTAAGTCCCCAGCCTCAGGCCCTAGGTGTCAGAACCATCTGCTGACTTCTCTCTCTCTCTCTCTCTTTTCTGTTTATCTCCTTTTTAAAATTTATTTTAATTAATTACAATTTATTCACTTTGTATTCCAGCTGTAGCCCCCTCCCTCAGCCCTCCCAATCCCATCTTCCCTCCCTTTTCTCCTCCCATGCCCTTCTCCTAGTACACTGATCAGGGAGGTCCTCCTCTCCTTCCGTCTGACCCTAATCTATCAGGTCTCATCAGTACTGGCTGCATTGTCCTCCTCTGTGGCCTGATAAGGCTGCCCTTCCCCTTTAGGGTGAGGTGATCAAAGAGCCAGCCACTGAGTTCATGTCAGAGAAGCCCCTATTCCCCTTACTAGAGAACCTACTTGGAAACTGAGCTGCTGTGGACTACATCTGTGCAGGGAGGGGTTCTAGGTTATCCTCATGCATGGTCCTTGATTAGAGTATTAGTCTTAGAAATGACTCCTGTGCCCAGATTTTTTTTTTTTTTTTTTTTTTTTTGGTTCTGTTACTCTCTTTTGGAGCTCCAGTCCTCTCCAGGCCTTTCTATCTCTCCCTTTTTTCATAAGATTCTCTGCACTTTGCCCAAAGTTTGGTTATGAGTCTCAGCATCTGCTTTGATACCCTGCTGGGTAGAGTCTTTCAAAGGCCCTCTGGCTATTATGACTAAAGCTGCTACGAACATGGTTGAGCAAATGTCCTTGTTGTATACTTGAGCATCTTTTCCTAATTTTCTGAGAAAGCACCGGATTGATTTCCAAAGTGGTTGTACAAGTTTACAATCTCACCAGCAATGGCGGAGGGTTGGCATTTCAGCCTGATGGTTCACGCACAGCTGGGGCTTCTTGGTTTTGTATATAGGACACTGGCTCCTGTTTGCCTACAGGTTTGATTGTGACTTCAACAAGAGTTCCTGACTGGGTGTCTCATTCGCCACCCATGACAAAACGGCAAGGGTTGCCTCCGTCTGATGCATTGGTACTAACGTTCTCATTGATGCAATGTGTATATTAAGTGTCTGAGTCTTAGCCAATAAACAAAAAAGAAGTAGAAGAAATTATATACTTTGTAGATTGTGTCTAGTTTATTAAAATGATGGGCACATGATCACTTATTATATTCCTCTATTATCCTTTATGTCCATACAGTAGATCTGGTGCTAGTAATATATGCTGTTTGCCTTTATTAAATCGTAAGTATCCAAAAAAAGTTTACATTTTGTTTGGCTTTTCAGAGAACCAGCATTTCATTTCATTGATTTTTCTATATTCTTTTTCAGTTTTCCTTTTCATTTATTATCATTAATTATTATTTTTTTTATTATTGTATGTGTATCTGTGTGTTTGTTTGTGCGTGTATGCGTGTCAGGACCTTGTGTGTAGAGGTGAAAGGACAACTTTGTGAAACGGCTTTGCTTTTTCCTCTTTTATACTGGTTCTAGGCATCAAAGTGATCTAGTCAGGCTCATGTCACGATACTTTGCAAGCTAAGACAGTCTTCTTGTCGTTCTACCAATTTGTATTCCATGTATTCACATGTTCTTCTGGTAGGACCATACAAATGAAGAATTGCTGTGTCCTTTTGTATGGCAAAGCCTTTATCATTGGGTGTGATTTTTTTGCTTGTTTGTTTTGTTTCTGTTTCTGTTTTTGGAGGCAGGGTTTCTCTGTGTAGCTTTCGCTGTCCTGGACTCACTTTGTAAATGAGCCTGGCCTTGAACTAAGAGAGAGCCACCTGCCTCTGCCTCCCTTAGTGCTAGGATTACAGGCGTGTACCACCACATCTGGCACATATGACTTTCTTTATTAAAAATAATTATATTTTCCAGGAGGAGATACATTAAATGAATGTACATACTCTTAACTGTTTTTGATTACTGTTAATATGATTTATCTTTTTCCATATCTATCATTATCTTTAATATGTCTCTCTTTATACTTAAGATGATCTTGTTTTTTAATTTTTAAGTAAGCTTTTATTTAAAAAAAACAAAAGAATACCTATTTTTCAGTGAGGTTATTAGTTTTGCTGTTGAGATTCTGGAGAATGTGGTAGTTATTGCACTGAATCTGTAGATTTCAGGCATCCTGACAGTTCATTCTTCCAGCCAATAAATGTCTGTCCACTTTTTTGTGTTCATCTTCGGTTTTCCCCACAGTGTTTTAGTTTTTTATTGTTGAGATCTTACTAATGTTAGAGTTTCAGATAATTCGTTAGGAAAATTAAATTTCTGCCACTGGACATTTTAAATGAAATTTTGTTTAAGCTAGAAATATTTTATAGCATGTACCATGATAGAAATAGTATTAATATTTTAACAAAATTCTTAAAGTTTGAAGATGCAATACTGCTTTCAAGAGAGAAACTGCAGCCAGTTGAACAGAATTACTATTCTCTTCAACAAAGATTTATTAAGAAATCTCATCCTTAGCTGTTCAGAATGCAGCACAGCCACCCTAGGAAACAATTTGACAGTTTCTTGTGTAACTAAATATGTACTTACCATATGATCCAGCAGTCCCTGAGTATTTACCCTAGAAAAATTTTAAAAAATACTAATTTTTTCAAAATTATGTACATGGATGTTTATAATAGTTCGACTTATAACTGCTAACACCAAGACAACCTACTCATCTTTTTAAGATGAACTTCTTTTAAACAATGTACAGTTGGAACTCAGTTTTTAAACACATACTAACAGTTTCTGCTTTTTACTTGGTGTATTTAGTTTTTCTATATCTAAAATGATTTTTCAATAGAGCTATATTATTTCTGGAGCTTTAGGGCAGAAGCCATGTCTCTGGGAATTCTGAATTCTTGACTTGATCACCCAGTACAATATACCAATCCATATGTCAATATACCCAACAAAATTCCAATCAAAGAAATGAGTGATAGAAAAAAACAGATACCATTTAATCATTT
The DNA here is from genome assembly GCF_907164565.1 of Psammomys obesus. NCBI lineage: Eukaryota > Metazoa > Chordata > Mammalia > Rodentia > Muridae > Psammomys > Psammomys obesus. The sequence goes on from NW_026585587.1 coordinate 794,285, forward strand.
GTACTACATTAAGAAGTAGTACAAATGATTATGCTCAGTAACCTTCAAGTCTAAGTTCATGTTTGGGACACTAATATGAACTTTAAGGCAAAAATAATGAAAGAACCAGAGTAGGACCAAAGGTATGCATATTTAAGCAGTCTTGGTCACCGTGGTCTCATTTAGCTCTTTTCAGTTAACGGGTTTGAAGAAGGCGCTAAGAAGCCTTTATTGTTTCAAAGGATAGGCCAGTCCCATAGATGATTGCTTCTGCTTGAAGGTGAACACGTGACGGGTCGATGGCGTGGCTACACAGTCCTGCTGCTCCTAGGCTCCAAGGCGGCTGTGGAATTAAGATGGTGACTGGAACCCTTCGGGCACTTTGGGAGGCCTGGAACAGAACGCTGTAAAACCTGACCGTAAGGGCTCCTCCATTCCATTTATCTTTTGGCCTTTAGCATCAAAGGAGGAAGAGATGGGTTAGATAGGCTTGGGCTGTTCGCAGATGCTCCTGGAATGGTCAGCCCACCTGTAGACTGAGGAGTGACTGACTCAAAACAAAGTGTTTCTAGAAAGATGTAAAATGAAGGCAGATACACTGGGCTTTTTTTTTTTCCTCCACTTTTAGGGCTTTCAGTTACTTTGTGGGACCTGGCATAGAGTCAATGCTTTTTAGCACATTTAGTTTCTAAGTACCTGGAACAATGTTTATACCCTCTATTCCTACAGCTATTTTCTGTTTGTAATGTGTTTATTCATTTTCCTTTCATATTTGTTTCCTATTCTTTCTAAGCCATCTCAATTTTTAATTGGACCCTTGCAGTGCTCATATTTTCCTTTTCTTCTGGCATTGTGAATTTTCGTTTTGTTTTAAAAATGTGTGTCTGAGATTGCATCAGAGTTACTGTGCACACACTTATATTGACTGCACGAGTCTATGCTGAATAACACTCCTTCATGAGTCATTCAAGTGTCCATGACAACATGTCCATTTCCCACCTTTCATTAACAACCTTGTTGTTATTCTTCTCTCTGACTTATGTGCTATAATAATTACTTAGTGTATATTGTTATTTTGAGTACACAATTTTCTATAAGAATGATTAAGAATAAAAAGTTTGATTTGATCTTCATTTACTCCTTTTGTAATATTGTCCTTCATCGTGTGCTGAGTTTCTAAGCCAAATTATACTCAGAAAAGAATTTAGCATCTCTTCCAAGAAAGAATACAAGTGACATATTCCATCTTTTGTTTTGGTTTGGCTTGGTTTTCAAAATTTTAGAAACAGGGTCTCTCTCTCCACACACACCACACACATTATATATAGATTTGGCTGGCCTGAAACTTACTATGTAGACCAGGCTAGTCTCAAACTCAGAGAGATCCATCTGCCTCTGGCTCCTTAATATTAGGATTAAAGGAATGCACCACCTCATCCAATAACACTTTTCTTTAATTTCTTTGTAAAGAAATGGCTTTACCTTCACTTCTGAAGGATAACTTCACTAGATACAAAACTGCAGGTTCTTAGGTTTCTTGGACATTTTAGTCTGCTTCCTTTTACTTTTACTTGAACAGAAATTAAAAGAAACTAAATGTACTTTTTCCCAAGTTCCCCTGTAAGCAAAGCCTTTATTTTCCTGTGCTTCTTTCAAGAATTTTATTTTTTTTTTATTTTCTGTGGCTTAGATATAACATGCCCATAAACATTTAATATGTTTCCTATCCTCTGAGCTAGTTGGATCCAAGGACTGATGTCTGTTATTTATTTTGGAAAGTTTTCAATCATTGTTATTTGACATTCTTCCTGTTTCTTTTGGGTATTCTCACCACAAAAGTCTGTATAGCCTTTAATTGTCACATGGTTCTTCAATGTCCTGTTCCATCCTGTCTACCATCAATTTGTCCTCAGTGTTCTGAAGGATCTAAAAATTGCTGATATATATATATATATATACATATATATATATATATATATATACATACATACACATATATATTGCAGAGTAAGAGAATGGTGGTTTCTCTTATGCTTTGGATCTTCAATGTCCCCATAGGTTCTTATGGGAAAGCTTTGTTCTCCAGTCTGTGACACTCTTGGGAGATGACACACACTTTAAGATGTAAAGCCTAGTTTAAGTAGATTGGACCACAGGGGTATGCCTTTGAGAAGGATGGTAGGAATAAATTCTCTCAATCAGTCATATACATCCTCTCGCCTCTCTGAGTCCTTCTGTCCTTCCTTACCTTTCTTGGAAAGATGAGTGGTTTTCTCTACCAAGTGTTCATCTTCATAATGATACTACTAAAAAAGTGGGAACCAACTGGACACAGGCTGAAGTCTTTGAAACTGTGAGCCAAAATAAATCCTACCTCCTTAAGTTGATTGTCTCAGGTAGTCTGTTACAGTAACAGAAAACTGACTAAGGTAATTTTCAACTGCATTGGAACAGAAACTGAAACTTCAAGTTACTTAGCTTTGGGTACTCAATTTTTTTCATCTGTGAAACAAAGACAATAATAATACAGAACTATATGAGGTTTAAATGAATTAAGTGAAATGAAATGATTGGAACAGAGCATGACAAGTAATAAGCTGACAATAAATAGTCTTACTGAGGGGTCTGAAGGTAAGGCTTGAACATGTTTTGCTCTTCTCTTCTAAGTATTGAGCACATAGTAGGCCACGAATACTTTTCATCCAAATGGCTTTTTGAAGTCTAACCAGAGCATTAGTAATACCCTTCATATCACATTTTATTTAGATTCTGGAGTCATGGAAGTGTGCTCACCTGTATGCTTTTTTTGACTCTGAATCAAAAGTTAGTAGAAATGTTGCTATGAAAGGGGAGACAAAGAACTATGGCTGGTTTCCACCTCATTCACCAGGGACAGGAGGCTGACAAATGATTGAAAACACAGTATAATATCAGTTTATGTATCACAGATTCAGTAAAATATGTAATATAGGTCTGGAATGATGATCAGCTCCGTTGTACACAAATGATAAATTCTTTCATTGTTTCTGTGGTAAGTCTATGGGGGGGCATTTTTTCTTATTTTACTGAGCATTTTCTGTCTTTTATAACATAGAGAATATTCTGTCCTCCTGATACACATGACCTGTCATTCCAGGAAATTTTGGAAGGGCTGGGATCACATTCCGAGTTCTTTATGTTAATGGATTCCATCATGTCAGCAGTTAATATTCTATTGTATTAGAAGTGGGATATCCTTACCTATATTAATTACATATTTTCAGAATTGAACCAGAAAAACTTAAATTGAGCATCCCTTCCTTTCTCTCATATACTGCTACTTTTATTTTTCATTGATTTACTCATTTCAATCTTGATTCATCTAGTCTCTTTCATTTCTTGCACTATGTATTGTCTGTATTTATACAGTTTTGATGTTGCAACTTTTGACCATTTTTTTTGAGATGCCTTCAAAATTATAGGCATATAATGAATAAACAAACACAATTTCTAGGGCTAATGAAATGGCACAAAAGGTAAAGGTACTTGATATAAAAGTCAGGTACCAATGGAACCAGTGTGAAAGTGGGGGGAGAGATATGACTCTACAAAGTTGTCCTCTTGACCTGCACAGGCACACTGTGGCACATACTCCACACACTCATCTTACACACACACACACACACACACACACACACACACACACACACACACACACAGAGAGAGAGAGAGAGAGAGAGAGAGAGAATTACTCTAACACCCGCTGTCTTTAAAATCGCTTTCTTCTTGTCTATCTACCTTAGAGTCCTTTTCCATGGATAATGGGGAAGGTAAATAAGAAGGAAAAGACTTAGCACTTGGTCAATATTAATGTCATTGCTTTAAAATTATTGTTTAGGCTCCTTCAGCATCATCTATTAAGCTTCAAAGACTAAAGGAAGACAGTACAATAAGTTGAAAGAACATCAGAAAAAGGAACAAGAAACAAAGACACAGCACAGAGGTTACCACACTAAGCAGTCAAGACATAAGGTGGGTTCCCTTACTATAAGAACTACAAATGGCTTCTAAAGGTTCCAGTAGGGTCTCCTGAAAGGATATCTCTTTGGTCACACATTTCAAAATTATCTATCAAAATAAAGCAAACCACATGCTTTGTGGAAGCCCAAACATCACAGATGGTCCAGAGAGACTGGAATAAGAATCTTGATTAGGATTATCTCAATGATTATTCAAAGACCCCCTTTAATCCAATGGCCCTTCAGGATCAACACCAACTCTCACCTACAGGCTTGTCTTTTATGACACATCACACTGTTTTCGATAGCATCCTATGGAAATGAATTTCAGTTAATATAGTTTGTCTGAAGGTCAAAATTCTGTATTCAGAATCATGTCATTCATCGAGCGGGTCTGTCTCCTTCAAGAGTGAACTTTGGAAGAACCCAAGGAACAATGGAGCATACAGTTTTGAAGCTGCTTTTCCCTGGAATTGTTCACAGATGTTGAATGGCATTGAGCTCACAATGGCCAATGTCAATAACATAGTCTCCATATTCTTTTCCTTGCATATATTTTTCTCCCACTTTCTGCAGACTCTTTTCTGCCTCAAATTTCTCACAGATAGATATCTTTACCTCCAAACTGTTTCACAAATTCTTTCTTACCAATCCTATGAAATTTCTTTTGGTCATGTTACCCTCTATTTATAGGACTTGAGTGTCTTGCCCTGTCTCTTGATAATAGAACTCATTCACCTTATGTTTGTAATTAAGACATCACATTGACTCAGCATCACTAACATGTTATCCTTACACAAACATTTGAATCATATGTGACTACCAACTATTGTTGGAAGTCGTTTTGTCTTTTGGCATCCCAGTTCTTTTCATCCGTTTTACACTACCATGATCAAGAGAAAGTACATCCTAAAATCCCATATGAGATACCAGTGCCTCCTGGATCCTGATTCACCCTTCTCCCTTGCAGCCATAAGTGTTCTGTGATGTTCAAGTTCATACTGTCTCTCTCATTAAACTTCTGTTTCATTTCAGGCAGCTTCCCACATTCAGACTGCAGCATCATTCTTCTCAACTCTAGTACCACAATGCTGCTTCCTGTCTGAAGATCTGGCCCATCTCTTCACAAGTGAAAATGTGGCTCTGTTCTCATGAGACCTTGAGTAGTCCCTCCTTTAACAAAGCTCATGTAAGCAAGTGTTCTTCTTCACTCTTTTTTACCCTGAGTGATCTGGTTTTCAACATTTACTCTGGAGAAGGAGATACCCTTCTTTGTTTGTCACCTTTTTTTGACCTTTCTCTAGATATTAAAGCTCAAAACTGAATATCAAAAGGAGTTTTTAATGAATGAATAAGAGATAGAAATTGTGTTATATAGTGAAATTTCTTGTTTATTCATCATCACAAATGTAATGCTCCTAGTTCTGTATGACACAGTGAAGACAGTTAAAAAATAAAGCTGTTTGTCAAATTTAGTTGACTATTTGCTTCCTCCTCCTTCTCCTCTTTCTTTCCTCTCCTTTTTGTTCTTCGTGGTTTATAAATATTTGGAGATCTTAGGATACATCTCAGTTCTAGACTGCTTGCTTAGCAAGCATGAGGTTCTGGGATCAACCCCAGTGTTATATAAAATGGCATGGGAGGATGTGCCAGTAATCCCAGCACACAGGTAAGATGAAGAAAGGAGGTTAAGAAGTTCAAGATCATCCTTATCTATATAATAAGTTCAAGGCCAGGCAGAGCTATATGAAACTCTATGTCAAAAATAAACAAATAAATAAAAAAAAACTCAGGTTAAAAAGGGCCAATAGTGTACAGTCTATGCCCTTTGAAGCATTAGTTCCATAAAATGTTCCACATTATAGTCTGCTCTATTTTCATTAGATCAATAAATTTTGGAAATTGCCTAGCTTACCTTTATTTCAGAAAATAAGACAAATAAAAAGTTACAATTATGATATATTAAGAGAGATTATCACAGTGAACTGTGATACTCATTTCACTAACTATGAATAATGAAAGCAGCAAAATACAATAAGTGCACAAATAATAGGCATGATTATATCATACTGTATATTTTCAGGTAATAATTTTAAATTTTTATTTAATATCTTTGTGTGGGGGTATATGTATACTGTAATACATGTGGAGGTCAGAGAGCAACTTTTGTCCTTTGGATATAGGTTCTGGATTGAACAGAGGTCACCAGGATTGTATGACAAGTGCTTTTACCCTCTGTGCTGGTGAGGTTTATATCAATATGACACAAGCTAGAGTCATCTGAGAGAGCCTCAATTAAGAAAATGCCTCCATCAGATCAGACTCTAGGCAAGACTGTAGGGTGTTTTCTTAATTAGTGAAACATGGGAAGGGCTGAGCCCATTGTAGGTGGGGCCACCTCTGGGCTGGTGGCCCTGGATTCTATAAAAAAGCAGGCTGAGAAAGCCGTGAGGAGCAAGCCAGTAGGCAACATCCTTCCATGTCCTCTACATCAGCTGCTGCATCCAGGTTCCTTTCCTTTTTGAGTTCCTGTCCTGACTTCCTTCAAGGATGAATAGTGATAAAAAAGTATAAACCAAATAAACCCTTTCCTTCCAAACTTGCTTTTGGTCTTGTTTCATCACAACAATAGAAACCCTAGTTAAGACCAGCAAGTTAGACCATCGTTATTTGTTCAAAAAGTAGCAGTTCATCATCATTTCTTCTCTTGCTTTTGGGATTCAATGAGCTCAATTCAATTACAATTACAGGTTATTCATATCATACACAGAAAATGTCTACATAAAAAGGCATTATTATACTCTATGGTTATTAAAGTCTCAAATTTGAATATCAATACACTTAATAAATCAATAAAGTAGAGAGTTTGAGAATGAGCAATGGACAAAGTGGTATTAAATTGTGTCCTTCTAGTACACAAGTTTGACTCCAATAAGATGATGTGTCTCTCTTAACATGGATTTTTCTCCCTCCTTTTAAGATTTTGGCACACTGGGTTATCATATTGTCTGACATACAGTCAATATTCACTAAGTAATATTTTCCTAATAAATTATTAGGAAAACTTTAAAATATAAAAATAATAACTATTTTCTGATAATTTCTCCAACAATCAAGGTTAATTAACTTAAAAAGTTCAAAAAGTAACTCTGCTCAGTGTTGATTTCTTTCCTGAAGACAGGGTTGGTCCCTTGCTTCAAGCCTCATCTGGCAATACTCATTAGCATATCAACTCCTTTTCAAAGCAAGTATTCTAGAGTATCAAAAAGTCATCGTTACTTCCATTCTCAACTCAAGACGGCTCACCCAGAGTCTATCAAATGCGTGTGGCATAATAATTTGATCTGCACACCCAAAACCCCTTTATTTTAAAAATAGATCTTCAGGATGTGATTAATCAATTATTTAGTATGTCTTGAAGATGTCAGATATGAGTCCAAACTCCAGTCACATGAAGAGAGTAGTTCTCAGTCATTTGTCTAGTGGTTGAGCCAAGAAGATAGTAAATATTTATAGGTTTGTCTCAGGGCGCTGACTAACAGGGCCTGGATGGCCTCTGAGAGAAAATAAACAAGGGTCTCCCACAGTGTAAGCCTGGCCGGCCTTGTTGCCAGCTTCTCCTTCTGCTCTTCACAAAGATTACATCCCAATCATCTCCAGCCACATTTTGATGGACCCACTGTTAAGTTATAACAAGTATTTTAGAAGGGACAAGAATTGTTTTCTTAGCTCTTGACCACATGTTTAGATTGGAGGAGCCTTGTGTTCATGCTGCGCTTGGCCTCTTAGTTTGCTTATCCCCTCTCAATAGGCAGCCACAGTGTTTGCTTTTGATCATTAAGCGTTTGAACATCATGCAAAGTACTACAACAGAAACATGTTTAAATAGTAGAGGATGTAAAGTTGTCCAAGAATTTCATCTGAAACCAAACATCTAACTTTCAGGAGACAGGACACTTATAGATGGTGGCACTTAAGTTACTCAGAACTCACACAGTTTGATTTCCAGTTTAAACACATTGTTGTTTTTGTTGATGTTCTATCTTCGGGCTGAAGAGATGGCTTAGTGTGGAAAATGCTCCCTGTGCGTACATGAAGATTTGACTTTGGTTCCCAAGCAACCGTATAAAAAGCCACACATGTCAACTCATGACTGTGTTTGTGCGGGAAGGTGGAGACAGTAGGATTAAAGGTATTTTCTGGGCTTGTCAGTCTATCGGAATCAGTGAACTACAGGTTCAGGGAGAGAACCTGTTGTAAAGGAAGGTGCTGACTGGTAGAGAGAGGAACCCAACATCAACTTCTGACCTCTACAGAAGCATGGATGTATATGCACTCCTCGACACATCGGCACTCAAGCACGCACACACATACACATCACATATACAAACATAAAAATAATATTTTTATAATTATTAGCCCGACAAAGCTAAAATTGGCCATGATATTAGAATTCATCCCTTCAGTCCAAACTGCTCCACCTTCAAATTAGGAAGCAGAGAGTCAGGGAAGTTAACAAGAGACAGAACCTTTACCAGAGATATTTGGTCACAAGGTAGCTTGTTTTTCCAGGAAGAGTTTCTAGCTTCTAAAGAATAGTTTGCTATTTTTTTTTTATCTTGTATAAACTTAAGTCTTACATTTCAAATGTTTGGAGATCCATCTTAGGTAGCCCATTGCAGTCTTGGACTTCTATGTAGCAAAGGATGACCTTAAACTTGTATTTCTCCTGCTTCTTCTTCCCAAGTGCTGTGATTATGAGCACTGGCCGTGGTGCTCAGTTGATGCCATGCTGCCCATCAAACTGCGGCTTTGTGTGCATCAGGCAAGCATTCTACTAACTGAGCTACGTCATTCAGTCCATTTTTAACTTTCTTTTGATACCGTTAGGAATCTGTTGAAAATCTGAGAACCTCCTGAGAAAAAAAAACTCACATACACTTAGAAATTTGCAATTAATTTAAGAGAACCTACATTTGAAGCTTTTACACCAGATTCATTTATATATTAACTCCAAATGTTGTCAACACAGTGGACATTTTTCATGATGTAATATATATATATTTAATCTTTGGAATTCTATACATATTTACAATGAAATACGATCATAAACACCCTACAACTCCTCTTCCAACTCTTCCCATATCCTTCCAACAGGGCCTCCTCCCTACTTCACATCTCTTTTGTTATTTCTCCCTTTGATAGCTCATTAAGTCCAATTAGGATTGCCTACATATGCACAGGTGTGAGACCACCGACCACCCACTGGAGCATGAGGAATCTGCCAGTGGAACTCCATCAAAATCAATGATTCTCTCTCCCTAAGAAGCTATAACCTGCCAGTAGCTCTTCACCAAAGGCTAGGAGTAGGAAAGACCTCCCATCTATACCAGAATTTCAACTGGCTGATAGACATCTAATGTTCAGAATATGCAATTTCCCGTTTAAGGATGAGCACTCAATCTCTTATTCCCAGGTCTTTGAAAGTTTATGTTTCTCTGTACTGACTATGGCCCATCACAAGGTCAAGGTTGAGAGCAGCCCAGGTCTGTGGGTATAAACATAAACATTTAGAAATCAACAATAGCAGGTCTACCCTAGAGCCTATAACCACTACAGCCATGTGCATTGGGCCAGGATTATGGTTCCAGGCATGAAATTCCCTCCTATAGCCCAGGACTCAAATCCCATCAGAAATCCATTAGGTACCCTATCACATTCATGCCACTATTACACCATGAGCACCTCTTTCCTGGCAAGTCAGGACTGTGGCATTGAGGTCGTGGTAAGACCTGGGTAAGACCAGTGTGGTCTTCTGCCCCAGCAGCCTTTACAGTGCCTTCTGGCCCTTTGAAAGGTAGCCAGCAAGTAGAGCATTTCTTGATCGGTTGAGAATGATTTTCCTATGCCCTGTAGCCAAAGTATGTGGTGACTTCATTAGTAAGGTCATACCGTGTAGTTATAGAACCAAGGGCAATGGCAACAGAGTATTTTGTTTTGGGAACCTCTAGGGCTTCCTTGACCAATAGAGCATTGGGAGGTATCCCATAGATTGAATACAATTCTAAGAGTAGAGGAGACAGCAACTGACTGAAGAAACGAAAACTTTCCTCAGCCACATCCGCCTGTAGCATGTGCCAGTAGCTACTGGAAGCTGAGAAAGGAGAATAGCTTGAGTCCAAGACCTTGGCTCTTAAAAGAGAAGAAGAGAAAGAAAGAAAGAATGAATGAATGAATGAATGAAAGAGAGAGAGAGAAAGAAAGAAGGAAAGAAAGGAAGGAAGGAAGGAAGGAAGGAAGGAAGGAAGGAAAAAAGAAAGAAAGAAAAAAGAAAGAAAGAAAGAAAGAAAGAAAGAAAGAAAGAAAGGGAGAGGAGGAGAAGGAAGAATGGAGAAATGAGGAATGTTCTGCCTGTTTCAGCTGAAAATAGTATTCAGCTTTTTCTGCATAAAAATAAGAACCATGAGACTTTATCCTGCATTTAATATTCAGCTTTCCTTGCCCTTTGTGATGAGAATATGAGCCATTTCTTTCATGTGTTTCTTTCCTAACAAATGGTCAAAAGATCTACTTTCAAATTCTTTTTATTACTTTATAATTAAAAGAATACATTTTAACAAACTGATCTTTATTAAATGTATTTAGTTGCCTCACACACACCAGCGGACAAGAGCACCTAAAAGCTCCTGTGTTCTGATGTTTGAAGTGTTTTTCACTGAAGTCTGGAGCTTTAAGATTCCAGAAGGCCTCCTCTGCCGCTGAAGCTCTGAATCTGCATGCTTTGGCAAAAGTATTGGATTCCTCTGAGGAGCATTGAGGGCTATTGTGAGCAATAATCTTTTTGGGAGATTCCACTGTCATCATACTTGGACTCTGAATGAGATATTGTGATGTTGGGGTCTTTCCAATTCAAGAAAGCCACTGGAGTTAAAGTCAACTGTTAATGCTGCTTTCTCCCTGTAAACCTAGTACTTGCAACGGCTTATGGGCAGCTCACTAAGAGACTGTTTTTGTATATTACTTAGACAATTGGATGTTTCAAGATTAGTAAAGCAATTCTCAGGCATGACACAGATGAGAAGAATATGTTCAGATTCCACATTTGGACCCTTCTACACTTGTGGGCTAAGGTTAGATTTGCTTCAAATAATCTGCATGCATGTGGAATGATGATTTTCATATTTTCTTATGACAATAACTCTTCTTACTCTATTTAAAAATTAGCAACACGCAAGATTTATCTTGCTTTTATTTTACCCAACCCATTTATTTTCCAGTGTATGTGTAGAGTGAATTCTGATACATTGAGTTCATCTTTTTTTCTTATTGAGAAAAAGTATTCATTAAAAACACCCCTGTTTGGAACTGTCTCTGACATGAACTGATTTGCCTGCTCTTTGATCACCTCCCCCCTGAGAGGGGAGCAGCCTTGCCAGGCCACAGAGGAAGACAATACAGCCAGTCCTGATGAGACCTGATAAACCTGGATCAAAAGGAAGGAAAAGAAGACCTCTCCTATCAGTGGACTTGGGGAGGAGTATGAGTGGAGAAGGGGAAGGAAGGGAAGGGTTGGGAGGGGAAGAGGGAGGGAGCTACAGGGGACATACAAAGTGAATAAAGTGTACTTTATAAAAAAAATAAAAGATATATAAACATTTAAAAAAAACACCCCTGTTCACCTTTGTCTCCTTACAAGGTATGCTGCCCCCAAATAACCAGGTCTTTCTAATATTAAATGAGAGGCAAGAGTATCACACCAGTGGTCCAACACCTTCGCTTTGAAAGCAATGCTATATTCTCTACATGGCTGGAAGGGAAGGAAGGCAGCTGCAGTCTCAAAAATAGCAGTGTTTGCTTATCGGTTAGGATTTGTATCCTTCCAAAATAATGCTGCATAGTACCCCAGGCAGTTTCTTAGAATCACAATAATTTATATTCAAGGACACACTGGTGGGCTGGGGTGCTCTGCATTTTGTACTCGAGTCCATTCATTAATCTATGGATGCCTTGGGTATATGCGGCTCACAGAGGTGAGGTTAAGAAGTTCTACGTTGAGCTGTAGGTCTGAACATGGGTTTGGGAGCTGCTGTGTGTGCAGCATGTCCACTAGGCTGGTACTTCTGATGCCATAACTAAGCCTGAGAAGGTACCGTGAGCTACATGAGGGCCTCTGAAGTTCCTGCTTGTGTGCTGTCTACTAATATTCCCAAAGAAGCGGGAAAGGGCACAAAGCCATGTAAATTGAAAACAATGGCTTTCTTCCAATGGTATTTAAGAGTCTGAAGGGAAATTTTTGCAAAATTGAACCTATCATACTTTCCTAAGTTTAAATGCTGATTGAAGACATTTCTACCTTTGGCCATAGTGAATGGATGCAATCTCTCAAACTAAATTGCATACTTGGCCCCACTAAGAAAGCTGGGGGAAGTGGGAAAGTGCTTGATGGCATTGAGAGACAACAGAGGGAACTAGGAATGGATGGGGTCAAAATCCCAGAGTGGGAGAACAAAGCTGAATTCTACAGTTACCTTTGGTTTTTTATTAGATAGGTGTTCCTTCCTTGGAGTGAAAGGCAGCTACTGGGGGCTCCCAGAAGTTTTCCTGTGGAAGAGACAGAGGGAAGAGACCAGCATTTCAAACACAACTACTTCTTATGAATCATATCCCACATAGAAGGCAATAAAAACCTCAAAAATTTAAGCCTGAAGTTCTATATATAAATTTTTCTTGGCAGTTTTGTTAACATGCACCTAGGTGAGGCAATAGATTACTAGGCTAAAGAACTGAGGGGAGATGAGGGCATCTGGAAGTACTGGAAAGATCTAAGGACAAGTTTAGAGTATGCCAGAGCAGAAGACCTGCTTAAATACTCAGACTCTTTCACTGAATCCCCTGGTAGACAACTAGAAAATCCACAGAGAATCAAAAATTAGGCAGTCTGTTTCCAAATGGTCCATGAGTTCAGGATGATATCCAAACAGGAATTAGAATATCAGTAAATAAAGGAATCGTTTCATGGCTAGAGACGTGGCTCGGTGATGCAATGTTTGCCTAACATGGTCAAAGCACTTGAAAGAAAAGAGAAAATAGAAAAGGAAAAGGAGAGAGACAGAAAACAGGGAGATAAAGAAGAAAAAATGCTATAAAGAAACAATCTAGTATGCACGAATAAGCTGATAATGGACAGCAAATTAAATCAAGTCAAGACTTCACGAGTGAAATAATAAAATTAACAGGAGACAACAGTGAAAGTAAATGCAACATACAGAAAAACCAACAAAGCCAAATTTGATTTTTAAAATTCCAGTGAAGTGTACAACAGTGTGATTAAACGTTTAAAGAAAAATTACATCATGTTTATGCAAGCCCTATACGTGCACACATACACAAACTTTCGTCACATAGACAGTTCTGGGAATTTCAGCCCATGCTCAGTTGGCCTTATTGCACTGGGCCTGCAACACAGTACAAATCATGGTGTGTGTGTGTGTGTGTGTGTGTGTGGTGGAGGGGCCTGTTTACCTCACACACCCAGACAGCCAGGAAGCAAAGAAAAGGAAAGTGGGGAAAGACATGGAGCTGGTACTGGGTGTCCCCTTCAAGAGCCTACTCCTGATAACCTAACTTGCCCTGCTGGGTCCCACCTTTTCACAGCACTATGAGTTGGGAACCAAGCCTTAACACATGGGTCACCAGGAAACATTTCCGATCCAAACTCTGGCAGGCAATGTCAACATGTTTTCCAAAGACTGGACCAGTTTTCATGCCTCCAGTAGGTATGACACTACCGCTTCTCTACAGCAGCTGAAACCTGCTGCTGGACCTTAATTGTAGCTGCCAGGGGAGACAAGTAGCAGAACTGCATGGAAATGGCCACTAGTTCTATCCTAATGACACAGTAATGACACAGTGATTGTATTTTCTTATTTCTTTTGTCAGTCTTCCCAGGTTGTCAGTGCACGCAGTGGAAGCCAGAGCAGGGTGTTGGCTATCTCCCTCCCCACTCCATTGGTGTGTTTCTTGAATGATCATAGTTGAAACACGAAGGCTTGGTCAGCTACTTAGACATTCCTGGGATTAACTATGAGTGTGAATGCTGGCTGGCTCATCCGTGGAATCCCCATGTACAGATGAACTCAGGTAATGGCAATGACCACCCAGTCGGAAGGAAAGCCATGACAAGTGCCACTAATGATGAATGCACTCCAGTCTTCCTGAAATGAGTTGTTCATGGAATTAGAGGGATTGTGCTTACACCAAACATACTTCCAACCTTTGAAATCAAGGACATCATTAGTAGATGCCTGCAATTTCCACTCACCTTTCAGGAAAGCCGGTCACACCTCTGTCTGGTTTTGACAAGCCGTTAAAGGGCAGACTTTTCTGTGTTCAGACCATGTGTTCACTCTAAAGAAAGCAGAAGGCAGAAGACCCCTCTATCACACCAAGGACAGTCAGTGCAGCAGAGATGATCCTTGCATGTGTTGGAATAAAACCAATGCGGAAGGTCTGTGTGATGAAGATGGTGGACCTACTTGGAATTCAGACCAAACACTTTGCTCTAAGGCCATAGGATATATTAAATTTTTCTCCACTCCAAAGCTAATATTGTCTTCATCTGGTACAAAGAGAAAAAACTAGGCAATTCCTCAGTTGGCAGTCAGATCAGGCTCGGGACTGGGCACCCTCCTTTTACTTTCCTGACAAACCACACCGAGTTTTTATGTTCTTTGCAAGCCATATAGGAGCTCTGCTGGCCAGATCTAACATGCTAACTGCTCATTTGCCTTTGGCTTCTCTTTCCACTCTTAAAACATCAAGGACTTGGACAGAAGGCTTTTGGATTTGGTTTTCTCACAGACTCTCCCAGAGCAATGTTTTCACTTCACTTTCTGTTCTATCAGCTACAGATATGGATCTATAAATGGTAAACACTCAGACTTAGGCTCCTTTCTCCTGAACACACAATGTCACCTGGAGAAGGAGGGAGGATTACTGAACCCGTTGGAACCTTTTTTTTTTTTTTTTACCAGACCTTGTTTATTTAGCAGTTAAGAGAACTCAGAAAAAGCTGATTAGCTGCTGGTGAAGAGCTGAATATACAGGTCATTTGAGGGAACTCCTCTCTGTCCATCATTAAGAACCTTAAAACATCAAGAGGAGTTCTATCAACAAGAGATGAGGATTTAAGCAATTTCTATTTCTAAGGCTCTGGTAGCTGATGCCAGCAAAATTTTATTGATTCCTTGGGGGTCTGAGGCCAGGCCCCACTGCTGTATGGTGGTGGGTATTGATGGATCTCTACATTTTGTCCTTCAGAATGAGTAGCTCAGAGCAAAACAACAGGAACGTGATAATGCAGAGTATGTGGGTTATAAACCAAGAAGTTCTGCAGGCTCTTAATACTTTGCCATGAAATTCTCATTTAGCCAAACCTGGAGCCAAGCTCTAGGTGCAGCCTGTTTTTTATTTTTGCCAATGAAAATATTGCTATCTCTGTTTTCTTCTTCCTGGGTTTCCCATCTGGAATATGAATCCTGTGTTTTTTCCATAACTGGTTGTAGTAAGTCATTCTGCTCTATCGAGTCAAACTTCCATCTTAATACTGGAACTTGCTGGCATCAGAAGTGCCTTTAAAGATGTTTTCTTCTTATTGTACCTCTGGAACATGACCAGACTGCTAGGCCATTCCCAGTGCAAAACATGATTGAGAAATAGTTGTTTGAGAGGTTGGGAGATACTGTTTCATGCCATGCCAGGTAACTGTCTTAAAGAAAAGCTGTAACAGTGACACGGTCATGTAATGGTTTTCTGAGATCTTAATGATTTGAAAAAATGCTATTGAATAGTAAAGTACAATAAAAATGTCAATGTGCTCAGTTGCCAATTCACAATGAAAGAAATGCTTCTTGGTATGTCACAATCTCTACTTAGCTAGTTTATTTACCCATATTTTTCTTGGAGGTGGGCTGGAGGGCATCAATCTACCACTAACATTTCCTCAGGACACAGGTGACCTTCTTTCCTGGCTATAGCCTTGCCTCTCTTTACCTGTCCAGGAATTTACAAAACTGATTCCAAAAAGCAAATCAAGAACTCTGAAACTATTTGACGCAGGAGTTATTAGTGTGTTGTATGTGAAAAATCAACTTCAGTGACATTTCACAAAGCAAACCAAAGGCAGAACCATATACAGATGTGTTCACACACCTTTGCCCTTCTTGTGGATGAAGACACTCTTCTTTCTGTGGATTCTCAGGGTAGGACTGCACTCCGACAGATAAGGAAGCACTCGAATTGCAGCTACTTATCCTTCAAACATATACAGCTTCTGGGGTAAGATATAGATTATATAATTATATTGTATAAAATAATATATATATGTATACATACATTGTAGTTTTAGGTTTCCATTGTTTGCCTACCAGCATATTTTTCTACTCTCTAAGTTGTTCAAAGCAAAGAGATTGCGTTGTTCTACATTTTGTATTTTCTATTTTATTCTCGTTTGCATCTGGGTAACTTTGAGGAAAACAGAGCTCTGTGTCTGGCTTCTCATCTCCTTTCTCCAGGGTTGGCAGGGCAATGTCATCTGCCCCAAGCGGTATGTGATTACCCTTTTTACTCCTTTCTTATCTATTTCTGGGAAGCTTTAAAAAAATACTCATTTTTTCCTTCAGTCTAAAATGTACACAGTATCCCAGCTCAGAGGAATTTGTGCAAATCATGTATTCTTTGGGGGATTTCAAGCTGGTACACTATGGGAAGCCTGTCCCGCTCTGCTCTGTATCATCCCATTCTCATATACAATAGTAAATTCAGGCTTACTTTAAAGGGTATCTGCTTTTGTAACTCACTTCAACCAGAGACACAAAATATCCTTTAATGGGTAGAGAACATTAAATGCACAGAGAATTTCCTTTCCAGCTTCGGGGGACTTTTAGGATGTCTGTGATTCAAGACTTGGGAGATGACTCAGTCGACAGAGTGCTTGCCATGTCTTCAGACACGAAGACCTGAGTCCAGCCCAGCACCCAAATAAAGTCTCGGGCGTGGTGACATTCAGCAGCAGCCCTAGTGGTGAGGGTAGATCCTGGGATGGTGGTTGTATAAAAAGTAGGTCTTGTGGGGTCTTGATGCCTGGCCATTGAGTTAGGTCAGTGAGCTGAAAAAAGAGAAAGAAAGAAAGAAAGAAAGAAAGAAAGAAAGAAAGAAAGAAAGAAAGAAAGAAAGGAAGGAAGGAAGGAAGGAAGGAAGGAAGGAAGGAAGGAAGGAAGGAAGGAAGAAAGAGAGAGAAAGAGAGAGAGAGAGAGAAAGAAAGAAAGAAAGAAAGAAAGAAAGAAAGAAAGAAAGAAAGAAGAAAGATGTAGTATCTACGATGTCTAGTTTTCCTGTGCCCCAAGTTTGACTAGGTTAATATCACAAGACCCTCCAAGTAACGTATGGCCTGCCTGCCTGAGAGTCTTCTGAAGTGTGTGCATCACTGAGCTGAAGACAGCAGGCAAGAGCCTCCTATGGCTTTCCATCAGTTCTCCTGGGAGGCTGTTTCTTAATAGTTGGACAACAGGACAAGAGACTGAGATAAAATCCAGAGTTTTCAAGTCAGATTTTTTTTTAAGTGCTTTTAAAATATTTTGAAAGACTGCTAAGGAACATCTCTTGGTAATTTGATTTTTTTTTCCTTTTTGCCAATAGATTCACATTTTCACTGTTTCATAATTTTTTTTTATTAGGATAGATAGGAATCGGTTAGCTAATCAGTTACTATCTGTTGCTAGGAAACCCCAGAGATTTATCCACATGGTTCATCCCAGAAATGATGCAGGGGAGGAAAATATTATTTTTATCCAACTAAAATGTGAAGTGACTGTGAATATTTTCATTTTGCCTCACTTTGAAAATGTATTTGGTAGTACTTTCCTCAGAAGTCTATTTTAACATTCTTTGTATGAACCAGGTCATTGAAACTCCACCAGCTGACGTTTTGCTACTATGACTGTACTACTTATGTAATGAGATCACTTAAGACCGTCAAGGTCAATTGTATAGGGAAATCTGAACTTCCAGTTAGTGAACCAGATGGGAAGATACGGTAGTTCCAAATACATTCATTACTGAAAGTATTTTAGATATCTTGAATTCAAAGGGTTGGTGTGAAAACCTGCAATCCTAGTTTCCTACAGGGCTGGTCTTGTAGAAAATTTAAGTTTAGATAACAACTTTGGTGTCGCTGATCAGAAACAGAATGACTGATCAAAGCACGATATGATAGTTATAAAGAATAAACCAGGCTATCCAAGTACAGGAGAAAAAAAATAATCTTACCTTTCAGATCTTAGTGCAAAGGATATAGGATTCAAGTTATCTAAAGACCCTAAAAACCAGGAGAAACCATCTCGTGTCACACCCACTGTTCCTGCCGGTCACTTGAACTACAAAGCTAATCAGATCCCCAAATCCCAGCATCACTGACAGTGCTCATGGCTTACCAACTTCAACACAGATAAATGGCCCCATTAACGTCAGGGCAGTTGTGTTTGTCCGAGGAATAGACGTCTGTATTTTAAATTGCATTATCCAGCTTATCCAAAGGATAAGAGATGTTTACTTTCACAAATTCCAGGCTTCTGAGCTGAGTTAAACAGGACAAGTTTAAAGGCAGGGGCTCAGAGAAGCACATGGCACTTTGACAGCTCTGCTGTGGTCTGCAGAGGCTGAGTTTGGAAAATCCAAGCTTATCTCTGAGCTCCTGGGCTGAGAACTGGGGGCTCTCAGGACTTCCTGCTACCTGTGTCCTCCGTGCAGCTGTTGGTGTAAGATTGATAGTTTGAGTGAGTGAAAATATCCTGCAAGGAATTTGGCATTGGATGAGTGTCCTCAGATGTATGTCCAAGAATTGCCCAATAGCCCCTGAAGGCTGAGAAACGAGCAAGACAGCAGGGCAGGCTGTAAGTGTGGCCTCCCTCCATCACTGTGCAGACTCAGGTATGGGGCAGCCTTTGGAAACAGATCTGTGTTCTTGTCTCGCCTCTTATTGCTGGCTTTGTGTGCTACATGGAGATGAAATGCATCTTCCTGTCTAGATAGAAGAAAGGCAGAGACAGGAAGAGAGACAGAGAACACAGAAATCTAACAAATTAACTCCCTGTTCAACCTTCCTTCCACCAAGCTTACCCTGGTTTGGAAATGATAAGCTTAGAGCATGTGACAGCTGCTTGCTGCCATCTGCTGTATTCTCTGTTGCTAGCAAGCAGGGGACTCTGCCTCCCCACTGGGAAGATGGAGGGAGAAAGATGATGGTGTAAAAGATCCCTGCAGCTTTCTGGCACCTGAGAAATCTCCCAATATTGTACTTGTCTATACTGAACACTCAGCCACCATTGTGAATGGACCAGGATCCTCTTATAAGGACTTAATAGTGTGTTTCCCTTTACACTGTGTTGTTTTTCATTTCACATTTGTGGACAGGGAAAAAAATGCACTGAGAAAAATCAGTTTTCAACAAAATGAAAGCTGTCTGATGCTTGCATGTCTAACACAAATTCTCTGTCAAGGCAGAGTAAACAGCTTGTGTTGAGATTCTAGAAGAACAACTGAAAGATGATGTACCTAAAGACGACGAAGACATCCCGAAGATGTCATCACAGCGTTCTTCCACCCTTTTAATGGTGTGGTTCTTTCATTTTCAGTCTTTCTGAGACCCCTTCAGTGTATCTATAAGGTGGCTTCTAGTGCCAACCCTCAAACAAAGTGAGTGAAATTCACGTGGGTTCACTTAGTTCTCATTTTCAAAGCTGTCGTCCTCGGGATAGCCTAAATCCAGCTTTTAAAAAGTGATCTGCTTCTGGCCTTTGAAAACTGTAGATCTGCCCTGATTTTCTTTTATGGCCTATCACTTCTTTGTTCTCCTGCCTGCTGATTTTTGAAGTCTGGAGGAAAGATTATTTTCTATCCTCTAGTTGTTGGCCACAGAAATGGATCAAAGCTGAGCATGAATTCATCTCATTGGCAACACTACTCACTTTTAATTTTTTCTGTTCACTTGTCATTCGCAGTGGTTGTGAGTGGATACACAAGACCTATGTGTGGAAGCCCAACTCGGACCGAATCCCAGAATGGAGAGGGGTGGCTCCACTCGTGGTTAGCACAGTAACTCCTACCTGCTGGGTTTCTAGTTTCCCAGCACTGTGTCGTGAGGCAGAGATGTCTCATCCTGTACTGCCCTTACCTAGATAAATTCTACAATAGAGACTTCAGATTAAGCTGAAGAGCATTGCCACACATAGTAAATTTTGAGATGGACATGTATAGCGCTTTTGCTGCTGGACTTGCGTCTTCTGGCCACATATCCAGGGTCTTGTAATATATTCATATTGTATTCAGACATTGAACTAGTAAAAGGATGCTCTTCTGGTCCTCAGTCTGCATGGGCTGGCATGGCACACATTTCACTTCACTGCCAACACCAATCTGTCTTTAAAAGTTCATTTCCTATCTTATCAATATCAAGGAAATGAAGAACAAAATCCAAGTAACTCTATGAAATCAATAATGCCAAGAAGTATATGAGAATACCTGTAAACTTGTGTGCATGCGCATCTACAAATAAGGCGGCATGCACCTGGGCACCGCTCTGCGTGTCTGAACATACTCAATAGGGCACCCTAAACCACTCTTTCAGAAATGCATGTTCTGCTTATTCTGAAAATGCTAGAAAGTACAAGGAGGAATGGTGGTGACAGGGTGCTAAGGTAAGATCATCAGTGGTGACTTAACTTTTGAAAGCTTTGCTCAGCACTGCCATCTGGCAGTGTGAAGAAGTTTTTATTCTTCCATGCTCTCTGCATGTGTTTTCTACATAGATTTTATTTGGAGACTCGGAGTCATTGACTATTTGGTTCCTGACTGTGTGTGTGTTTGTGTGTGTGTGTGTGTGTGTGTGTGTGTGTG
>NW_026585587.1:815311-860559 GCF_907164565.1 Psammomys obesus
AACATGTGAACAGTGAGAAAAGATGGGCAAGAGTTATACAAAGAACTGGGGTAGATACCATTATGCCTCTTCATCCTTTGTCTTAGAATCACTAAACCAGAAAGACAACCTAGTCTAACAGTTCCATTTGGCTGAAAAAAGTCAAATAACCCATTATTTTCTCCAAGTCAAATGCACTGCTTCACTGTTATTCCCATGAAGGTTGCAAGGAAACAAAGGCTATATATTTACAGTGCTCTTCAAGTTCCTGTCTGGATTTATTCTTTATGTACATGTGAAGTGTGATTTAAAATGAACACCAATTAAGTTGGTTTGTTTATTTAATTAAAATAATAGAATTTGTTACTCTATCATTTGATGCCACCTATAAAGATATAAAATCATAAATGATAGTATGATAGTAGTAATTTCCCTTTATTAGTAGTTCACATCCTATCACGTGCCAGATAGTTGTCTAAGTATTATACATGTGTTTATTTAGTATTCCTAACAAGTGCTCTCATCTATCTAAACATGAGAAAACTGAGGCACAACGCTTGGACAGAATCACAACCTAGTAAGTCTCAGAGGATGAATTGGTCCATACAATCTGACTGTGGATCCCCAATAATTGTTTCCTACAATGATTTCTCTCTCAGCTCAGACATAGTCTTTGCCATATAAAAATGGAAAAGCTGGCACGCAAACATGACAATACCGTAAAGGGCAGGAAGTCCTGAAATTTGTCTATATGAGAAGTCAGAGGGAAGAACAGGTAAATAACTTTCATTGGGCTTCCAGCAGGAGCCTAGCACTGTGAGAGAGTTCTGGGTGCCCTGTGGTCGGTAGAACTTAGGATGAGGAGACCTGCCCCTTGACTACTCTTACTGGAAACCAGCTCTGTCTTCCTTGATGGCTTTCTATTTAACACGGGTGATGCAGAATATTGTCACCAAGTCCTGCGGGAAATGCCATAGATCTGTGAGACTTGCCCATCTCTCTGTCTGTCATGCAGACTCGTAATCATTGGTGCAGATCTCTAGTGCCTGGAAAGAAGTAGGAAATTGTGGTATTACCACATTCTAGAAAACTGTAAATTCTGAGAGTCAGTTTCATTCATTTTTATTTCCATGACTACAAGCTAGTTTTCTTGAGATTTTACCATCCATAACAAACAACCACAGGATACCTAGGCTGAGGAGTAAACCAGCAGAGCTGAATGAGCATAGTTACACAAATGGTGTCATGTTCACTAGCCTGACTAAAACTTGATTTTGCAGGACCCATCATGAAACAAAATCCTTAGATGTTGAAGCCCCATATATAAAAAAAAAGTCTAATGTGTGAGTATAGTGTACACATGTCATCAAACCTAACATGAGTTAGGTTTCCATTTCTGTGATGAAAACAGCATGACCAACAACAACTTGGAGATAAAGGTTGACTTACCAGAAACTACATTCTTTGAGAAAACTTTTTCTCCCTGTCCCAGTAGTTATCTGTTGTTGCTAGTCCTTTTTCTAGTGATGGGACTTCATGTCCAACTCCCTTCTCCATTCTGAGATTTGGTCTGACTTGGGTTTGCACAGGTAGGTCACACGGCTGTGAGTTCACATGTGCAGCTGCACTGCTTTGTCCAGGAGACCTAGTTTCCTTGTCAGCATCCAACACTTCTTGTTCTCACACTCTTTTAGTCCCTTCTTCCCCGACGATCCTTGAGCCTTGGGAGGGAATGTGTGGTGTATACGTTATATATACACGTGCATATACCATTCTGATTGACAAATTAAAATAGTTCTTAAAAATTAAAATGAAATAAAAAGTAAAATAAGCAACCATACAATAAATACTCATGCTCTCTATATTCTTTTGTGAATATTTTAATATATCTTCTTTGTCTCATTTTTGTCCATCCATGTCCAGTCACCCGTTAGGAATTTATGGCTGAATTAAACTAAATATTTTTATTAAAATCTTAAATAAAAAATAATAATTAGAAGTATGCTTCTATCTAGAAGTATACAAAAGAACGATAACTTTTTAACCTGACTGTTACAATTTTATAGACACTGTCATTAACAATGAAGACTAGTTACAATCACAGAAGTTAATTATATTATAAAACTAGAGTTTGGCAGAAGAAGCACAATGCACACATGTGTCTTGGTTTTCTAAAATAAATTTTATTTTAAAATAAAAAAAAAATAAAAAACTTTATTTTAAAATAAAGCTAATTAATGGCATATTCTTATATTCTATAAATATTATTTCCAAAAAAGTAATTGTGTATGAGCTGAAAAGATCATCTTCCAAATGTCATATTTTGACACATAATTCAAATATTGGATAAAAATATCTTTTGGGGAAAGTCTCTCCCTGCCAAATTCCTAGTCCAAAGGATCTTTCTGTTCAGCGATTCACCTACTGTAACTGGTAGAAATGAATTCTGCTAACAGGAATACCAAGCACCATTGTCTTAAGACATGGTTGACAATGACACTCCTCAGTGTTTCAAATGCTTGTGTCAATCTTTGCCTCCTGACACTAGCTTTGGAGTCAAGCATCCAAAAGCCTGTTTCATCATTATGAATATTATCTGTGTACACATTCTACGTGAACTGTGCTTCTGTGTGAGCTTCACCCATTCAGTGAAAGCCTCAAGGACCCGAGCTCCTTGTCTAGCTCCTTTTCTGGTTGCAAGCTCATGGAATCCATTTTTTTTTCATTACAGCATCACTGGGACCAACTCTTGCTTGTTGGTCTTGCTACCACAGAAGTCTCTGTCACAGCAAAGTACAATCAACACCTGTTCTAGAGATGCCAATCCAGCTCCCCAACACCACCTCTTAAGGTCACCTTCAGAGGGGACTTACTCACTTTTAGTAGAAACAGTACAGACTATTGAGTCATTTTTGGAAAGATGTTCGTGGTGTCCTTGTAGCATTAGACACTGTTTTGTGTTGTTTTTAAATTTTATTTATTTATTCACTTATTTACTCACTTATTCACTTTACATCGTATCGTAGCCACCCCCTTCCTCTCCTCCTGGTCTCACCCTCCCTTGCTCCCTCTTCCATCTATCCCCCATCCCCTACTTTTCAGAAAACAGCATCCCACCCAACCCATCCCAACACAGCAAGTCACATCAGGACCGAGAGCATCCTTGTCCACTGAGGCTAGGCAAGGCAGGTCATGATCGAAAAGCAGGCTACAGAGTCCATGTCAGAGACAGCTCCTGTTCCCCTTACAATGGGGACCCACATGAAGACTAAGCTGCCCATTGGCTACATCTGTATAGGGGACCTAAGCCCAGTCCATGCATAATCCTAGGTTGGTGCTTCAATCTCTGTAAAGTCCCTGGGCCCATGTTATTTGACTCTTTTGATCTTCTTGTAGAGTTCTTGTCTCCCCTGGATCATTCTGTTCTTCCCCTTATTCTTCTATAAGGCTCCATGTACTATATCTGATGTTTGGCTGTGAGAATAAATAGACACTGTTTTATTTTTTTAATGGGATTACAGGAGAATGATATGTATCTATTTCTCTGTTGATCTTGCATTCTTTCAAAGGGAGAGTTTATAATAAAAGTGTACACAATGGTCAATATGTCTATTGGTTTCCAAAACATGCAGTGAAGAGGATATGTCAGTGTGATAAATGGGACACTCGGGGATATATGAAGCTCCTGTGTGAGGCATGTGTACTTTTAGTGGGGTGATGAGAAAAATGCAGTGTGGGAAATTTTATGAAATGTAAACATTTTTTTGTGTGTCTGTCTCATTTGTTTTGTTGAGGAGATAGCTGTTGGCATGTGGGTCTTGAAGTAATGATGAGGACACCAGTTCATAGAATAGGGAGGTTGCCTTAGAAAATAGCATGGATCTTATTCTACAGTAAGAAGAGAAAAGAAGGCTATCGGTGCATACTCTAGTGGTTAAAAAATGTGTCATGTTAACAGGCAAGGCATTCTAGGCAAAGCATAAATGTTGGTAAACATCTGATGTTGGGAGTCGGGGGGTCACAGTTGGTCCAAGTAATGGATATAGGAGAACAGAGGGAAAGAGAGAAGAGGTGGCCATTGTGGCAGGACCATATTTGTTTTCAAATTCAGTTTCTTAATTGTAGCCTTACGAGGTAGACATGCATCATGGTTGTACAGCTCTTCACAGGCTGTTTTAAACTTCTCAGTTGAGGATATGGAGTAACTAAATATTTGGAGGTGTAGGAAGATGATGTAACAATGTATTTAATACATATATTCCATGTTTTTTTTTCAGCCTGGCTCGCAATACTTTTATTAATTTTTATTCATTACAATTTATTCACTTTGTATTCCAGCTGTAGCTCCCACCCTCTTCCCTCACTTCAGCTTTTACAATCTTCCCTCCACCTCCTCTGCAGTGTTCTCTGAGACTTAAAGGGGTGATGAAGGTGTCCTAGTTAGGATTGAGTACTGAAGGGTCACTTTTTCTTGAGACTCAAACCACTTATTAATCTCTGTATTAACTGTAACCTACTATAAGCTTCTCTAACCAAGGTTGAGATTAGAACCCATCTATAGGTATAAGCATAAATTAGAAGGCATTTTGATACCAGGTTTACTAAGCAAACAATAATAGTAGGGTCCTCCCTAAGGCCTATGACCTTCCCAGCTATAGCATTTTCATCAGCTTTACAGCATGAAGCATGAATTCCTCCTGTGGATCAAGGCTAAAAATCCAGTTAGAGAGTGGTTGGTTATTATCAATGACGGTTATACCACTATCTCATCACTGGACTCATCTTATCTGGTGGGTTGGCACTGTAGTTTGCAGGGCTCAAAGCCTGGTAAGACCTTTATGACTTGCACCCCCAGAAACCTATGGCATCTTCTGGCACTGTGAAACATAGTTACCAAGGAGGAACCTTCCATTTCAGCTGAAACTTGATCTTCTGACATTCTGAAATCATATGTACAGTATAAGAAGTAATAAGGTTCTGTCTATCTTGTTCTTATAAGTGATAAAGATCAATGCTCCTTTTTATCAAACAACTCATATAGAGGCACCCCATACCTGGCACTGATATTTTCATTTAATAGTCTATGGCTTCTGAAATAAAGACTAACCACCCATGCACGGCATCTCAATTTAAATAGATCGTAGTTTTGAAATTTTATATTTGTATGTTTAACATGTACCTTTACAGGCTTAGAACTAGAAGGTGGAATTAGAGTTGGAAAGATGCTTTCAGGAAAGAGGTTAGTAGAATACATATGATATGAAGGTAGAAGTGGAGGCTACTAGGGAGGAAAGGCTAAGTGAGACGGGACATAGACACAAGAGAGTTAACCACCTACACAAAAAATATCACATAGAAATATTTTATTATATCTTGTAAAATAATAAGGATCTATGAAAAGGTCATAAGGAATCTGGACTTATACTGGTGAGAGTAGAGCACCAATCAGTCTACAAAACCTTTGACCCAAAATTTACCCTGCCTATACGATGTACAGAGACAAAGATAGAGAGTGAGGGAATGTCCAACCAATGTCTGGCCCAACCTGAGACCCACCCATAAGAGAAAGCCAATCCCTGACACCATTAATGATACTCTGCTATGTTTACAGATAGGAGTCTAGCATAGTCATCCTATGATAATTTTCACCCAGCAGCTGATCAAATCAGATGCTGAGACTCACAGCCAAGCATTAGGCGAGCTTGAGGAGTCCTGTGGAAGAGTGAGGGGGAAGATAGAGGACCAGGAGGGGACAAGAACTCCACAAGAAGACCAACAGAGTTAATTAACCTGTTAGGCCTGTGGAGGCTTACAGAGACAGAAGCACCAACGAAAGAGTGTGCATGGACTGGACCTATGCTCCCTACGCATATGTAACCAACTAATGGATGTTTGATCTTCATGTGGATCACCTAGAAAGTTGAGCTGGTGTTGGCTATGACGTCACTCTATTGCCTGCTTTCAGTCACTTTCCCATAGTGGATATGCCTTGCCTGGCCTCAGTGAATGAGGATGAGCTCAGTCCTGATGCAACTTGATGTTTTGGGGTGGATTGGTGGGGAGACTCCTCTTTTCTCAGGAGAAGAGGAGGGGGTATAGGAGGAAGAGGGTGGGAGGGTGGGACCAGGAGGAGAGGAAGGAGGAGGCTACAACTGGGATGTAAAGTCAATACATAAATTAAAAATAAAGTTAAAAATAAAGTTCTTTTAAAAGAGAAAAAAGAAAACTAATTTAGAAGTATAACTTAAAAAGAGTTTGGCATTATTATTTATATTATTTCAGAAAATCTGGTAGCTAATGATAAATTCTTAGAGGACATTCATTCCAGATGCTTTATCAATTTTAGCATTTACTTACTTATTTATCGTGTGTGTGTGTGTGTGTGTGTGTGTGTGTGTGTGTTTACATAGTGTGTAATGAAGTCGTCATAACTTACAGGAGTCAACTTTTTTCTTTCACTATGTAATCTGCAAGGACTGTACTCAAGTTGTCAGACTTGTTAGCAAGCACCTTCATCTGCTGAGCTGTCTCCAAAGTCATCATTCCAAACTGCTTAATTCCCTCTTATTTTTCCATTATAAAGTAAGTTATTTCTTCACCTAGTAAAGCTTTCTGAACTCTGTCAACTAAGTTAAAACCAACCACTATTTTATGCTTCTTCAGCATGCCATTTTCTTACTAATACATGTCATTTTGACAAAGACTTTCTCATTGTAGAATTTCTTTGGCATGCAATAAGATGCAAATAGAAGGTTCCATGATTTGTTCAAAGCCAAAAGTCTACCTGAGTAGGTGAATCTTTACAACAATTGTTTTAAAGTATAAGTTAGAAAATCATTGAGTAAACAGAGGCATAGAATATGAAGAAATATTTGACAGTGTTACAAATCAGGAAGAAACCCTTCTTGTCCTTGCAGTCACTTGATTTCCTTAGCGGTACTGTGAAGCTGATGAGGTAAGTAATATACAACAGCTTTTTACCCAGTTGACTCATCTAAATTATAGGCCTCTTGTTTCTACAATCAGGAAGATGCTCAACTCACAGAATATACACTGTATACTTGTGTGCATTTTTCTTGGCCTTCCAACCTCAGCACATCTTATTATCAAGCCTTTGGTTTCTCACTTTCTGAACTTAGTTTGAATGTCAGGTCTGGCATGTTTCCTTCCAGCTAACACAAGCAAACACTGAAGAAGAGGTTGGCTGGGAAGACTGGAGCAACCTAAGATCGTGCACTAGAGTGGTGAAGGTAGAAGGAATGTGTGTTCCAGGCTGAGGCTAGCCTGGACCACAGAGGAAGTTCAAGGGAAACTGAAACAGCTGGACTTTTAGAATCTCTAAGGATTCCAAGGACCTTCCCAGTTGGTACAAAGGACCAATTTATAATGAACTTGGACAAAACCAGAGTTTATTTAATAAAGCCTCTTTGAATACAGATAAAGAAGAAAACAAAAACAAACAAAACAAAACAAAAGACAAAAGATACTGTTATCACCCAAACCAGACACCCAGTTATGATACCGGAAAACTTCCGCAGATGACAGAACTTCAGCTGACAATAAAGAACTGCATATTTGGGGAAAACTCTCTGCCAGTTACCCCACAGCCTATGGAATGAAGCTCCTTAGACTGTGTCCCTGGGCTCTTTTCCAGTGTCCTTAGAATGCCTCTTCCCTTTGGCATTAGCAACTCTCTCTTGGCATCCTGGAGTAAGATCACAGCAGGTTAATACAGCGTGCATTTCTCCATTCAGGATCTCTGAAAATCCCACACTCACGCCCTAGTGACTAACCTCCACCCTTGCCCTCCCAACCCCTGCCAGTGAGGGAGGCAAGAGATTTACACCAGGGCTATGCATTGGCACATGAAAGGAAGCGGCTGGCAAAGAGAAGACTGGAACTTCCCCCATCCCAAGGATTCCATGTAGTACACAGAGCATAAAAGCCCAAGCCAGCACTATGCAAATGAGCCAGAAAGCCCGCATAGTGAAAACGACCTATAAAAGTCTCAGTTGTTCCTACTCTGTTGAGCTTCTCATCTTTCTCGTGGTTCTGGTGTGCTTTCGCGCCCAGAAGTGTGTTTTTGCTTCAATTGTCTCTGCTTTGTCTAATAATACCTGTACATTCCCATCAACTGCCTGTTCTAGAACATGAAACTAGAGTCTTGGCAGGTGGCCACTGAGACCCAAAACCTACTCATATCACCTAAATGATTACATTTTTTCAACGTATATAATATATATGTCTTGAAATGTCATACTCACTCCATTTTATATGGCTAATCAATATATGTCAGCAAAACAAAACAAAACAAAAACAATTAAAGAAACTTTGATCCTTGGATCATCCTGGTTTCCAGAGAGATTTAGTTTCATCTTTAATATCTATACTGAATATTTACATATTGAGGAAGTGATCATGATAGGGTTTACAGTGGGAGAATTTTTAATTTGTTATAAAAAATGTGTATATCACCCAAGGGGATGGATTACTTCAAATGGACAGTCAATAAAGCTAGAATCAACAATAAAGAAAGAGACAGGCAGAAAGTGCAGAGAAAATGCTCAGCACACACAGACTTTGAACTTGGAAGCCTTCTTCACAAAGACAGGCTCAGAACCTGAGTCTTTCCTGGCACCCTGAATGTTAGTGAGGTGATAAGAAACTTAGTGCTATGGCCAATTGGCTTCTAAGGAAAATCACTTTCCTTCTTTTATTCTGTGCAAGGTCACCCTTTCAGGATGTATATAGTTCACTAAATTACTAACTTCTCAAACACATCCAAAGTCACTTTAATCTAAACCTCGAAATCTCTGTCAAAATTTACAGCAAGGAGTCTGAAAGTAGGTGTGTGAGCCCTAAAAGACCCAAAAACTTCTCCTCTCTGGGCTGTTTACAAAAGTTCACTCTTTTGAGGACTCCAGAGCCCCATACAAGGGCATTGCCTTTGACTGGAGTCTGGTGCAGGCTGACAGCACAGAACAAGCGGTTGTATGAAATTCTAACAATAAGTTCAAGTCATCACACACCTCGTGGTTGAGTCCCATCTCCTCTTCTAAGACAACATGTGTCCACAGGATCCAAGCCCCACCCCCAGAGAGTAAAGCAAGAAGGAAATTTCCAGGAGAAGATACCATTTTTTAAAAAGATTTTTCGATATCAGAACAGACATTTAAGAAAAACCCCGTGTATCTTCATTTGATGAGATTCCGAATTGAAATAAACCAAAGGCAGAGATGGTTTCTGAAAGACAAAGTTTCCATTCCTTTGCTTTCCAGACAGGCTAAACATTGATCATGGAGGCACCAGCATTAGCTTGCTGAACTTTTGAATATAAAATAAACAGCCATCCGTCTCCTCTCTGTCTCCCTTTTTCACCGTACTGAGGAAAGTTAAATAGCACATTCTTTTCCACTAAACAGAAGCAGCAGAACACAGAAATTCTACACAGTTTTGAAATAAATTACTGGATACAGAACTAACAATAACAGACTCTAAACTCAGCCAACCAATCAAAAAACATTTTGCTTGATGAAAATGCAGGCACAGCCAAATCCCAGATTTAAAAGCAATAATATTTAGATGTGATTAGAATTTCCATCCCATGAAATAGATCCTAGTCTGTGAACTGTTATCTCCTGCAACTGCAGCTTTTCTCAACAGTCTTTTCAACATATCTTTGCAGAGACAGGTTCTCATCACCTCGTGACTGAATTATTACCTTGGCATTCCTCTCTGGGATGGTGTCTCCAGCCCCTCTTCACTTCCATTCTTATCTGACTGATCAGCACTAAACAGAGGCTGCCTCCTGGGAAGAACATCCAGTCTGGATGGCAAGATTCCTCATTTTCTACTCACACACCATTGCATAGTTTCACTGGTCTCTGGAGCTTGCGTGCTTTCCTGTCCCAGCCCCAGTATCCTCCCCAAGGAAGAAGCAACGCCCCCCCCCACAGTCTTTTCTCCTAAACTTCCACATTGCAGGTTTTATAGTCATATCTTCATCTAGCAGCACTTCCAAAATCTCCTTTCTGTCCTGTGGTTATAATGTCTCCTTTTCTCCTACATTTTACTCACTGCCAACACTTTGTCTCTCTTCTGTTCACTTTACGCTTATGGGTTTTTCGCTCTAATGAGTGGGTTAGGATATTTTTCCTAATTATAAAATGTGCATTGTGGTATTGATTGGCTGAATGGCTCTGGTTCTGTGGAGAGCTACAAAACCTTTATAATCCAGTACTTCTAAGCTTTACTGAGCAACAAACTTTGTTGCAAACTAATTTTTTTTCATCTTACAAAGTAGAACATTGCAAACTAATTTTTTTCATCTTGCTTTTCATAACATTCACTAAAATGAATTTCTTTAAGACAGTCACTTGAAAACCAAAGAGGGTGTGGACTCTGCCCTAAGGTAAACTAAGGTGTACAACCAGTCCCAGTCTTTGGAATTTCCATCTACTCCCTTGGAGTAGAGTTCCCCTACAATAGTTCTGCCCCATTCCACTGTTCCTGTCATGTTCTTCCTTCCTCTTTGCCACTCAGCCTTCTATTATAGTCTCACAACACACAGATTTCTTGCCTTCTTGTTTTATTTGTGTTGAGGCAGAGTGTCACTATTTAGCCCTAGCTGGCCTCAAACTCCTACTCCACCTGCTGCAGCCCCCTGGGTGCTAGGATTATAGGCGTGTGTCATTGCGCCCTGCTTTATCTGTAGGTCTCTAAATGGTGTGCATCTTTGATCTGTAGATCCCTTTTGAGCATCTTGTACTTTATATCCATTGACTCTTCTTACACAAAAAGCAGGCATCTGACCTGTAAGGGATATTTTTTTTTTCTACCATAGGATTGAGAAAACAAAACTGAAAAACTAATGCATAGTACCCACAGATGGTAACGCCAGTGTTTCTTCACAGACATTCTTGATAAAGGAGAGTGCAGTGTATATAGATTTTTCGGTCTTTCTCTGAATGGTTTGGATGATGACCACATCAACATGACATGGGCTGGAAGGAAGAGCACAGTGCTCCATATTGAAAGACTCAAGTATAGACTCAAATCACCCTGCCCTTTTCTAAGTAATTATTTCCTCAAATCACAGCCTCTTTGGCTACCAGACTATTGATATAATGGACTGTCAGGAGTTAAAATAACTCCAGGATACCCACGCTGAGGTCTTCTCATTGCTTGTACCAGCCAGAGGGGCAACTTGCCTTCTAGGAAGAGATTTCACATGATGATGATGATAACTTGCAGGGTAGACGGGGAACCAGGAGGCAAGAAGTGTTAGGCAATACCACACCTCAACAAGCACTTTGTAACAATACATTCCATATGCCTTCTTGTTAAACCTAAACCTCATGTCAGGACTCTGAAGATAGACTAAAGGCTCTATGAACCTTTTTTTCTTCTGTGGCCATATTGATCTGCTCTTTATTGCTGGTCTCTTTAATTGGCTTGTAGAGGATGGGTGATCAAGACAAGCTCATTAGAGTTGCCAAGGATAAGGCTCTGACCTTAACAACTAGCTAAAGAAGAATCAATATCGTCTCTAGAAAACCCTCTTACATGGACCCTTGTGCAAGGTGCATTCTTTTATTCTGTTCTTCTCTCTGCCAAACAGTTTCTGAACCCCAAGCTTGCCAGGAAGTCTTATGAAAGATAAGCAAGGGCTTGTTCTCATGTACTCTCTCACCTTGCATGCAGCGCCACCATCTTGGCTCGGTTGTCAGTTCTTTGTATTTTATAATATAGTGTTAGATACAATTTAAATGTAGGACCTGTTTACTCCACTTGGGATGCGTTCACCAGACCTAAGGAATTGTGTCCATTTCCTTGATGATTCTGTCTTAGATTACGGATATTTCCATTTCAGGTGATCTACTATCCTGAGAAAGTCTTAAAAGTCACATGCTGCCCTGGCTGTTCTCATATGTGTTTTCACCTGAGCTTCCACTGGTTTGGATCATGTTTTCTTTTAATTATTTATGCTGCATTGTGTCTTGCAAATTGCTAGATGGTGATAGCTATTATTAAAGTGATGGGTATACAGGGTGATATATCTTATTAAAGCTGAATTACTTATATTGGGCACTGAAGCAAAGGTACAGAGTATGTTTCCCAGCATGGAGGAAGCAACTATCTAGAGAAAAAAAGAGAAATGTCCTTGTCAGTGGCCAGTGCTGTGAAGATCCCTGGAACACTCCGCTTTCTTGTGACCAAGATGTGCTGATGGAAGACCTCGGCCCTCACGATGTCTTAGCCTTTTTGCTCTGTTGAGCAAAGATGAGGAGAGAAATGAGCAGAGCAGGAGGCCTGAATTCCACAAGGACCAGACACCTTCAGAATTCTCCCTGCGCCAAGTTGATGAGAAATAGCCCCTAAATCTTTCCTAAGCAGTTTATATTTTGTCCACCTATCAACGTGCCTGTGTCTTTCATCTATTTGTCTCCCCCCCCCCCCCCCCGTGCCCGTGTCTTATTCATTCCCCAGCTCTGAAACTGGCTGTAAAAGCCTCGTCTTGGCTTTGGGCTGCAGTCCCATTAATTCCAAACTCAGCAGGCAGGCTCCAGGCTTGTCTCCTTCTGAGAGGAAGCAGTCAGCACAAGGCTGACTGCAGGACAGCAGTGCACAACTGGAAACACAGGTTCTCGGACCCTGAGGGGGAAGGGTGTTGGCTCCACTGTGGCTGAAGGACGAGATTCCGCGACACAGCACAGAGCCAGTCCTGGGGAGCCTGAGGCCTGCTGCGTGGGCATGGCGCTCGGCACCTTGAGAGGGATTTTAGCTCTGCCTGTCTGCAGACACTGAAGCCGGTGATTGATGATGGGACCTGGGTACCAGAAAGTTATGCAAGCTGTTATGTGGTCTCTGGAGAAACTGGTGCCAATTCAGTTAAGGCCATCACGTGAGAATGAGGGGAAGACAAGACGCAGAGTAAGCAAAAAGCATCATTTTCAGCGAAGAAGGTTGCTGAGCAGAGACACCAGTTAAATTTGGTGATATATAACAGACATTGAGGAGAAGGAAGTTTTAAGAACATGAATTCCATATATAGAGGGAGTGAAATAAACCTTCTTGGTATCAGTCAAAATATTGCCATGTGCTTTGCAAAATGTGTAGATAAAAAAAAAGTCACAGAGGTGAGGAATATATTTCACTACCAAAGCGTGTGTGTGGGCAGACTTTTAATGATTATTTATATACATAGTCATGCTATTTGTATAGATAGTTCTTTCTTTCAGTTACGGTACGTGCTGTGTGTGTATGTGAGTATGTGCCTACTGAGTCCAGAACAGGTGTCAGATCCTGATACCGGGAAACTGTAGGAGCTGGAATTGTAGCTGGTAGTAATGGCTCTTAATCATGGGGCCATCTTCTGACCTGAATAGATCACCTTTAAAGAAGAGTATTCCAGATATCCCACTAAGGATAGAACAGTCAAGTTGGAGAGGCAGCAGGACAGACCTGCTTGCAGGGAAATGGGTGAGTTGGGATCCGAGACTCTGGAGAGAAACGGTGCTGGATTCCTGGCTCTATCTAACCAGCTCTGCTTCTCTAGGCATTTCAGTTCCTTTCCATGTGAATGAGGAAATGGTAGTTTCTCATCCTTTAGGAAAGGTCTCAGGCATCAGCAGCCCTAATAGGCTGGGATCTGCCACCAGGGATTCATTCCTTGCAGATGAAGGTGTCTGAGGATCCCATGTTATGTTCATCTTCAAGATACTGGTACGAGGTTTAAGTTTAACTAGAAGAATGTGGACGAAAGGCAAGGATTAACTAATCATAATTAAACAGTCCGGCTCAGGATATAGTGTGGATGGTCACTATCTCAGCTCTGGCTCTGCACGGTGGGCCCAAGAAGTCTTTATCATGCCTTTGCTCACTGGAAGGGATCTGTGTCCTTCCTACCTGCATGGAGGAGGAGCTTCCTTATCTAGATGGAGTGTCCTCCAAAGCTCCACTTTTCCAGGACTCCAGGGTGACTGTGTGCTTAGGACAATGATTTATCTTGGTGCTCTCGGCTCCAAAGTGGGATGAGATAGGTCAGCTGGACAGGCATGCCTTCACGACTAGTATGCCAGTGTAGGACCACACAGGGTGGAGACAGGCACCGAACGAAGGCAGACGTGGTCTCAGGCTCTCTCTGGTTTTTAGTTACCTCGTGGGCAAATCGGCTTCTAAATACCCCTTTCAGTGCTGCAGTGTCAATTAAATGAAGTGAAGGCTTCGGAGCTGCACGCTCCTTGCCTGGTTGCACTGGGTACTCCAGCCAAGCAGGGGCACGAGGGAGAAGAAGCCATTTCATTTGTGTTTATTTGCTGTATGTGTGTGTCTTTATGTAGCTATGCGTGGAGTTCATGGGTCAATGCTGAACATCTTCTGTAAATGCTCTCCACCTTACTTTTTGAAATGGATCCTGGGGCTCTTGTGTTTGGTTAGGCTGGCTGCCAGCAGGCTTTGGTGATCCTCCTGCCTCTACCTCTCAAAGGCCGTGACTACGGGCACGTATCATCATGCATGGCTAATTACTTGGGTGCGGAGGACTTGAACTCAGTTCCTGCTGCTTCCCCAGCAAACTCATCCCACCACCACCACCACCATCACCACCAAGGTGCTTTAAATTACAGTAAATGCAGAGGGGATCTGATGTTAGAGCTGACTGCTTTCCTTCCACTGGGGGTGTTGTGGGACTCTGCCGTCTATCTGGTCATCAGTTCCCCATTCTGCAATAGAGTATTAAACCACTGTGAAGTGTCCTTGTCCTTTTCAGCACTCCTGGATTCTTCTCATTTAATCAGGTATAAATGAAGGTAGCCTGAAAGTCATCAGACAACCTCAGAAATTCTAAGACATCCTGTACTTCCTGATGGTAATCAACAGTTTTATTTTCCCGAGGAAAAGAAAAACAAAACAAGAAACCTACAAATCAGAAAACTACAGCCTTTTCCCAGTCTCTGCCTCCCCCTGTTCTGCTGTGTTACCAGGCAAGGATTATTGTTTTTTTTTTTTTCCTTCCTCTTCTTCTTCTCTTTTGCTGTCTCTGCATGTTATTAAATATATGCCAAATTCTACTTGGCATTTCTAAAAACAGAAATAAAAAGAAAAGAAAGAAGGGAGGGGAACAAGAAAAAAAGTTTCAAAAATGCAGACTTGGGGATGTAAGGCTTTTATGTAAACACAAAACATTAATACACTGAAAAATTCAGAATACTTCAATACCCCGGAGAGAAAATAGCTTATTTTTGGATGCTCAGTCCAGGGCATACTGTGTAAAAATGCAAAACCTATGAGGTAGATTCTTTAACTTGTTCCTGTCTGTGTACCCACAGGAAGCTGGGCCTCAGCCCTGACACTGTCATTGTGAGCGGGCAGAGCTAGCTCCCATCTCAGAGCTCTGAGGTAAAGCTAATTAGAGCATATGGAGACAGGGCCACTGAAAGCTAGAGGCCCGCTTGTTACCATGACAACCATAAACGGGCGTCTTCTCTCCCATGTCAACTTTTGTATTTATGCTGCCAAATTATACTCCTCAAAACACTGTGGCAATTTGCTCTCCCAAAAAGTAGATGAATGCAGAATCCACAACCTGATTAGAAGCCTTTTTTTTTTTCCTCAAGTAGAAAAAAAAAAATGGAGCAAAACTAAAGAAAATGGAAATTTTGATAGACCTTTTAAAAAGCTTGATGTTCATCAATGGTTCATCCAGCTGGATCCAGTGGGTGGCGTGTGTGTGTGTGTGTGTGTGTGTGTGTGTGTGTATAGATGGGATGGAGGGAGAGTCATATTATGCTAGGTCTTAAATTAATTCCAAAGTGAAAGCATGCCTCAGAGAAACTCTTTTTTAATTAATTTACTTTTTATTAATTACAGTTTATTCACTTTGTATCCCAGCTATATCCCTCTCCCTTTTCCCCTCCCAATCCTTTCCTCATCTCCTCCCATGCCCTTCCCCAAGTCCACTGATAAGGGAGGTCCTCTTCCCCTTCCCTCTGACCCTAGCTTATCAGGTCTCATCAGGTCAGAGAAACTCTGAATCATGAAATGTGTTCTAAGGTAACTCAGACACCTTAATGTTTTAATATTATTTGTTGATATATTTGTAAATGTTTTGAAAATATATACTAATCATATAAAGTCTGTGCAAAGCAAGTATTAAAAAAGAAAAAGAACATTGGATGATTGCACTTCCTCGTAACAGCGTTTCATGGTGGATGTTTGCTGTGGTATATGGATGTATTTCAGATTATAGTCAGCTAGTACTCTAGGGAATGTTGAACAGGCTTTTTATCATAGAGGCCACCACACTGGGTATTTCTCTCTATTTAGGCAGGAGGCCTGCCACAACAACTCAACTATAGAAAAACCACCACAAATAAGAAGCTATTCCTGAGCTATTTTATTACAATAGAATAAAACTTATTTAGCAGGCAGGGAGCTCTGTTTTAAATGACAGTCTAATGCTCTGTTTCATGGATGCTCAGATAAAGCAACCTCCACAGGTCTCTACTGCTGAGCACCAAGTTCTTTTAGTGCAGTACTGTATGCGGTTCTGAAAGGGGGGGGGGAAAAAGTCTTTTGCTCTTCATAAACTTCTAAAAAGAAAGACTTTCAGATCCGGTTTCCACAAAATGATTTCTAAACTCTGGGACAAATGTCACTTTGAGAGGGGCTATGACATCTCCTGTTGTGAGAGAGGTCACCCTAGGATGCCTAGCAGGGAGGGAATGAGAGTATAGGTTTCCTAGGACCAGACAGTGGAATGCAAGGAACCCAAGGCAATCACATTCATAGGCTGTATTGTTTGTTTGTTTTTACTGCAAATATTCATATGTGTTTCTTTCTCAGCTACAGGCAACTTGGAGTCTCTATTTAACTAAATCCATCCACTCTTTCCTTCCTAGTAAGAACATTTTTTTCCTGTCACCAACATTACTCTTCTCTTCCCTTCAAGCGTGCTTTGTGTCAGTGTTGTGTTCAAACTGCTTTCCTTCTTTTTTGTCTCCTTTCCTTCTCTGTTCCTTTTCTGTTCTCTCTCTCTCTCTCTTTCTTCCCTCTTATCTTTAAAGAGTGATAGTTTTCTTTAAAGAAAACCAATTTGCTAAATAATACCTAACATCTAGTCATGGAAAATGTCGTCTTCTCTGGACTGAATGACTGTGTCCCTGTATAACTCCTGTGCAAGCCTGACCCCAATGGCATAGGAAGTGAGAGTTTTCAGAGGAGACATTGCTCTGTTGTCTTGGATGGACTAGGACCCATGTTGGAAGGCTGGAAGAGGTTTGTGGCCCAGCTCTCCTCATGCTTTGATCTTGGACTTCATGGCTGTCAGAATTCTGAACAAGGAATATCTGTGATTTGTAGTTTTTCCAATGTGAAGTATTTTCCTCTAACAGCCTGAAATAAACAATATCTACCATCTAACACAATGTTACCCACATATGGATCTATGTTTTCACCCCCCATTTCATTGTCTATAAACTGCATCAGTACTGTACAAAATAGTGTTTTGATGATTATGGCCTATTTATGTCTTTTAACTTACGTCAATCTTCCATTTTCTAACTTGTATTCATCATCTTCAGTTACTTAGTATCTGAGTGCCGAAAGGGGGAAATGGAGTTTAAAAGGCATTCTGACTTCTGGGATAATTGCATGAATTTGTAGATTGCCTAGAAAAGACATCCTATGTTTTCAAGACTAATCCATCTAACCTATGTACATATGTGTCTCCTCATTTATTAATGCCATCTTTTAGGAAATGCACCTAACAAAGATACTTTATTTTAATAAATATTTCATTAATAGAAGTAACATTGTCTCCTTAAATTTATTCTCCAAAATCTTGTCTTTTTCATACTATTACCAATAATATCACTCCTTATAGTTATGTACCCTCTATAGCAGCATTGAGAAAGACTCACCAAGATTTTGACATAGTTTTTAAGAGACAACTTAATGTAATTTCTCATTGATTGCTTAGGGGTGTTCTGTAATATCATTTTTCTTTTGTTTTTGAGTGTTTTTATTTTTCTTATGAGTGGCTCTCAGGGGAAAAATTGAAGCATCACTCTACAGAATTCTGGCATTCCAAGTAAGGGCTAGCTGGGTTTATGTGCACATAAGTTTTTAGCATGGCAAGAAAATATCCTTCTGTTTATACTTCATGGAGAAATATTTTAAAATTGTAAATGCTTGTTGAATTTTATCAAAAGAATTTTTGCCATCTTTCAAAAGGAGGCATGTGGCCTGTCTGCTTTGATTCTCTGATGTGATGAAAATAGTAATGTATTAAACAATATTGAACCATCATTGGGGTTCAGATGTTTGCATCTGTGTTCATAAATAATGCATAATTCTTGACTGCTGGGAAAAAGCTAAAATGCCTTTTGTTCCTATTACATTAATTGAAAGGAAAGTAAGTTATCACATACATTCGTATATTGTATGATCTTGTTTTCTCTTTCACAAAACTTATACAAGTATGGAATGATACAAATTTAGGGATATTGAGGAAAAGGATAGGCTAAGCCACAAATCAAAACACTGCCATTGCCTCCCCAGGAGGTAAAAGAGAACTAAGAGGGAGTTTATATGTGTTCATTAGCTTTATATACTGCTATATCGTTATAATTGAAGTAGCATGTGATCGTTTCTGGTCCTACTGAGGCCAAAAATCCTATTACTTTTGAGAGAATACCATTTAAAAATACAACCACAACTATCTTTCTCCCCCGTAGAATCCCTCAAATAAGATATACTCTGCTCTCTAAAGTCAAGAAAATATCTTAAATAAGATTTCTCTGTAATAGTAACTACTGAGATATGAGGTATCCCCATATTTACAACACACAGGAGATGATGAGGGAGAGCATGAGGGGGAAAAAGGAGAAGGAAAAAAAAAGAAGGGTTGCTTCCTTGTTCCAGCAAAGAATATTTATTGTTAGCGTTTAAATTCAAAGTATTCCCACATCAAATCTCCTTTCTGCCAGCCTATGCCTTGTTGATTGTCCTGTTAGGTGTCTACAAATATATAAGGCATGCTTTGTTTGTGTTAATTTTTATATCTTGAATCTTTGTATGATATTTGCCTCTGACACTGTCCAGTAATAGTCATTCAATCCAATAGTATCATTCAGTAAAGCTTGATGAGTGGGAGCTGATAGTTCAGCCTCTTTTGTCTTCAGAACACACACAGAAGAAAAAAGTATTTACTTATATGGCAATAACTCAGTTATGATCATTTTCATAGTCCTTGAGTTTACTTCCTCTGTTGCCTGAGGAAGAAGGGGTAGTTCTGAAACATGAGAGATTCCCATTTTCTTCCATCTTTACTCACTACTAACTTTCTTTCCCGCCCCACAACTTCCAAACCTTCCAGGGAGACCCTCATTAATTGCCTTGACCTCACAATATCCCTCATTTGTCCCACAGAGGACTGCCTTACATCTGTAGATCACTTTGATTGCTTCCACATCT
Organism: Psammomys obesus; assembly: GCF_907164565.1. Taxonomy (NCBI): domain Eukaryota; kingdom Metazoa; phylum Chordata; class Mammalia; order Rodentia; family Muridae; genus Psammomys; species Psammomys obesus. The sequence goes on from NW_026585587.1 coordinate 834,767, forward strand.
GGGATTCGTCACACACTTATGTTAACTATGACCATGTGCAAGAGTTACACAGCAGGGTTTAGGAGACACTCAGTCAGAAAAACCATCCCTACTAAGAACACCATCTGGAGAAAATTAAGAGGAGATACTTTCCATTGAGAATCCTTGGGAATATATTTATGATGTAGACAGACAGACAGAAGCATACAGCACAAGTGGACGTCCTTTTCTTTGGGATACTAAGGGAAAGAGATACATCTTCAAAATATTTCCTAATTAATTATGCACCATAAATGCCTGGCAAAACTGTGAATAAACAAGGCTTTTTCAGAGAAAGGTCTTGTTTAGTAGCTGGCGTCATCTCCAATCAAAAACGTCTCTGTGGACTTCTCTTGGGACCATGTGTGAACAAATACAGATTCTATAAAAGGGAGAGAGGAAGCGGGCCATGTTTCCTTCAGTCGGATTATTGAACATCTCCAGTAATTTTTCCAAAGCTTGGGTTTGGCAGAAGGCAAAGTTGGCTTTACCAAGCATTTTTCTCTTAATTTTTAAATCCGAGTGCATTAGGAGAAATTTAATCCATATGTTTATGATTCATTTACACTTAACTCATCAAAATATTGTTTTGTTAGAGTCATTTGGCCCTCACGAAGGCTTGGGAGCTAGAGACACACAGAGATACACACAGGCAAATCGCTTGAACACATATATGCCTTGGTTCTTTATATTGGAATTATATTGTTTTCCCCTCTGAACCCACATCTAAATGGCTATTTTGGTAAGTCATGCCTATTAATTACACCTATCCATGCAATTACATGCAAATGTTTTAAAGATACTGTGAAATTATGAAGTATGTGCTGCTTCTGAGCCTATTTGGGATTAACCATTTCTGAGTTCCCATGTTACTGTCTTCAACTACCACTACACTGGCTATGGATGAATGATTCCCTTGAGGATTTAATGCTAGGGTGCTCGGTTTTCTGTGCCTTCAGTTCAACATACAAAGCTTAAGTATGTCATCATCATCATCATCATTTTTGTGATATTAGAGATGAAACCCAGAGCCTTGTCATGCTAAAGAATGAGTAATAACTCCAAATTACATTTAATGTTTTAAAAAATGAATTATATTAGTTCAGAGGAAGCCAATGATACTACTGTAGATTTAGGGCAAAGTTGACATAAGGAGCTCCATGAAGGTTAAGCTTGAGGAAAGCCCATGATCATGCAGAGTTCAAGAAGGCTGTGCTAGAATTTGTTTTGATCTTCCCAATACAAGAGCAAGAAAGGAATTCAATGATAGACTCAGATTATGGAAAGCATGATTTAAAAAATTTTAAATTAATAGATATTACCACGGTGTATTTTTAAGAAGGGCAACTGAAATATGTTGATGAACTAATACTATGTCCCAAAGTCATAATAGTATAATTTCATGGATATCTGTGGACCTTGGAAATTTTGATTGTGTGTGTGTGTGTGTGTGTGCGTGTGCGCACATGCAACGCTTGAGCCATGTATTAACTTCAGTTGTCATTCCTCAGATGCCATCCATGATGTTTTGGTGGTGGTAGTGGTTTGTTTTTTGATTTTTTTTTTTTTTTTTTAGACAGGGCTTTTCATCAACCTGGTACACACCAAGTAGGCTAGACTAACTAACCAGGGAGCCTTGGGAATTCACCCATCTGCACTTTCTCCCAGATAAGCTCTTTATGACCAAGCTATGCCTCTAGCTCCTCCTTATGTGGCAGATGGAAATTTGAGATTGTAGCTAAAGAGACAGAAAACTATCCTTTTGACTTACTGGGTGGGATAATGTTTTCTTTTCTTTTCTTTTTTTTTTTTCTAACTCAACTCACTGGAGAGTCAATGACATCAGTTGCCATGTTTTACAAATCTTGCAAAGACATGTCACCTGGCTGAAAGGTGCATCTGTTACAAAGGAATGTGCATTTCTGTCCTAGTGTTAATATGGCATTGTCTTGTTATCTCTCATTTCTTCAAAATTAATGTTTCCCCTCTCAGGAAACTTTTTAAGTATTTTTCTACCTTGGAAGCAATTGTTATCCATCTCTTCCTCTATCTGCCACTTGCCTGCTATTTATTGAGTTTCTAACTTTTTGAATGCTTGTAAATTTTTCTAATATGTTCTTCGAAGTTTCTATTTATCTAGAATAAAATACTACTTGTGGGGCTGCAAGGATGGCTCAATGCATGCACCGCTCTTGCAAAGGACCTGAGTTTGGTTCCAAGCACTCACAGTTGGCAGCCCACAATGTACATGCGTGTATTCACACACTCACACATGCATGCACGTGTACTGAAACTGAGGAGCACAAAATAAGATCTATAAAAGAAATAAAATTAATGTCAATTAGATTAACTGTTAAATCTGTTTCTAGGAGGAAAGAACTTGATAATATTTGGGTTTCACCAAGCTGCTTTGCATCCTTGAAAAGAAAATCCAATTTTCTCTAAGTTTTTCTCCCACTTCATTTAAACAACTATTTTTCAGGGAAATTTAATTACAGAAAGATAATGTTTTCTCATTTTGGTCAAAGTTATTTCATGTGAATAACACCCATTTTCCATTGATATCATTTTACCCCTATATTTAGTACACATGATTAAAATGAATGCCAGCAGTAACAGCCAGCTTTTCTTTTATTTTTTTTCAGATTCTTTTTTTCTTTTATTAATTACACTTTATCCACTTTGTATCCCCCCATAAACCCCTTCCTTCTTCCCTCCCAACCCCACCCTCCCTTCCCCTTCTTCACACATGCTCCTCCACAAGTCCACTGATAGGGGAGGTCCTTCTCTCCTTCCTTCTGATCTTAGTCTATCAGATCACATCAGGAATGGCTGCATTGTCTTCTTCTGTGGCCTGGTAAGGCTGCTCCCCCCTCAGGGGGAGGTGATCAAAGAGCAGGCCAATCAGATTATGTCAGAGACAGTCCCTCTTCCCATTACTATGTAACCCACTTGGACACTAAACTGCCATGGGCTACATCTGTGCAGGGGGCAGCCAGCTTTTCTTAAGAGCAAAGACAACAGTGATTGAAGCCACTTCATCTTTTGTTTCTGATCTCTCTGTGTTCTGTTCCCCTCACTACCATTATTTTCCAGCAGCCCTGGCAGTGTGGCTGGACTGAGGGTCCTGCCATATCTTCTGTTCCTTCTCACCCAGCAAGTCTGCTCAGCCCACAAAGCCCAGAACAAAGGAACACACTGGGATTCTTTTCTACTGAAAGAAAAAAAAGAGGCAATGAATATGAAAGAAAATAAGTTAGGGATACATAAGAATGTTTGAAGAAAGGAAAGGGAAGGCTTAGATGGTATAATTGTAATCTTGAAAAATAAAAGAAATACCTTTTTAAAAATATTGGTTAGTCATTTGCTCTTTTACTGTTTTGTTTGTAAGTATTTGAGAACTCAGCAAGACTCTTCCCTTTTTGTTACCTCTGTGAAGTTAATGCTTATGAGTCAAGGCTACTGGATAGATAGTATCTGACATACTTAGCAGGAGGCTACTGAGATGGGACCTTATGACACAGCTAGCACACACTGTCTCACGCTCTCTGCTTTTCTTTCTTTCTTTCTTTCCTTCTTTCTTTCTTTCTTTTTTTCTTTCTTTCTTTTATCTCTGACCCCTTTTCTTTGTAAAGTAACTGCAGTGGGACTTCTGTTCTTGGCATAGATAGTCATACTCAGAAGAGTGACTTTCATACTTTACATTATGGTCTGTTTACAGTCATGTTGACCTTGTCAGTTACAGATCCAGCAGATTTTAAGATGGGGTTGATCTTTTCTAGTTCCCACCATTTGCCTGTAAATGTCACGATTTCCTTGTTTTTAATTGCTGAGTAGTATTCCATTGTGTAAATGTACCACAATTACTGCAACCTTTCCTCTGTTTAGGGACATCTGGGTCGTTTCCAGCTTCTGGCTATTACAAATAAAGCTGCTACGAACAAGGCTGAACAAATGTCCTTGTTGTATACTTGAGCATCTTTTGGATATATGCCTAGGAGTGGTATAGCTAGATCTTGAGGTAGCACTGTTCCTAACTGTCTGAGAAAGTGTCGGATTGTTGGGGTTGTCTTCTTCAGTAACCTTATGAACACCAGCTGACCACTAGATGTCGGGCTTGTCAAATACTTAGAAAGTGTTATACTTCCACCCTAGGACTGGGAAACTACATCCCACCTCTTCCTTGAGGAAACTCTTTACTGAGTTTGACAACATTCCACAGAGACTGCACTGACCAGGGTTTAGACCATGACCACAAGGAGACCAATCAGGCTTTTGAATTTGTGACTCACACTCCTATATTTTTGTCTTGCTCAAAGATTAACACATCAAAGACAAATTTTGCTCTCTCTGTACCCAAGAAACAGGGATTGTTGATACACTTTTTCCTGGATCCCCGTTACAGTCATAAACTAAAGATAGCTATAATCCCTAAGTGAGTCAGACAATGACAAAAAAAAAAAAAAGATTAGTGTGAAGAATGGTCTAGAACCTTGACAATAAGAGGCTCCAACTAAAATGACACATCTCTTATGTTTAAGAAGTTAAGAAACCTTCTGTCTTTGACATCAAGCATTTTGGAATACAAAATCTTTAAAGCCATGGATTCATGGCTTTGGGATCATAAAGTGGCTACTTAAAGATCAAAGTCTCAGGGGAGGCTTCTGAAATTGTCTTGGCTTAAAGCTTTAGCTCCTAGTGTTTAAAGTCATGCAAATGTTATCTGCAAGTGTGTAGAATTTAGCCATAACAGAAACTTTGAAAGACACAAAGAAAGCAAATTAGGAAAATGGAGTGGAAAGAATAGAGGGAGGGGGCAGGGCAGCACAGCATAGCAGATGTGCTAAGACACACAAGAGGCAGAAAATCTTAGTAGAGAAACTGTATAAACTCCTGAGGCCTAAGAATGTGTATGCTAATAAATAAATGTGATAGATGAGAAAATTATACATATTAGTCATCTTTCCTGCATCTGCATATTTTAATATTCATATATCATATCTGCATATGCATGTCCTTAATACACTAGAAAGCAATCCTAGGAAGCCCTTTGGGGGATTCCTGCATTCTGTTTCAAGAAGGTAGGCAGCCTCTGTTACAGTTTCCATGTCTTTTGGAGAACAAAATGCACAGCTGAGTTATTTAAGTGGTCAGATGCCACATGGAGGCAACACAAAGCAATTTCAAGAATTGGGTAACTTCCAGTGGAGACTTCATTATGATCAACAGTGCCACATAGAAATCCTCACTCTTTCCCCTTTCCCACTATTTTAGTGAAAGAATCAATTCCGTTAGTCCCGAATCAGCTGTCACATGAAGAATTGCCTGGCCTTTCCTCCTTCTTATTGCCCTTTGGATATCTAACCAGTGTAGTTAGCCACAAACGGCAGCATTCCTCCCTGCTTTGTTTTGTTTCAAGACCCAAAGGGAAAGGGAGGTTCTCCTAGGGTGATAGCATGAGGCATTCTAAAATAGCAGTACCCTCACCCGTGCCAGTAATCCTCAGAATTTAGAACTGTTTTGCAGACTCATCTTCCCAAGGTCACACTGGTGCTCCAAGACTGCCTGTTTTGCTGGTGACAGAGGTTTCTTCTGTTGATTCTTTTTAATTTTGCTTCACTTCGTAATGTGTGCAATAAACGTAAAGCCTCACACAAGCTAGTAAAGCACTCTAACCATTGACCCACAACTCCAGCCTCTGATAACTTAACTTTTTAATGGAAAGACATCTGACAAAGTGGCTCAAACTTCCACTAGTGAAATAAACACAGATGGTTGGTTTAAGCTCCTACAGCTTCAGCTTATTAATTAGCCTTGAGCCAAATTCACTGAGTGTCAGCAAGACATGCTTTTAACATCTGAACTGTCTGGTTAGTCTATTAAAATGATCAAAAATAAACGGAGTCTGTTAAGCACTTAAGAACGAAGGAAAAGTATGAAGACAGTTGGGTGTCTTTCTGTCCCTGCCTCCCCAGCACCGCAGTTACAAGAGGGTGCTTGCTGTCTCATGGGCTTTATGCGTGGGCTCTGGGGAGCTCAGGTCTTCAGGCCTGGGTCGTAAACACTTTACCCACAGACCCATCTTTCTAGCCCTGGAATATTAATAATAATAACAGCCATTAAAACTGTTGGCCAACTGTAGAGACAGATCGGCAGCAGCGGTCTCCTAGGGTGTGCTACCCCTTGCTTCTTCTCATCCTCTCCTCCATCTCTTGTATGACATTCACGCTTAGTTTTCAAAGTCGGCATGACTTGTCATGTGTAGACACCAAGTCTGTCCTGTGAAAAATTGGTCAGAGGTTTCCTTAACTCTGGGTTGGTCAGCCTTCCATCACTGTGACAAACTCCTGAAACAATGCAGTTCCTTGGGGGTTGGCCCTATTGCCTTTGGGCCTGTGGCAAGGCAGTAGATCTCCAGAAGAGCACAATAGCAGTAGCAGAGGATGCTACTAATCTAAGAGCAGGGAAACAAGTGAGAGGATGGAGTTCTTGTCCCTATGATCCCTTGAAGGGCATACACTGAGCGACCTCAGTACTTTCCATCAGGTTCCACCTCATAAACATACCAATATTCCCCAGCGGCCCCAGGGTGTGGGGAGCAAAGCCTTTGACACACAATCTTTCAGTGGACACTTATTGGAATCACAGCAAAGTGTCTTGAACTGGTAAGTTTCCAAGGCTTCGTGTGTGTATATGTGCTTTTCCGTGTGTGGGGGCATGGATGTGTGTACATGTGTATATGCATGTATGTGAATTTGTATGTGCATGTGTGTGCTTGTGTGTACACAGGTGTGAGTGTGTGTATCTGTCACACGTGTGTTGGGGGAGACGATGAGTTTCTCGTGCTCCAGCTGCTACTTTCGCCTACTTTTATTTGTTGACAGCACTTTTTGTCAGTAGCTAGATTATGTTATAAATACCAGGAAGACATCTGGACTACCCGAGTTGTCCTAGTCATTGGAGCACAAATCTTTAAACAGAGATCTGAGGCTTTCCGTTTCTACAGCCAGTAACCCAGCAGTTCAGAAATTAGGGATGTAAGCAACACCTCCCCACACACACCCAAGGGGCCCCAGATTACTCTCACTGAGGTAGTATCCCTGAGGCTATTCTGAATTTTAATGAAGTGAAGCTGGTTAGAGGCCAGTCAATTCTACAATTAGTTCCTCACTCTTCTTTCAGAGTAAGAAACCAGCAGTACAATAGACAAAGCACAGCACCAAACCTTGATGTATTCAGTATTCAAGACCAGGGAATCTGCTATAAATGAGGTAGGACCTCACTTCACCCTTATACTTAAAAGTTAATTTGCTTCTCTACCAAGATTGCATTCTCTTAGATGTTAAAATATTAACTAGTCAGGAGGAAGAGAATGGTATGTCAGTATTTTAATTCTGACTTTCTCTTTTAAGTTGCATTTGTGTGTATCTGTGGGTGTGTGGGTCCGTGTGTGTGCCATATGTATGTTCAGCTGCCTGTAGAGGCTATGATAGGGTGTCAGATATCCTGGAGCCTGTAGTTGTCAGCTGCCCGACCTGGGTGCTGGGTAAACAAAATCGTGGATCCTCTGGAAGAAAAACAAGGGCATTTAACTGCCTAGCTATCTCTTCAGCCATTTAATTTGTACTTTCCTGGTTACTGGTGATTTTTTTTTCATATTTTCATAGATTTATTTGCTCTTTGTAGTCTGTGAATTTTTTGTTTGCATAACTTGCATAAGTTTTCTATTGCGTTATTTAGCCCTGTCTTTCTCTTTCTCACACACACACTGGGAGGGAGGATACATTAGAGTTCTTGTTACATACAATTATTTTTGTTATTCTGTATGTGTGGGTGGGAGTTTTACCTGCATGTGTGCCTGTGTATCACATGTGTGTTGCCTGCAGTGACAAATACAGGGCTTTGAACACCCTGGGACTGGAGTTGCTGATGATTGTGGGCTGCTATGTGGGTGCAAGGAATTGAACCTGTGTCCTTGGGAAAGGCAATAAATGCTCTTAACCACTGAGCCATCTCTCTAGCATCTCACCCTAAGCCTGGGAACCTATGCTCTGCCTACTTCTCTTCTGTCCAATTACAGGCTTCTTGCTATTTTTATTAACCAACCAATTTTAAATTGGTGAGCAAGGTTTACCCAGCATCACTTGGTATACATCAGAATGTGCTCATCGGGATACCAACCAGATCTTGGGGACCAGTATTTAGCATTTGAATACACAGCAACAGGCCAACCCCAAATAGTTCTGTGCTCTCTTGATCACTCTGTGAATCAACTGACAACAGGCTTTTCCTCATGAATCTGCTCGTTGTCTGGATTCCTAATTCAGAAAGGCCAGCTTTCTCTCCACTTCCTCCATCCCCACCCCCTTAGCACCTGCTGAAAGCTCCTGGTTGCCTCTGCTGTGTTTCTCTCTCTAATTCCATAAACCATCTTTGGGTTTCCTTCTGTGTCTGTATTAAAACTGATTTATCTGCATGACCAAGGACCAAGAATCTACCTGCCAAAAGGGGCCTTTGTTCTTGACAGCATAGTAAATAACAGAAAACAGTACTCATGTCTCCTAGACTCACTACCATCTACTGTCATCACGGACACTGGCAAAATTCCTGTGGGGCTTCAGCCTACACCCTGGTGATGCCAAGAAGGACTTTCGGCAAGTTTCTATTTCCTAAGAACTGGCTTTCAGGATCTTCTTTTCCAGGGTCCCATTCTCTTCACTGACCTAAGGACTTTTCTTTGGTCACCCTTGTGGTTCTATAGCTTTATTGGCACTGAGCTTCCTAACTTCCATCACAGCTATCTACACGCCAGGCCTTTCTCAAGGTCTCTGGTACCCTAACTATTTGGCTTCAGCCGTCCCTGACTTCACTCTATGAGAAAGTGTGTGGACACTTACTGTATCTTTTCATAAAGATGTCGCCTTAGAGAGAGAGAGAGAGAGGAGTGTGTAAGAGAAATATTATTTCTTATCAGTTAAGCACCAAGCGCTATGCTTGGTGATTTACATATATTACCTTAATCCCTTTAACCAACATAAGAGTAAGATGTCATTAACCTTTAAAAGATATTAAACATTCACTGACCTACTGGATTTCTAAACAAGAGTGAGATGATTAAGGCTTTATAACCTAATAAAGACATTAAGATTTATGAATCAATTTATTAATCAAGAAATGTTCACATCTACTTAGCCACTAATGACCACTTGGAAAATGAAGTTACAAATACATTACATTTAAGCCCTAAGGAAACATCACTAAACATTCAAGGGAACATGAATATTGTCTTTTGGTCTTATTTTAATAATATTTTATGTGTGGTGTAGTTTTGTGGGTTTTTTTTTCCTCAGTTGATTAAACTGAGATGGTGGGAATAAAATACTTAATAAAAAGTTATAAATGCATAGTCATCCAGCAATACCTATGAGATTCTAGTGGTTGAGGTATAGGGTTAGTTCACTCTCTGCCATTTTCATTCTTAACACACTTCATGATAATATGCTGTTTCTTAAGTCTTTAGAAATGACCTAGAACCTCTGGTTGTTTCCTGTAAATGTCTTAGAGAATTCTCAGAACATGCAAGGTAGTTGTCATGGGTAACAAAAAACAATACTATTGGAAATTCAGTATGTTCTTTCAAATATGTACTTGTGTATGGACACAATCGATACTTGCACTAAAATGAATGGAATGAATTCCTAGTACTCTAGTCTTGCTCCTAAGTAAATGCCAAAATTATTTCTAAATTATCACATTATAAGAAGTAAGCACCCAACTACAAGGGGAGATACAGCAGTGTTTCTTAAGCAAGATGAAGTGTGGCATTTGTCATACGGAGAAGCATCTGCTTTCGTTTCTTATATTGGCTTCTGTAAGATAACTTAGATAAGTTTGAGATCATGTTTCTGTTATTCAGATTAAGTAGACTTTTTCGTTTTTTCCAAATCTGCCAAAAACATTATTGCAACATTGCAAAGGAAGACATGGGTCAACAAAGAGTCAATGATTTTACAATCTGAACACAGAAAACTCTGAGTCACTGGAGGTTCAGGGCAAGGCAAAAACTGTGAGTTCTGAGGACATTCGAGGACAGTGTGAGGGTAGAAAAATTTTTCAATAACGATTTTCTTTCATGGAAGCTTCAAAAAAATTTGTCATCTGCCTTATAGTTTAACTGGTTCTGGAAGTGAGTATGGGGCTGGGGTAGTATTATAGATTACCAAAGGAGAAGAGGCAAAAAAAGAAAAAAAAAAAGCCTTACTTTATGCTTTTTCTGAAAGCTAGTCAAAGCCTTCACTTATTCCCAGAAAAGCTTGAGTGGCTTCACATGTTTTAAAACTTTTCAAATGTATCTATCTCTTCCTTCTGTCTCTCTGTCTCAATCTCTCTCATAGGTTCATGTGTGAGTACATGTGCGTGTGTGCCACAGAGCACGTATGGAGGACAGAGGACAACTATGAACTTTCAGGGATTTTTTCCCTTCTGTTTTCATACTGGGCTCTTGGGATAACACTCAGGCTACCAGGTGTGGCAAACTCCTTTACCAGCTGAGCCATCTCCTAGCTCCTGGTATAATTTTTTTCACTAGTTCCTGGGACATTCCCCCTCCTCAAATTCTTGAATGTCTTTTTGCCATTTTTTTTCTGTCTTTCTTTTCTGCATGAATCTATGACTTAGAACCACAAACAGCTCTAGGCTTTTAAGCACTGAGAGGGTATGAAAGAAAGCTCACCAGTGAAATAGCCCATCGTATCTGTGAAGGCACACGTCTCACGTATTAGCTTCTTCCAATAGCGACGTTATTAACTAGAGTTCCATGTTAGTTTTCATGTGGGACATCCAAGGCTTTTCTGAGTAATAATAGTTTTAAGAGACAATGCCTATCAACTGAATTTGAATTTTATATTTTTTAAAAGCCAAATAAGTGTAGACTCAAATTCTTCTTCTATTGTTTACACTGTTTATATTGTAGCATATGTGCACATTCCTCCTACCAAATCATTCCCATTTTGTGATGGTATTAATCGGCTAGCAGACTCCATCACTGATTTTCTACTAATATTGGCAAACTTCTTTCATATTTAAGTTTAACTGCTTAATTAGAGGGCACTAATAATGTGATGTCTTTTCAGTATTCAGCTGGAATATTCTATGCCTTGACATAGATAAAAGTAAAGAAGACAGCCCACTTTAGCACCATCTAATCCTTGAAATTTAGCAGATTCCTAACGTGGGTCCATGGGTTGCCATTCAGGCTCTGCTCCCCTGCCTTTTAAGGTACAATTGGCTGCAACCCAAACTAGTGGATCCTTAGAGGGGAAACCAAAATGGGAATGGCCAGGGGTGAAAGAGAACTCGACTGACTGTGACAAGAAACATACTTCTCAAGATACAGCTTCAATGAGACAGTCATTTAATTTAGGGGAACAAAGGCTACTTAAACCTTTGGAGGGTGGGTAGGAGCTTTCAGAATGAGTGTATACCCCTGGCTGGGGCCAGGGTGCTGAGGATGCCTCATTTGCATGAGGAGGAAATCCAGGTGCTGCTGGACATGACCTTATAAGGGGACAGGAAGTTTAACCTTGTTACCAGGCTATGTGACCTCCTGGGGGTAGGAAGGAATAGTGCAGGCCTGGGGAAGGGAGGGAGTGGTTCTACTTCTGCTGATCTCAGGATGAGATTCCCCTCCCCCATCCTCCATCCCACAGCTCTCCATCTTCACACCTCCGCTTTTTCATTTTATAAAAAGAGGTATGAGCATAGTCATTAGCTTCTAGATTAGGAATGCGTTGGTATTGAACCAGAATCAGAACCTGATTGGTGGTGACTTTGGCAATGCTGCTGACTTGCTGTTTTAGAAATGTAATGAAATAGGGGGCCAGGAGGAGGAAGGTCCCAACGACGAGTACAAAGCCAAGTAGGAAAAGAAGCCAAGCTACCAGAGGGCTTGAGTACCATGGTGTGGAGGTGCCAGGGCCATAGCAGGCTCAGAAATCTGGCTAGAGATCCTTAAGTACTTGTATGGTTTGTTCTACAAGCCCAGATTCACTAACATAGAAACAGCCTCCCTCCCCAGTACAACACAAGTCCCTCCGTGCTCAGCTGGCAGCAGGTTGAGATCTCTCTGTTGTGTAAGGTAACGCCTGTGAGGGAGGTTATCTTTCATGGAAGGAACTCAAGGCTCTCCTAGGTAGAGACCGTGGCCTGCTCAATTTGTCCTGGAACTCACCATCCACGTGTTTTGTCTATACCAGGGCCTCCCCAGTGGCGTGGCTGCTCCCGCTGATACGGCCAGGCCAAGCCAACAAGCAGGAGGACGAAAAATCTCTCTCTTTCTCTAGTCCCCTCTTAGCTGCCAGGCGATTTCTTCAGACTTGCACAGGTAGACTTGTTGGGTAATCATTACAGGGTGCAATAACTTTGGAGGGAAGAGTTAGAGCAGGAACTAATGAGGTTATTGCAGCAGATTTGGGGATGGATAATACATATTAGGGATAGTGATATTATGGTAACACGCAGGATGGGAACTAGAAGAGGGCCCTATGAGGCAAAGGGGGAAAACAGAGTAAAAAGAGGAGTGCTTTATAACTTTCATGTGGGCAAGTGCCCGCCGGACTCATGAAGCTAGATGTTAATAGGAAAAGCTTCCAACACTGGCTGGGAAAAGGAGGCACAGAAGAAGCACTGGGAGGAGGTTGGGGTGAGTTGTTGGGAGGAGAAGGTTAGCCACGTACTAGATCTGTTGTAACCAGGAAAGGGTGGCTCAAACCTCCTCGGTGACTTTGATTTTCTGGTCCACGATATGTCAGGACTGGTTGTGGAGCTGAAACAAGTTGTTGAGAAATGATCAGTGGTGAGGCATTGAGCAAACAGATTGAAGTAAAAATTTACCAACTACACTGGTCCTCCAACATTTGTTCCATGGGTCTGAGGTCTATCTCTCTGGGAGGTTGGGCTGTTGCTTTGAGTATCTTTGAGGGCTAAGTAAATAGCATACAGTTCTTTAAATTGGGGCGAGTGATAGAAGAACTCTCTGACTCTTAAATAATGGAAGTCCATCACCAGGGGAGTAGTGTATTATTGCCAAGGCTTCCCTCTTTCCTCCATCAGTAAATACTGAGGGGGCCTCCATGATGGGCTTCTTTGCAAAGAGCCTCGGCAGGGGTTGGGGAAGGCAGGGGATGTAGACATCAAAACAAGGAAAGGTAGGAAAGAAACATATCTTTTGTTAGGGTAATGATTATCAATTTGTCCTGGGAATCCAATTAGGCTAATAGCAAAGCAGGAATGATTTCTGAGCAGCCATTAAGTATCAGAGAGAGAGAAAGAGGTAACAAGGATTATCAGGTTCTCTTCCTAAGGTTTGCAGGACTCTGTCCCTTCCATTTCTAATCATAACAGTGAGTGAGTACATCAACCTCAGTTAGGGTTCTAGGTGCATCGCCCATGAGGTATGGAACCATCCCAGCACTCTCTGGATCTATAGAGTGCTCCCACAAGAGTAGGGAAGAAGTTAAAAATAAGAAGCTGTATGCACATTGTTGGATCATACCTAGTGAGTGCCATGTCTTTAGGGGTGCATTAATGGTACCTAAAGCCTCAACAGCCTCAGAAGAGAGAGCTCGTGGGAAGGAGGGCTTTATCCTCTTTTAGGAGATCAAAGAGAGCTGTAGGGTACTGATGGGGAGGGAAAGCCATGGTAGAGGCAATCAAGGTTTCCCAAAAAGCTTTGGAGGAGGGTGAGAGCTAAGGTTTGAGGAAAGAAAAGGGTGAATTTACGAGGGTGTATTGAGGCGAGGGAAATTTCTGTTTCCCAAAAATGAGATTGGGGGGGGGGGATAAGCTGATTCTATGAGGAGCTATTTTAAATTCTAGGGAGGATAGGGAAGACATTCATTGATCCTTAAGTTGTGAGAGGGAGGGGAAGTGTCTTCTGACATCAAGATACCATTCATATAATGACAAATGTGGAGAGCTAAATTGGGTCTTGGTGTCGTGGCAACAGCCTCCTACCAGATGTTGGGACTGTTTGCCATCTCTTGGGGAAGGGCTGTCCACTCATATCACAAGGCAGGTCCAGAGCTGTTACTATGCTGGTTTTCTTTTTTTGTTTGTTCTGTTTTGTTTTGAGAACACAAAGCATTGGCAATCCCTCAGGTGGAGAGGAATAGGAAAAAAAAATCAGTCTTTGATATTTATTGCTAATAAAGGAACATTGGCAGGGATGCCTGAGGCTTGGGGCAGGCCCCTTTGTGGAGAACCCCAGACTCACATGATTTTAACTGCCCTTAAATCTTGTAGCAGCCTCCATCCCCCTGAGCTCTTAAAAAAAATTATTATTATCATTTATTACAATTCATTCAATTTGTATCTCAACTGTGGCCCCTCCCTCATCTCCTCCCAGTCTCACCCTCCTTCACTTATGCCCATCCCCTAGTCCATTGATAGAGGAGGTCCTCTTCCCCTTCTATTTGATCCTAGCCTATCAGGTTGCATTGTCTTCCTCTGTGGTCTAGTAAGGCTGCACACACCCCCCCCCCCAGGGGGAGGTGATCAGCCACTGAGTTCATGCCAGAGAAATTCCCTGCTCCCTTACTAGGGACCCCACTTGGAGACTGAGTCTATGGGCTACATCTGAGCTGGAGTTTTAGGTCCTCTGCAAGCATAGTCCTTGGTTGGGGTATCAATTTCTTCAGGGCCTCCAGGGTTCAGTTTTTATGGTTTTGTTGGTCTCCTTTTGGGGTTCCTAGCCCCTCCAGCGAACACAGCTGTGTTCCATGGACTGCAGGAAGGGTGAATATAGTGAAACTGGAGTTGTTCTTTAACTAACTGTCTGAGCACTTCAAGTTTCTCCCTTGATAGAGGCCATTGTTCAACCCAGATAAGCTCATTGGAGAGCCAGTTGAGGGAGGTAGTGTTATATTTAAAAGAGGTTCTTAGAATCAGGAGTAACCTAGGGGCAGGGTTTTTAAAGTTTTATAAGTATAATATAATCATTACTATGAATATAATTGTTTACTCTACTATAATGTTATTTTGGCTGACCAATGAGAATAAGTTAGAGAGCCCACAAGATGTCTCTTTCTAGAAGACTGGTGTTGACGTTGGCCACAGGATGGTAGCCCTGTCAGGGTCCTCCCATTTATAGGCTTCTTTGGTGAGAACAACCTCCTGTATCTAGAAGTTGAGGCCCAGGAATTAGTTCCCAGTTTTGTGGGAACTAATTATTGTTATCTTAAAGTTGTTTTTATCTGCTCCAATATCAATGGGGTATTTGAATGGTTTGTCACCTCTTTTCATGGTTATCTTTGGGTGTGAGCCTTCTGAGATGCTGGAAACCCTTAATGTCTCTATTAGAGCAGTTTTCCCTGTTATTGTCATGGCTGTGGGCTGCCCTGTTTTAAGTGTAAAAGTTCCAATGACTTGCCATCTTTGTCGTAACAGGAGCAGCAATCTCTCCTCCAGCGGAAGCCCCTACAGCATTGGTGACAGACTGTCTTGGTGGTAGTGACATTTCTGGTGGAGGAGGCCCCCTTAGGGCACTCAGCTTTTCAGTGTTTCTTTTTGCCATGCTTAAAGCTAGCCCCTTCTGTTTTCATCACTGTTGTAAAGGCCCGGGCAGTGGAAGCAGCCTGATGTGAACCTGTCCCAGATAGCCGCAATCCATATTTCACCTTCTATCATAGTGTTTACCTTAGACACATTGCCAGGCAAGCCTGCACTCAGAAGTCATACCCTCCCAAATGGTGTTTTTAAAAATGAGTTCTCTGGGTCCAGGATGATGGATTTTTTCTTTAAAGCTCATTTTAGTTCTAAAATTAAAGTGGAAAAGAGTCTCTTCCAGTTTTTGGTGGAGGAAATGCAGGGGGAGTGGCAGGGTCTTGGGAGTCAGAGGGCAGGATGATTCAGGTGATATTATTACAGTCATGATTTCACCTGACGTGCTGGAGGCATTTGTTTCTGCAGAGAGCCTCCCATTGTAGAGAGAGCAGGCCAGTTAGGGAGGACTGGCAGAGATATCCCCAATTCTGGGGTGTGTTTAAAGTGGTGACTTGACTTTGGAGGACGGATTTAGTCCAAGAGGCAAGGATGCCATCCTCCTTGACTACTTGACTGAGCTCTATTATATCTCCTGCCTGGTGAGGATATCAATTTAGCAGCTTAGCCCTAGGGGAGCCGGCATTAACCAGAAATGGCAGTATCTCCTCTACGGTCCTTTTTTAGGGCTTTCCCAGGATTAAATATATATATATATATATATGAAACAACAAGGTCAAAGGCAAATGTTCCTGGGGGAGTCAGGGAGCTTGAGGCTCCACAGGGTATTCTCCCAAGTCCTCTTCTCCTCCCATGTCCCTTCCCTAGTCCACCGATAGGGGAGGTCCTCCTCCCCTACCGTGGCTTTTTACCAAAAAATGGGATGAGTATAGGGTGGTCTGATATAATGGGTCTTCAAGTCAGACTGCCTGGAAGTTTAGTCTGGTGGTAGTACGTAACGCCACACCAAAGCATCATACCCTGCATGTTGAATATCTTTTAAAGTAGACTTATTAATTAATTAATTAATTAATTAATTAATTAATTAATTAATTTATTTATTTTTACGTGTGAGTGTCATGCCTGACTGTGTGTCTACGCACCTGGTGTGTGCTCGGTGCCCTTAGAGGTCAGAAAACATCATTTCCCCTGAAAATGGAGTTATAGATGGTTCTGAACCCCCATGTAGGTGCTGGGAATTGAACCCAGGTTCTCTGGGAAAGCAACAAGTGCCCATAACCACTGAGCCATCTCTCCAGTCCATGATATTAAAAAAAAGTGATTTTACGTTTATTAATTTTATGTGTCTGAGAAGCGAGGGGCCTGTATATGGAGGTCAGACAACAGCCTGTGGGAGGCTGTTCTCACCTTCCCCTTATGGGTTCTGGGGAGTGAACTCAGGTTCTTGGGCTTGCCTACTGAGCCATCTAACGGCCCTGACATGGTAGTTTAAGCTGAAAGATTTACGAAATGGCCGAAATAGGGAGGACTTTCTGAAGTTTCCAGGAATTGGATCGTAAGGTCTTCATGTGAGTGATGGTCTTCCTACAGAAAAGAGGCAAATATTCATAGCTCTGAAGATGGGAAGATGCTAAGAGGAATTAGTGCACCCAGGAGCTATGGGCTTTTGTCCAAATGACTTCTTTGACTCACATCTCTGATCCCATCGAACCTTTTCACAGCCTTCCGAACTATGTCAAATCAGTTGAGGAAACATTCGGCTGGAGCTGTTGGTTTAAATGTGTGCTTTCATACAAAGCAGCCCGTCACATAAAGCTTCTGATAAGAAAATGTGAGAGTTTTGTTGTTGCTCTTCACCTGTCTAGTGTGTGAGATCCAGCCAAGAACTAAGCAGGCCAGGAGGAGGTTCCTCTCCTCCAATTTCAATTTACCATTGTTGGACCTCAAACGATTTGCTGAACCTCTCTTTTCTTCAGTGCTTTGAACATGAATTATATGTCTTTGATACCTGGTACCCAGCTAGTGGTCCTGTTTTGATATTTTGTGGAATCATTAGGATGTGAAGTCTTGAAAGAGGAAGCGAAACGCTTTTGGCACAGGGGAGTGAGACATGGTATTTAATAGCCCCATCCCACTTCCTGTCTACTCTTTGCTTACTAATAATGGACATAATGATGACCAGTCCCGCCCATGTTCTGCTCCTACTGCCATACCTTCCCCTCAAGGATACACTGTGAGCCTTAATGAACCCAATAAACTCAAAACTGCTAATAGTATCTAAATCAGCCCATAAGGCTGTGATAAACAGTAAGTTTTCACTAGATGCTGGTAATTACATGTGATTCTTTAAAAGGAGCCTGTAACCCCTGGAAAGTAAAGAAACATTCATCTTGGCTACATTCAGAAATATACTCTAAAAAAAAATCACCATCTTCATTCTAAGTAAAATATTCATTAGCTTTTGTCAAGCATAGGCTTGATCAGAAGCCAGACAGTCCTCTTCAGATAGGTCTGAAAACGTGGAAGTCTGATATGTGATGCTTTTCATAGAAGGCAAACCATCTCTCTGCCCCAGGTCAGCCCACTAGGGAGACACTCTCAGTGCGCTGCTCCTGGCTCCACACCACCAAACCTGAGAGAAACTGAAGAATGGCAGCTTATGCCTCAGCCAGCAGGCTGTGAATGCTCTCTTCTTGCTTTCTTTTACTGATAGCACTAGCAACAAAAGTTCCCAAAGCAACGAGATTCTGCATCTTTTAATGAAAGATAAAACAACAATATAAACATACACAAATTTACAGAGGTCAACTTTGATACATTTGGAGTAAAAGGTGTTTTCTCATTTAAATATGGTATAAAAATAAACGCAAGAAACATGAACAGACAATGTCCAGAGAACAGACAGAAATGGGCGTTTGTTTCAGAGTGTCGCTACTCTGGTGCAATGACACCTTCTGTGCTAATTTATTAGTTAATAAATGTGAAGCCATGTGTATACTTGTTGATATATACGTTTTTCTTTTACAATTCTTCCAGTTTGTGACTGACTGAATTTTCAGTGAACTGTATATCTAGCAGAAGCTTCTAGAAAAAGAGAGGAAGGGAAAAAAATAAAGTTTTACTTCACTTGAACTAGTTAAAAAAGAAAAAGACACAGATCCAGCTTAAGAGGAGAAAGGGAAGCAGATGACAGGTGAATATAGAGGCAATGAGATGGCAAAGAGTCCCTTGGAGATGGTGATGCCTTTATGTGCACACAGAGAAGAACAATTCAGATCCTTCATTCATGCAGCATCTTGGTCTAACATCCTCAGCTCCAGGTAATAGCAATGGGCTACAAGGTATGGGCGATGGCTCCATTCAGCTTTCATGTCACAAAAATGGTCCTTCTAGTAAGACTGAACAAGGCTTGTTAACCTCTTGGATGTGAGAGATTTCCCCTGAGGAAAAAAAAATGAAATGAAGAAAGAAAGAAAGAAGATAATTCATGATCACTAAAAAGCGGTACCATAGTACAATCCAGTTACTATAGCAAAATTTTTTTGTGAAGGTCAAAATTGGACCCTTATCTTTTAGTGTGTGGTCCTAGGGATCAAACCCTAGACCTCACACATGCTAATAAGCCTGTGCTCTAGCACTGAGTTCTGCCCTCCCAGGCCCCTAAATTGAACCCCTTAAGTTAGCCCAAATTCAAACATGATGGTGAACCCTCCTCCCTCCCTCCCTCTCCCACCATGAATACATCAAACAAATGACTCTCCCTCCCCAAACAGTCCCTCTCCTCCCAGCCTCCTCCCACTGCAAACAGACTGATGGGGTCACAGCACACATTAGCAAATCATAAACATGTCCAATAAACGTTCCACGGAGGCTGAGCTATGAGGCAACACCCAGGTTCCCAACCTGAAATATATATCATAACAGGAATCTGAGTCAGGTGCTCTGAAGGACAACAGCGTGACAACAATGTGAATGCATTCTGTCTAGGAGGTCCTACATTTGCAAATATTAAGATGCGTCGGGGTGGAATTGAACTACATAACATGCACTTTTGAGGCTAGGATTGGTAGGAACTCAGACTTAAATTCATCCCCTTCCATGTATAGTTAATGGAGAAAAAGAAGCCAATTTTAATTCTTGAGATAAAAATCTATTCAGTCCCTTTTAAAACTGTCGATACCTTTTTGTCATCTCCAACTTGGTTTCTTCCAAAACAGGAAATTACATATATATATATAATTTATTTAGTTTAATTTAATATAATTACACAGAGTTTGCTAATATACTATATAGGTAGAACATAATTTTTCCCTTTGCTCCTTTCATTTTTGAAATCTTGACTACCATCTTGTCTCTATTAATTGCTTGTATTCTACAGTGATAAGGAAATAGATATTTTTATGAGCATACAGTTTATTGATCAGTGAATTGTTTCATCTCTCATTATCCAGGATATAATATAAAAAGCAATTGCCATGATTTTTGTTTTCTTTTGAAGGGATGAAGTAAGAGATGATTGTTTTGCGAAATTATAGTATCTGAGAAATAACTTGTGTTGCAGCTGTATCCTTGACTTGGTATCTAATGTAGTTGAGTTTGATCAAGGGAGGGATGAGAACTTACAGACACTGTCTCAGCCTGTTGCAGAAATGAGAATGTAGAAAGTGTTTATAAACGGGAGACATTTGTTTCCATGTTGTTGAGAGCCTGAATGTGGGTTTCTTGGAGGGGCCTTTCTTCTGGTCCACAAATGGTGCATTCTATAGTCCTCAAATGGGAGAAAAGGTCAAGCTCCTGGGGGCCATTTTCATAACTCCATTCATCAGTCCTCCTCCATAGGATCTAATTACACCCCCACATCTGATTTTATAATGCTAACTCCTTAGGGTTTTTGTGTATGGCCATACCACCCTGAACGCACCCAATCTGGTCTGTTTTGGGTTTTTTGCAACAGGGTTTCTCTCTGTAGTCTTGGCTATCTTGGACTTGCTTTGTAGACTAGGCTAGCCTTGAACTCACAGTGATCTTCCTGCCTCTGCCTCCCAGAGTGCTGGGATTATAGGTGTGTGCCATCATAACTGGCATTTAAAGTGTTATTTTTTTTTCTTCTCTGAGAATCACAAAAGTTCAGGCTTAAGTTGCCATATTTTAGGCAAAGAATGATGTTTTTAAGAACGGATTAATAATTCTATAAGCACTAGTAAAGGTTAGTGACCCCATAATTTATCATTGATGAGCTTTCTTTATACTTTGTATGGTCTTTGGATGATAATATGGCAGCCATGAGAAAACAAGAAATTCTCTCCTGGTTGGAAAAAGGGCTTCCGGCTTAGCTTTCAGCAGCTGGCAATAGCAGTGTTCTACATTTAAGGAAACTGTCTCATACCAGGCTATGCTTGGTTCCTTCTCTTCAAAAAAAGAAAGCAACAAAAAGCAGTTTGTAATCAGCACACCCTACCTGCCCAGGATAGTTTCACATATCACATCCAAGTGAGATTCTGGGCCTCCATATGAGGACACAGAGGACATTGCCAATTGTGAACCAGAAAATGGTTCCTCACCAGCCATGGAATTCACTGCCATCAAGATCTTAGATTTCCAGTCTCTGGTACTGTGGGAAATGTCTGTGTTGCATCAGCTACTCAGCTTGGGATATTTTGATATAGAAGCCAGAATAGACAAAGACCACTAGTTCCAATCCTGTACCTGTTCCCTCACCAATAAATGGAGATAGCAGTGGCATCTGCCTTAAAATCTTTCTGGGAAAACAGATGCAGGCAAATGTTTGAAAATTGTTCTTTAGACATTCTATGGAGTCACTTTGTTTTGGCTGTGACCTTATTGTTGTAAATGTTCCTGGTACTATATTTCAAGAAATGAAGTCTGACCTCTTAGGAAGCCCAGGTCCCAAATCACTAGGTTGACTCTGTGAAGAGCAAAGAAATCATTAAGGAACTGAAAACTCTAGATTGTACTTTCTCCATCCAAAACATAGACAATAATGTATTTAGTTGATGTTAGAATTTTAAAAAGGTTTTCTATGCTTAAAAGATGATAGCCTTTATTGTATTTACTGCTGGAGTCAGTGTATTAACGTAAACACATATGTGTGTGAGCATTTATTCTGAGATGAAATAACTTATCTTAAAAGGGGCTTATTATTTCTAATGTCGTCTGTGGGTTCAGAGGAAAGTAGAAGGCTAGGCTGATATAGAACTATTTCTCTTAAAACTATAGATTAACATGATTTGGGCTAAAATTCCAGAAAAGGAGAATAAAGCATCCGCACTTCGATAAGATGTCGTTCGAAACTCAGACAGTTGCTTTCTATTTAAACAGAAACAAACCATGTCACTTTTTCTTCATATATTCAATTTAAAAGGAAACATGTTTCTCTTCCTGCATTTTTTATTTGTTTTTAAATTCCTGAAAATCATGAAGACTGCTAAAATCTGGTATATTATAGACTGGAGCCCACAGGGAGACAGTGTCCCTGTCAACCTAGGGATTGGAGATAATAATAATAATAATAATAATAATAATAATAATAATAATAATAATAATAAAAAACAGTGATTAGAAATGAGGAAGTGTGTGCATATGCCTTGTATGGACTTAGCAAGTATGTAATGAGAGTATTGTTTTCTGTGTATTATGTCAATTACAAAGGGATAGTGGGTATAAGTAATAGTGAAAAGACCTTAAGAGTATTGGGTGACAGCAAGCGACATGAGTGTCCAGTGACTCACCTCGATTTAAAGATATAGACCCTGTGAGCAGCCTGCTTTGCTTCTTTGTAGAAAAAAAATACACAAGTGCTTGCTTTAGTGTCTGTACTGGTGTGAGGGCATTCTCTGCTGCTCACTCTGTAAGAAAGTACTAAAGGACCAAGAACACTGCTCCTTCCCTCTGTGTGCACATTCCTCATTTAAACTGTATGTGAGTCATTTGCAACAGCCATTTGCAGGTAGTGTCCTCAAAGCCAGTAGATCAGTGCCTGACCATTATTTATGGGTAAGAAAGTTGAAGGACTAGAAAGACTTTCATAGCTAAATCCTAAACTCTCAACTCTAGCAATTAAAAGGGCTAACAAACCATTGCCAGGAGTATTCAACTACAGGATTGCTTGCTTGTTATAATTTAATAATTCCATATGACGAGAAACTGCCTAAACACTGGGACTACATGAATGTCAGCTGACATTCTGTCAGCCCTCCTTGTCAGTCTCAGGGCTAAAGATTACAGCAAAAACAAATCTACGGGAAAGACAAACACAGACAGTTAGATCAGCCCCAAAACTTAAGATACTATTAGCCCTTGTCATGTGTCACTGATGGATAGTATGCTTTAAAAATGAGCACATGATCAGTCCCAGAACAAATCAAGCCTGGCAGAATGTTAAGATGGAGCACCACCTTAACCTGAAATACAAGAGTCAGACAAATTTCACCTTCATCAGACCACACCCTTTCTATCTGACAGGATCCAAGAGCTCTTGCTATAATTCAGAGGAAAGAGCCAGCAAGGCCCTAAACAACTTGTAAGGTACTTACTTTATGGTCTAGGTTCTGAACCCTGGGCACACACATGGTTTAATATTCTACCACAGAGATGTACCTCCAGCCCCTTTACTAATTTTTTTTTTGAGATACAGTCTCACCAAGTTTCCCAGGCTGGCCTTGAACTCATTCCATAGCTCAGGAAGGCCTTGAATTTGTGATCTTTCCCCCTCAGCTTCCAAGTTGCTGAGAGTACAGACCTGCATCATTGAGTCTAGTTTGTGTGATTGTTCTGAATTTCCAAGTAAACTTTTACTCACAGTTATGGCTTTTAACTGATTAAAAACTACATTCTTGGTGTTAAAGCAGAGGGACGAGGCAGAAGTGTGGAGTCTGAGAATGGACAGGAAGGCCAGGCTCTTAGCCACAGCACGGAGCTTGGGGACAACAGGGACACAGAAACAGCCTTCCATTTTCCTCTTCTGCATACTTTGGCATGCATGCAAGCACGAGAAGCTATATTGCCCTGAGTAGTCAACTTTCTAAGTTTTATGATTGTCACAAAGTACACAGCCCAGCAAGTAGACTGGAGCACAATAAATGAGCAGAGTTACAGGGGATGGCCACCAACCTTAGCATTTTCATTTTCACCTTTCTGTTTAACTCAGCCTCATAACTCTTGCTATTTCATTATAGTTCCTATTTGCTGTCCTGGAAATACCCACTTGGCTTCTACATGTTTCTGTAGACCTAAAAACACATTCTAGAATAATGTCTCAGTGTTAGTATTACCTGTCCATTGGTTTATGTGGTTTGGCAAATGCCTAGTTTCTAGGCATGAAATCAACAAAGATGACCATTGGGATTTCATTGAATTTCATGAGCATTTTTTATTCGAAAATGATTGAAAGACATAATCTCTTTAACTATATTGAAAAATGCTCTCATCTCATTATTTGGCCAGATTTCAAAATAATTCTTATCTGGATTCTCTGTCCCTCTAGTCTGCTTACTCTCATTCTATACATGGTTGCACCAGCTGCTCTCTCAGTCAGGACCCCCTTACTCAGCCTTCAATGATAAGCTTTCTGTCCTCATCTCTGTCCCTCTGTCCTCCGTTGCCATCCCCCCGTTTGTCCTTCCTGCTCATGAATCTGCATTTCTGTACTTATATGCCTCTGAGTATTATTTTGTAAGTCACTCACCCTGGGGAAGCTATTGATAGCTGGTAAACAACATCAGGCTTATAGAATCCCCCAAATAAATTTACGGTTCCTTCCATGAGCTGAACTTACTCACTGGAAATATCATTTCAAGAATAAGTTTTCACACATGAAGGTAGAAAGATTTCAGTGTTTTAGGATTAAGCTACTTTTAATTCAAGGTAAGAGAGGATTGATAGGGTGAGGATGAAGGGATAGGGTTTGGGTGATGGAGGGACACTGATCTCATTCAATGTATTAACCAATCCACTAACAGAATCTGGTCTTTTCAACTGAGAAGATGGTTAAGAAAAAACTGTCCTTAAGGTTCTTCCCTGCTTAGTGAAAAACCAATTCTTCCAGGTAAACTTTAAAATTAATTTATTAAAGCAAGTTAGATAGTTCTAGTGAAACTGTGAATGAATATAAATTTCTAGAATGTTAGGTTACTTACTTATACAACTTCTTATAATCTAGCATAGGAAGTTGCATAAAAGTTCTTCGTATAAAATGAAAGGAAGAGAATTCTGTCAAATATTGACTTTTTAACTAAGAAGATATAACTATGAACAATTTAACACTTAGCCACTGAAAACTAGCTCTCCATATGGGTTAAGAAAGATCACAAGTCAAATAATTCCATTTCCTTAGTTAAAATTATGAAGAAGGCAGTAAACATTCACTAGACAAAAATACAGATGAATGGAAAGAACACACAATATAAATTATAGCATAGTTATTTACATACTAATATACCTTTAAACTCTTTCATTCAAAATTATATTTAAAGCCTTTTTTTAAAAAAGCATATAAATTATACTATAGACACTGACTTAAGTATTTGGTACATTTAAAATATTATATGTTCATCAATTGCCATGTTACATGTGTTTCTGGTAAAATAACTACTTTCTAGCCGATATGTGACAAAAAAAATCTATTTAGGTAGGTACAACTATATTTAGGAAACAAATTAAATATGATAAAATAGATCAGAAAAATATCACAAGGGATTACACTCAGTAGAAAAATTTACTTCTTGTAAAATGTTACAATTATAAAATGCAAACACACTAATGTGCATATGTACATGCTTATATATAGTATACACATACATAAAATGTCTTACAAAGTATCTGAAGTGTGGGTGATACTAAAAGACATAAAAGCTTCTGCTCTAAATCTGATGTTAATATGTGTGCAGCATTGCAACATGGAGACTTTGGTGGATTAAGAAAGTCTCGATTTCTAGACATCCAGAGTGTGTTCTTTAGTTAGCAATTATAGGATGCAATGAATGCTTTTGTGTATATCAGAACATCTGGGTCTTCTTAAGACTGAGTAACTTTAAATTGAATTATTGATTTGGAGAGCAAGAACTTGGAAGCTTTTAGAATATTTTATCAAGTTCATTCCAGAAAAGGACAACATTTTATACTTGTAGGAACACTCTATGATATTTTCCAGTTTTTATTCCCTGTTTTTCTTCCTTCTTTTCTTCCTTCCTTCTTTCCTGCCTTTCTTCTTTTCTTCCTTCCTTCCTTCCTTCCTTCCTTCCTTCCTTCCTTCCTTCCTT
>NW_026585587.1:860569-876453 GCF_907164565.1 Psammomys obesus
CTTCCTTCCTTCCTTCCTTCCTTCCTTCCTTCCTTCCTTCCTTCCTTCCTTCCTTCCTTCCTCCCCTATCTTTCTAATCCATGGCTTTAGGCATGCTGTACAAGCATTCTAGAGTTGCAGCCTTCATTCACAGTGTTTGGAGACAGGATTTCACCAAGTGGTCTAGACTGTCCCTGAACTTACGATCCTCCTGTCATAACCACGCCAGGGTTACCCATGTGTTTACAAACACACCCTGTATCTATTTTCACATACCTTTTTTAGCATTAGATATAATTTAGAAAGAAAAGTAGCTCCTTCGCATCACTTTGTCATTTTGCTTTCTGGTTTGTATGTGACTATTAATAACAGTAGGCTCTCAGTTTTCTCAGCTATTTATTGGCTGTTTGCATTTATCATCAAAACTGTCAAGTAATTCACTAATTCTCCTAATGTCAGATTGCTCTTCTGGTTATGATTTACCAAGAACTTCCTGTACATCAACTGCATTAGCTGTGTATCTGTCTGGACATGCGCATTGACAGTTGTTAGAAAGTGTTTACCAGATCTGAGGACAGGAACTTGCTTTAAACAAAGGCTCTTGGGCTAAGTACGGCGTGGAGCAGCCTTTCATGGCATCTCTGTGGACGAGACAGAGAAAGATGCAGTTCATAACTAGGCAAACAACCACCTCCAAGGTGTGCTGTTCCCTAGAGTAGCAGCTTCTGCCATCTTCCCAGTACTTTAGGGCATTTCCATCGTTAGTCTGAACGACAAGTTGAGAGAATGCATGCATGATGTAAACTTGATCATGGTCTTCAGAAGACTAACCAAGATACTCCAAACATGGACAGCAAGTACAGAGATGAACTGAATAAGCAACAAACAAAAAGCCCAGAAACAAAAGACAAGAGTAGAAAACATAAGTACAGCTTATAAGGATAAAAGCAAAAAAAAAAAAATTTTTTTTTGACACTAAAATGTCTCAAAACATTTTAGTTAAAGCACCAAATGATTCAACTTTGTTGTGCTGGAAAGCGAATACAGTTTTCCAGTTAGATTGTCAAATACATTCAGGAAGCAAAGCCAGGGAGATGCTATTTATCTCTTCTTGGGTCACAGCTAGTGTTGTGCATGGCTATGATCAAGGAAGGCTTTTGATGGACTAGAGCAAATATAGATGAGCTGTTAAGGTGGTTGAAAAATACAAAGTGTGTAAAGGAGAAGGCAGGAGAGAACCCCATCCTGGTGCAAGGTCAACTCAGGTTTCGTGTGAGGACAACTTTTGAGGCATCTTTCCCTTACTGCGTCTTTTAAAAGAGTCAGCTCAGTTTTCATATTTCATACTTTACATGTTAATAAGTTTATATAAATGCAAGGAGTCCATGATGATCATAAAAAAGAAGCACAACTAACCCAGGCCAGAAAATTCCAACGCAGTCTGTGGAACTGGGCACACGTGGCTGGAGAGCAGCCTGTCAGCTGTGACATTGCTTTTGTGCCTGGCACTGGTTGGTGAAGAGATTGGGGAGAGCTGTTTTGTGCAAGGCAGAGGCTCAGGAATCACAGTCTTCATGCCAGTAGCGCAGTTATCACAAGTATCAATTAAAAGAGGCTTGGAACCCAATAGAATACAAACAAGTGAACCACATCTCCACTGGGGAGAGAGGGCTGTCTATCCAGCCCTGATATAAGAAGCCTTGCAAAGGCTGTGATGTAGTTTAAGTGAGAAGGGCTAGCACAGCTAACAGAAGTATTGTTAATTTGGTCAGAAGCACTTGAATGTGAGCACTGCTAAGGTGACCATTCTTACGCCATACTGTCGCGAGATGCCTGTAACCACTGCAGGAGAGATAGAGACAGACAGAGAATGACTCTAACTTGGCTTACAGGGCGATGAGCTCCCACTGTCTGCATTTTCTAGGGTGATGGTAATTTGGGTGTGTGGAAAGTTGGAATCCCTTAGAAAGGTAGTACATTAAAATTTTTAACCAAGAGAAACAACAAGAAAACTTGGAGAGAGTTGACACATGTCACAACTTCAAGTGCTTACCCAGCGGTCATCTAGAGAAGGGATTTGCATCATTCTGCTCAGTTACAGGAAGCAGAAATAGATATGAATCTTAGAGATCAGAGAAGGATAGATACTCTGGGAAGCAAGGGTGAAATCTCTTAAAGATAAATTTGATGCCTCTGCCACCTAAACCTACCATTTTACTAAGGGGCCAGCAAAAAACAATGAGCCCATGGAAGAAGATGCTAGGGATTGGCTCTGAGTGAACAAATTCTCCTAAATTCCTTTGCCATTCTGAGAGTCCCATAATGCCTCTCTTTTTTTCAGTATCTTCTCTAAACACCTTGTAGATTTACAATTTAAAACTAGAAAAGAGAAAGATTTTGCACTAAGTTTTGTTTTACTTCTGGTATTAGTAATGTATTCTTGCTAAACAGTAATATGTATATTTTAAATAAACACTTTCGTCAACAGTTGGTTATTGCTCCCATTTGTGGTAACCGAGCAATGTGTGTTGTGCGAGTGTGTGTGCATGCATGCATGTTTGTGCATATGTATGAGTGTGTGTGTGTGTGTGTGTGTGTTGTTCATGAGCTAGATAAAAGTAAAAGAAAATCCTTAATGCCAAACTCATCTGTTTGATTTGGAGAAACAACCTCAACGATATATGAGAACTGTTTTTCTTTTTTCTAGAGACAATAGAGCAGTAGGTAGATTGTGCTTTAAAGGTTCAATAATTGCCACAGCCTGTTTTGCTGTTGGTCTCTCACTGGTTGAAGTCACAGGAATATGGAATGGATGTGGGATTGTCCAGTATTTGTTCATGTCACTCTGCGAGCCTGACTACCAGCAAACGAGAATGGCCCAGCAGTGAGAATGTGCTGCTGTATGCACTCAGCAGATCTTGCCCAATCCAGGCTTGCTGTGTGGTCTGCCAGGGCGTGTGGAAACCACAACGAATGTCTATAATACTTCCAAACTCATGAAGGCTTGCAACTACTACAAAGAGGACTATTATCTTGATATTTTAAATGATCTCCAAGAACAAGCACAAATGATAGAAGAGCAAAAAAAATTACCCCACAGCATTCCATCAGCATCGAAGTGACTTTCTCTTTTCTGAAAAATGTCTCACAGAGAACATACATGACCCCATATGTGGTTTCAGAATAGATGAAAGAAAATGAGAAATAGGTGATTTGGCCAAGGGATAGAACTGCCAAGTAAGTGGTCTCACAAGGCGATATAATTGAAATCTGACTCTACTGTTAGTAGCAATTAAATTTGATGTAACAATGAGCCTATCTTTATCTAAGCTCCAGTCATACTTTCCAAGCTACATGAAACACATGTAGAAAAGACTATGCACACCGTAGTCCTTAGAACACTGGTGAGATTTCCCACCCATCCTCTGGTAATATAGACTGAGGCTGAGTTGACTGCCTACCAAGTATGTTGCCAAGGGGTTAGGAAGTTAAGTACTTATGTACACGAGAACATTCCTGGGTTTTTCTGCTTCATTTAGTGACAATTTAGCACGTGACTATGAGATTATATGAGGCTCAAGCATACCAGAATCATAATTCAAGATCAAGAATCTTCAAATAAAATCAGTGACAATGAAATATAATGTTGGTTGCTTTATCACAGTTATGAATACTGAGATAGACAGTTCAAAGTTTAATCTTATTTTTCAATAAGTATGGCTTTAAAGACTGCAATAAATATGTTGGTATTACAGCTTTTCTTCCTTTTTTACTTCTCTTTCTTGAGCGGCCATGTTCTAGTTGTAAGCACCTAATGTGTGTGTTAAAATAATGCCTACTGATCCTGTAGAAGGACTACCCTTTCTGCAGGCTTTCCAAGCTTCCCCGCTGCAAATATCTGCAACACAAGAGGCATTTGTGTCCACTAAGCAAATCCAAAACACAGTCTGGTTCCTTGATTGCCTTCTCTTCTGCTCTTTTACTTCCACTAGAAACTACCACACTAGTCCTGGCCTAAGTCTGTTGAGACCTTAAGCCTCTTTCTAGTTTTGATCTTATAGATCTCTTACTTGGGCCTTCAATTCTTCTTCTTTTCTGTTTTCTCTGAGCACCCAGAAAACCCATGGTGACTCACATTGAGGAAGCTGGTGGGAGCCCCATTCTGTTCACCAGACAGTCAGCTTCGATAGGAAGGGAGAATCAGTTTAGATATTCATGCTATCAGCATCCCAAGATAGTAATCTGAGTCACCTCTGTCTTCTTACACATTATGAATTTGCTCAGAGTAGGTACTACATCTTATTACCTAAACATTTTCATTCAGAGAACACAGTACTTACCCAGAGTAGAGGACTCAATATCAACTATTTTTTAGAGAAAAGAGCCCAGTGGTAATGAACATATGCTACTCCTGAGCCATAAATGTATCTTAGATGCCTCTAAGATGGTCTTCCCAGAGGCCTGCCAGCCAGGAGCACAAGTCCAGGACTTTACATGCAGTAGACTAAAACTTAGGAAATTCTAGTGGAGATCCTGCCTCTGGCACATGTGGCAAAAATTTGGAGATAGCTCGGCAGTCACATCTTTGTTCCCTTGGCGCTCCTGGTGGTACAGTGAATACTTCGTAGCACCATACCATTCATAGCTTGTGTAACTTGAGTGACAATTTCGGAACTAACGATGCTGTCAGGGAAGAACAAATGTCCAAACTAAATGAGGCTACATGGTTCAAAAACGTTTCACCGATGGATTTATATCATGCTGCAGGGAAACTGAAATTATTTTCTCAGGCAAGTTATTACCACAACCAGTTTTACTAAAAGAAGATGGATAGCCATATCTGCCAGCAAAATGATGAAAGAGATCAGTTTAAGATCCATAAAGTAAGAAAGAGGAGACAATAGTTCATTCTTGATCAGGTTTGCTTTCTATTTGCAGAAAACTGGTCCAATGACCAGTACATAAGAGTTTTTCACCCTAAGTGTCATAGGGATTTCTATCACAGTTTTTCCACGTTAACATACCTGCAGTCCTAAGCAATAAAAGCCATAGTACTTCATCAGAAAAAAAAAAGAGAGAGAGAGCACACAGAACCTTTCCTAAGGGGAATTCAAAAGCAGGGCACAAATGCAAAGACCAAAGCTCTTGTCTCACAGTTCCTAGTCTCTTTACATGCTATGGTGGGTTCTCATGTCTGCTTTATCAGGGTAGATGTTTATGTAGATCAAGTGTGTTTCTGCAACTTTCTTGCTGGAACCACAGTCTATACAATAACCTTTGGGAATGCTCTCTGCTTTCTCCCTTCCTCATTGTGGTAAAAAAAATGATACCATGACAAAGCAGAACAAGGATAAATAAGCTAGTCTGTACTTAAGAACTGTTTTTGCGGTGCTGAGTATGGAATATATGAACCTCACTTATGACGAACTAAAGCCCTCTTACAAACCAATATTCCAGCCCAACTGGCTATCTTTAAAGAAGCTTACAGAGCAGCATATAATCCATCACACAACAGAGACTTAATGTATGCTGATGCATGGTCTGAAGACTAGTGTATTGGTCTATACAGCAACATGAGAGTAACACAGAAGTGGATGCTAGCTTCCCAGGCCAGCTTTTTGGTCTGTTATTTGTAGGGATGACAGTATGTGGTTTCTTTCTAGGCACTTCAGAAGACTTCTCACAGCTCAACCACCTTGTGAGGATGGGAAGCCCATCCAGCCAAGTCTCATCCTGGAGTGCTCTGGCTCTACCTTAAACAGAGGACAGCCAGGGATGGGCAGAAAATGGGACTGTACATCTGAAGCTCACAACCCTACTCAGGGCCCGACTCCCTGGCATAACAGTACCAAGCTTCCCCAAAGTTTGCAGTCTTGCAGGGATTATACAATATAATTTTTACAATTACTAAAAGCCAGGTTAAAAGTCATTTGTTCAAAGACTAGTGTCTTAGAAAACAAGACAAGGCAAACTGAAATTGTCTGCAGTTTTTAGCAATTGGGGAACCAGTTGGCATCATTAAAGCATAGCATGAGTGGCTTTGAAAAACAGAAAAATAGAAAGTCTATTCCTGCCATCCATAATGGATCATTTTTATCAATGATGTGAGATCCTGTGTTAGAGAAAAAATGCGATCAAGAATGAGATTGAGGAATGTTTCCTTATAGCGATTATATTATATATATTTATTATATTCCTTATATTATAATTTAACAATAAGTTCCATTTTAATGGCTATATTAAGAGAAGAAAAGCCATTTTAACTTGAAGAATCCCTATCATATTTTGGTTTTTAATACCTATGAACAAATAAGGGAAGCTCTGATTCAAGGTAGTGATATATTCAGATGGAGGAGCTTATCCAGCAGCTGAAATGATTTCTTAACCTCACAGTGTATGACACAGAACTAGACTTTATGTTGGAGTGTAAATAAGCATGGTAAATTACAAGGCTGAAGAACATTTTACCACTAACACAGATTCTGTGTAAAACTAGATGAATAATTTTGTCCTCAACTGAGCGTGGTGGTGAACCCCTGAACCCTGTCACTTAGGAGATAAAGACAGGAAAGTAGAGAGTTCAAGGTAAGCCTGAGCTATGTAGGGAGACCCCGTCTCAAAACTGACAAAGAGGACAAATTTACTAGGCTTAGTGAAAAAGGACTTTGAAGAGTAACAAAGGTTTGAATTTTTCTCACTGTTCAATGTCCCATGTTTATATTTTATCCTGCCAATATTTAGACTGCTGAGCTATGCTGTTAATGCAGATTTAATTCAGAAAGATCATCTCCTTTCCAGGTCAATTTAGTTTTCTGTGAAAATTGTCTCATAAAGTGGGAACTGGGGTGGTTATCTTGGTGGTACAGCATTAGCCAGTTTGTGTGAGGCCCAGGGTTGGCTCCCTAACACCAGAACTGCAAAATCCATCACTGTTCCTGACAATGTATTACAGTGTCCAGAAGGAATGACAAAGCTTCATGCTTCAACTTAGCTCAAGTAGGCCAGATCAGAGGGCATAGAGTGGCTCAGAAGACCTTTACAGCTTTTCTACTGCTTCTTTGAAAGGCTCTGAAAATACCTCTCTTCACTGGAACAGAACAAAACCTTTCTTCAAAAGGAGGTTAGCTTAGTGAGTTCCTAGGAACGCATCACTAACACATCACTAGTACTCATTTCGACAGTTCCTACTTTTCTAACTCAAAGCCAAGCTGATTCAATTTCCTCTTCACACAAGTGAAGGAGCGATGAGTCACCACTACTTGATTTATAAACCTTGACAGATGGCGTTGCTGATCAATCCTCAAGCTCTCTTTTCACCTTGTGTCCTACCTATTCTTCCGTGAGGCTCCTGTGGTAAACAGGCTGTATGGCAGTTTAACAGATGGAGAAACGATGATGGACTGGATAGTGATAGAGGAAGGAAACAATTTTCACATTCAGTAAAACACATGATCTATTGGAAAAGAGAATAAATCCAACCTAGTATCAGTGACACTTGAGAGCATGAAAGGACGCAGTGACCTTTGAAAGATGGACGTTAAGATATCTCTCAAAAAGCAAGAATAATAGAGAAACAAAAGAGTATGTCACAGGAAATTAGTCCTCCTTGCTACATTGGGACAAAAAGCCAATGTAAAGGCTTTGTACAAATGTGAGTTATACTCATTCACTTGTTTAGGGCTTAGTGGAAAGAGCAAAGGCAGTCTGTTGAGAGTGATAGGTTTAAAGTAAGCAAATTCTGCTGCCAATCCTGGCTACAATACTCAGCAATGAGTGAAGCTGGGAAAGTGGTCTTACTGGAAAAGCAAGGAAACACCTGCCCCGAGGTAGCCT
This sequence comes from Psammomys obesus, assembly GCF_907164565.1. Classification (NCBI taxonomy): domain Eukaryota; kingdom Metazoa; phylum Chordata; class Mammalia; order Rodentia; family Muridae; genus Psammomys; species Psammomys obesus. The sequence continues at coordinate 868,382 of NW_026585587.1, forward strand.
GGGATTGTTGCACATACAACAAACAAACATATGAGGGGAAAGGGATGTCCTGGAGACACTGAAACTACTGTGCACATCTAGCTGCTGCCATAAAGATGGCCCCCTCGTATGCTTGGGATGCACGGTGGTAGGTCAGATAACTAATGAATGTTCCCTTGGCTTTGGGAAATAAATGCTAGCTATAGAAACATTGACTCTGGATTGAGGAAAAAAATACTGATGCTGTTCTTATAATCCTCATTGCAAATGTGCTAGTGGAAATACTAAACTAAGTAAACTAAACTCCCTAAGATCAGCATTGACCCAAAGTGGACCTGAGTTGGAAAGAAGCCTGTGACTGGGTATCAAATAGAAAATCAGGTTTTGATCATAGCAAGATCCTTCACTGTGTGGTTGTGGGAAAATTATATTCCTTGAAGATGCACCTCCTAATTATTGTTTTTTTTCACCTATAAGAGGGGTGAAGGAATGTGAACAACAACTCCCACCTTGCAGGGTCAGATGACTTTACATAAGACATTGTGTCTGGTATAGAGCCTAGTGCCTGGCAGATCGTCCATAAGATGTTGTCATCTTATTTCCCTCAGTTTCACAGTGAGGCCTGCTGATGTGTGCATTATCTGTTCTATTTCTGCCTTGGATACCGTCGTATAGCTCCCTGTGTCTACCAGGTCCACTTGCACCTAGGGATCCATTGAAATGCTTATACAAACTCAACCTTTCTCCTAACATGTCTTTATCTTAAAATCATATCTCTTTCTTTTATGTGTGTTGAAAGTATTTAATCGATCATATAATGGTCTCTTATAAAACTTAGTATGACAACAATTATGATTCCTAATATCGCTGCTGAGCCTGAACTTATTCTGGGTGCATTCAGAGAGCTTCTCCAATTCCCTTAATGATTTCTTCACAGTAACACCAAAACAGAATATTCAATAAAAATGCTGTTTTATTTTCTCAGATGGAAAAGTATGAATGCTATATGAGGGTTATCTAAAAGTAATTAGTATGGCTTATATATAGGGGAATGTGTGTGTGTAAGAGAGAGAATTTAACTTTTTTTTTTAGCCTTTTTGGCCTCCCTCTACCTCCCTTTTAAAAAGATTTGACACTTTTAGATTAGTGAAGTCCTATTCATCCAGCTAAATACTTAAATGTCATTCTTTCTGATAGCTCTCAACTAAGCAAAGTTCCTTCATTCTCCTTAGCACCAAATAGAAGGAGTCTTACCTTCTCTTACCTACTGACATTTTGTGTGTACCACTAGGCACCATTGAGACAAATTCTGCTCCTTCTACAGGGTCCCAAGAAGAAGCCCTGTGTTTGCAACCCAGCTGGTAACTGTATACATTTTGGTGGAAGGGAGAGCAGATCCAACCTAGTGTCCCTTGTTTTTTTATTGCTTTCTTTTTTTTTTTTTCTTAAGGTGCTAAATGTGGACCATGCGGTATGTCTTCAGAAGTGTAGAAGTGGGTCAGATATGGATTATAGTTGAAGAAAAGACATTTTACATCTTTCTCCTTTCCATCTGCTCCAAGTCATGCTACTATTTTAATTCTGACACAGAAACTTCCACTGCAATTAAAAAAAAAAACACAATATTCTTTCCACATTACAAAAGAAAAGGATTAATTTGAAATAACTCTTTAGCCATACATAGAGCACATTATGATATATTGTGGCTTCTTTTCCCAAAAAAATCTGAGGGAGATATTTTGGCATTGTCTTTCTCCATTGTGACTTATGAGCTATTTTAAAAGGAAGCTCTGTGTTAAAGGACAGAGATTCCAATAGAGCTAGCCAAAACTCTGTGACATTTGTAGTGTCATAAATTCCTGGACTCTTTCATTCTCTACCATTTTAATTGATGCAATCACATTGACTGTGTAAAGGCTTTCAAATACTCTGTGCAGTCGTAACACAGGTAAAGAGAATAAGTATTTCCCACTGCATGGTGAATCCTTGGCGGAAACTGAAAACAAATGTTAGGTTTGTTGAATTCAGGTTGCTTATATCTCAGCACACATAACTCCAGTTAAGTTGACCATCACAGCAAAAGCCACAACACACACACATACACACACAAAGAGCAGCACGTAGCTAACCACACGACTCCACAGATGATGCAGACAAACTTGAGTAGAAACCAAGATTGTTCTACCTCTTTTCATAACAGGTTAGTGCTGGCCCTCAGTGTTGGTGTACAGTTTTTATGGCATGGGAAAATAGGGATGTTTCTGCCCTATAAAAATAAATGTGTTGAAGTCTTTAGTTTATGCTTACACAATGTCAGAAAGTTCCAAAGGCGCTGGCACAGAACAAAAAATAAAAATAGACAAAATAAAAGAAAATAAAAAAAACAAGAGAATCCAACAAACAAATATATATATCACCATAACACATGGCAGGAAGCTAAGAGCATTCTTGGAAGAAAGCTACTGGTTTCTCAGATTAATGCAACAATTCTCAACACCTTTGAGGAAAATAAAGAATATGAATGATAAACTGGTAGATCTTCTTTAACGTGGGAGAGCAGTTTGCTACCAATAGCCACTTGGCTTTAAACTGCTCATTTGATCATTTTCTCCTTTTAAAGGTTGAAAGCACATAACTTTCATTGTCTTAATCTTTTAAACATAATGAAGAGCTGAGGATAAGAACAAAGAAATGCATGCAACTATTGTTAATAAGGAAAAAGATACATGAAACACAGACACAGAGAGTAACTTAATCCTTCATTGTATACATCATGCTGTACACTTCTTTCCAAACCTTAGTTCAGCCCATGTGGTTGTTCCTGCATGACAGCTTTTATTCTACTCTATAAAGGGTTGGGGAGAAAGATAAGTAGGAAGCAGGATTATGGGTTTAAATAGAGACAATATTTTTGGTGTCCAAGAATACAAGGTGGGCAATTGGAATAAAAAATGGGAAAAATTTCATTGATAGTAATGACTTGTAATTCCTCAAAAAGTAAAACTTACCACATTCTGTGCAAATTTTTCAAAAGATGTTCTGCGATCCATTGAGTTTCCAGACTTAAATGTGTGGTGAGGGGTGAAGGGAGTAGGATAAAGGAATATTAAAAGAATAAATAAATAGAGGCAAGATAAACAGAACAGAAAAAGACAGGATGGTAAGCCCACGTATGAAAGTCATGAACACTGCAAGGGGTTGCCAGGAGACACTTCTCATCGCTGGATCCAGGCTTTTTGATTGGGCATGATTTTATTGAAAAAAAAAAACAAAAAACAAAACAAAACAAAAAAAACAAAAACAAAACAGAAACTATACTCTAGCAAACAAAACGGTGTGCTTTAAAGCAGAATCAAGTTAACCAGAAATGTGGCAGATAGGGCAAGCTTTTATGATGACCTTTGCAAAGCCTAAATATCTGAAAACCTAGGGGCAATTTCTTTAGAACTGACTCCAAATATTCTATGAAGGTTGAATTTCTGTCTACAGTAATTGGATAAAGGGTTGCTGTAGGCTAGACCTTGCTCTAAGGATGGAAATTCCATTTGATTCTGCCTCTTATTAAAGACTCTGTCATGACTGAGCACTTGAAATTTGTCTAAAAATTGTTTCGTTTTAATTAATTAAAATTAATTTTAAATATCAATATTTGTCACATTAGTCAGTATATAGCCTCTTGCAACTATTTTTATCTATAAAGGCAATGGGCTATGGAAAAAAAAAAAAAACCTCATTGCCCTAAATGATGAATTAAAAGAACTATAGCTTAATCTAAGAATTGTAAGCATTTGTGGGTTTCTTTAACATTAAAAATTAATGATGGGCTGAAACGATGGCTCAGAGGTTAAGAGAACTGGGTGTACTTCTAAAGGTCCCACATTCAATTCCCAGCAACCACATGGTGGCTCATAACCACTTATAATGAGAGCTGGCACCCTCTTATGGCATGCAGGTACACATGCATGCAGGATACTGTATAAATAATAAATAAATAAAATATAAAAAAAAGAATGATGTTGATTTTTCCTACGGATTTTCTATTTAATGTTACATTCATTATATAAGGGACATATTGTGGACAGTGAGACTTTGATTACAAACACTGATTAATTGATGAAGTCTACTACAAATCTTTCCAGATGTGCTTGTTTAAAAAACGTTGTTTAAAATAGGTTATCAAGACACTAAGTAAACTGGGACATAAGTAAAATAAAAATATTTATCTGCTAACACTATTGTACTTTATCAGCTATTTTTTAAAAATGTAATTATGTTTAATTATAAACATACATGCTAGCTTCATAAGTGAATGAAACTGTCAAGTTTCACCACCAAACTCCTTTTTACTGGAGTTTTTCATTTCTTTTAACTAGGAATACTCAAGATTAACATTGAAACATGAAAACAGTTTTTAATTGCCTTTGTAAAGCATGGACAAGCAGCAAAAACAACTGAAAAATAATACACAGAGCAATCAACAAACAAAACCAAAACCAAATTAAATGGCCCTTGGAAAAGGATGGGCTTGGGAAAAGGTCTTAGAAAATGGATACTTACCTTTTGGCAGGAATCCCGGCCCAGCAGTGGTATTTACTGTGATTAATCATAACTAGAAACTAAGGTCAAGAGAGGTCACAAAGAACCAGTACCTTTCTCTTTGCCTGTAGAAGTTCCTGGTAGGCACTAGATCTTATAAAACGGGGATATGAGTCGCTCTTCATCAGCTTGTAAATGTGCTCCTGGGAAGAGAGAAGGGGTGAGGGGTTCCTGTATGAGTTTAATGGAAGAAGGAAACACTATGATGAGAACACTCCGGTGGCTAAAAAACAAATGAAGGAGGAGCTAAAAGTAACAACTGCGATGCTGATGAGGACACCTTATGTCTACAGGAATTTGGGTCTCTCAGTCCCTCATTTCTTTCCCAGAGCAACGCACATTGGGCTGGGAACTACTCACGAGGAAAACCAATGTACGGTCATTTTAAAAATGGAATTTAGTCAAGGTGAGGCACATTTGAAATATTTCAAATCAGTGTGATAATTTATGCGGGACATTTGAGAATAGAAGTAAATCTGCTCTCTTGAAAAATGACTTTAAGCCCAAAGTGAATAATATGACATCATGGCTGTACAGTCATCTCGGAGGAGTCTCTAGGCACCCACAGCTTTTGGGAGAGTCAGGCAGCCGGGTAGATCTTGCCCTTGGGACAAATTCTGTGATAAATTATCTTCCACACCTAATTTAGCTCAGGACTCAACTCTGAAATCAGCTATTAGATTAGTGAAGGGACAAATCCCCAAATCCCTGTGCCTTTTATTTTGCTTCTACGGTGTCCTTCGTGTTAGTCATCTCTTCCTAAAACATCTGCAGAGTTCTTCCTCTTCCTTACCCTTTGGACTGAGGAACAAGCCTTATACACTCTAGATAAACCCCCTACTGACGAGCTACACCTTAGCCTCCCTTATATTTTACTGATGGATGCTGACAGAGAAGTCAAGCAAAAAAATTATTTTTCATTTAACACAGACTTGATCTAATCTGAACGTTCTGCACTGGCAGTTCAGGTGGAACTTACATGTTTCCTTGTCTCCCAAGTCAGTTAGTTGTACATGATGCATGATGGAGGAGTAACCTGGATGGCCCTTGAAATTCTCACATGTAAACAGTAAATTTACATTAAAAACTTTCCCAGGGGTTTAAAAGATGACTTACTTTGAAATGTCTTTGTTCTCTCCTCAGTCAATGAAACTTATTCTATGTCCAGTGACCTGAACTTTAAACACGGTAGAGAGCTGTTGGCCTCACGGCTCTGAGATGTTTAGACCCTGTACTGACCTGGGCGTCTTCGAATGTGTATCGTCCTGGTTCCTTCACATTTTGTGTGGTCTTGTCATAACTCTTAGAATCCAAGTTGATGGCACTGGGGGCCCCTGGTGCTAGAAATTCTTGCCATATTTCCTGCACTCGAGAGGGCACTTCTCGGATAGGCCTTTTCTTTAGGTCCTCCACTGCCAGCCAAAACCTGTAAAACACCACAGCACCTCTGTGCTCCAAAGGTGCACCTGGAAGGTCTTGTAACATTCACTCACTACTCTAGCAAGCTTACTTTCTTGGGGAATCCACTATCATGCCCCGACTAGATTTATCAAGTGTCATATTCAAAAGCATAATACTTCTTTTTCACTTCTATTATTTTTTTATTTTTTTTAAGATAGGGTTTTCTGTACCCAAAGCTGGTCTTGAATTTCTTGTGTTGTGAGAGATGATCTTGAACTCTCGATTTTCATGCTTTTCCCTCCCTAGTATTCAAAAATCCCTTTAGAAGGAAAGATTGAAAAATCACTGATATTCACTGCCTTTTATTAAAACCACATGAGCCAGAGCCGTGATCCTATAGAGTCTCAGTTTCACCGAAGCAACAGAAGAGGGGCTTCTAATAGAACACATCCACACTGGAAAAGTTGCAGTGCTGTGAAGTACCCTGGAGTCTCTGTAGATAGAACATGCTAGGCAGCCTGAGAATGCTGAGCCGGAAGGAGTCCTGATACAGAGGCAGGTTTGCAGATGGAAAAAGTAGGGCCCAGGGAAGCTGTTCTACCCACATTGACATCAGAAATGAAATGGGCCTGGAAATAAGTGTACAGGAGCTGAGCGCTGAGGTGCTCATGTGAGCACATAGTATACTGCTATGTAGGTTGCAGGTATTACATCCTCACTAAGTGTGTGCAATCCTCACAGTACTCCCTGCTTTAGAGGATAGGGAAGTGAAGATGTGAGGATTAAATGATTTATTGAAGGCTGGCCACGGGAGATCTGGAGCAGGTGGCATCTCGCAATCATTCCATCACACTGTTTCCCTAAGAACAGCACCACCTCTGTATTTTCATCGCTATTATTGGCATCGTTGGCTTAGCTTAGTGAAATGGAGAGGGTACCGGTTTCAATCCCACTCTTTGCTTACAAGCAGCTGGATTCTGAGAGAGCCATGACATCCCTGCATCTTGTATAGTGGCATGAAAAGGCTCATCTCAGGAATTAAACTGTGATCATCAGGCATACAAGGAAAGTGTTTCTGCTTTTTGAATTATATCAACGATCCAATCCAAGCACCAGGAACTGGACCTAGGGTCTTACACACATTACACAAGAGTTTCACCACAGAACTCCAATTCCAGCCATGTGACTGAAATACACACCATCACATTCAGATTTAAAACAAAACAAACAAACATGGGTTCTGGAGATCAAACTCTGATTCTCATGCTTGCAAAACAAGCATTTTACTGACTGAGCCATAGCCTCTTTTCTCTTTATCTTTGGCCCTGTTGTCTCCTCGTTATATACTCTGAGCCCAAGAGCCATTTCTGCTAAGATGCCTGTGCAAGCTTTAGGCTGTGTGTCCCTCTTATACTCTCCTATCTAAGAGCATCAGCATCCCATTCCTTGGGGCCACTTGTTTTATTATCTTCACCTGCCACTGAACTATAATTATGAGGAAGGGGCATGTTTATCTGAGTAGATGATACTGGAGAATCTTATTACTTTTATTTAAAAAAGCAAAAAAAAAAAAAAAGAAGTAAAAGAAAGAAAAAAAAAGAAAAGATAAAGAAATTCCTACTCTGCAACACACTCATCAACTGAAATGCTCAAAATATCCTTTTCCTTTGAGTTATTCTTACTGAATTCTTGTACTTCATCATTGATAATGTGGGTTCACTTAGGAAAATTTTAATTACTGAAACCAACAAAAATCCCTAGGATTCTCCAACCTCCTAAAACATATACGAGAATCTATGACAGACATACAGAGAAAATGAAAGGATTCCAGCTCTGACTGTGGCCCATTCCACCTCAACTCTGAGACATCTGCTATGTTTATGCACGTTTCTGATTATCTCCTGAAGAGAATGCAGCAGTCCTTTGTCTAGCTTAGTTCCCATGAAAGAAAAATAAATGCCAAATATCTTTCCATAAATGACATGATAAATAAAAACAGGATAATATCAGGTTAAAAAAAAAAAAACAATGCACAAAGAACCTTACAGTAATAAATAAATAAATAAATAAATAAATAAATAAATAAATAAATAAAT
>NW_026585587.1:876463-889801 GCF_907164565.1 Psammomys obesus
AATAAATAAATAAATAAATAAATAAATAAATAAATAAATAAATAAATAAATAAAGTTCCATGTAGTGAAAACATTGTATCAGTCATCTTAAGTGGACATCTACTCTAATGCCTCATATTTTGAAAAGTTTTTCCTAGGTGTCTCTTGAGTTAGAAAATATTACAACAGATCAGAGTGAGATTTAGGACAGATGGGCAAAACAAATGTCTTGGCCTCTTTCTCTGCTCCATGCATCACCAGTCTCAACAGCTTTGTTATGCTTTATTTTAGCTAAAAGGCTGAGAAATGATCAACAGCTCAACTGCATTTAAAGGCAAACAATGAAAAAGTTATCTTTAGACCTTTTTTTGGTTCTTTTTAAAAAATTTTTATTAATTACAGTTTATTCACTTTGTATCTGCCCTGTACCTCTTTCCTCCTTTTCCAATCCCACTTTCCCTCTTCTCCACCCATAGCCCTCTCCCAGTCCACTAAAAAGGGAGGTCCTCCTTCCCTTCCCTCTGATGCTAGTCTATCAGGTCTCATCAGTAGTGGCTGCATTGTCTTCTTCTGTGGTCTGGTAAGGCTGACTTTTGTTCCAAGGTCCTTAACTCTCTTTCTTACTGGAGAAGTTGATATTGGAAGTTACTATTGGTAAGTACATGCTGAGGTTTTCAAATACATGCATTACTGGCAATTGTTATGATTCAACTCTGAAATGTTCCCCAATGGCTCATGACTTGATTGCATGGCCCCAGTTGGTGGTACTATTTTAGAAGACTGAGAGATTTATCATTTTATAAAGAAGCATAATAGGCATATTAGACAGCTCAAGACAAATACGTGTGTATGTGTGTGTTTGTGTGTGTGTGTGACATATCTAATATTTGTGTATGCATGTTCTCAGCATGATGTGAACAACCTCAGCCACACATTCCTACTGCTATGACCTGAGTTGCTCTGCCCTGCTTTTTGCCATGAAGGACTAAAATTCCCTGAAACTCTGAGCCAAAATAAATCTTTTCTCCTTTGTTTCTATTGGGCATTAGGACATGAATACTGACTAATATAGACATGTTTCATTTTGTCAAACACATATGTCTGGGAGTTTTCTTTATGGAATCAATTTTAAAAGCTCTAAATATATATAGTTGACGAATCCAGAGGCAGCATAAAAATAAACCATGGAAAGGAATTAATAATGCTGGATAGCTTTTCATATTCTTCCTTCCATCTTTAGGTGGCAGAGATGAAATTCGTTTACATCATTGTGATACTACGAGAGCAACAGGTACATTACATGTAAAATAACTAGACACAGCAGTGCCTCTTTTGCTCATAGTGACAAAATGTGTCTTACCTTAAGTTCTCGGAGCTGAATTCTGATTCTAGAAACTTAAGGAACTGCTCTCTCCCAACAGGGTCTTTCAGTGCCTCATCCATGCCAAAACCCCATCGCTTTACCCTTTGTTGACTTGGTTCTTTGCTGTGGGAAAGAAAATAAGGCTAAATGCATTCTTTTTACTAGCATTCCCGTTTGGGTGGGGTGGGTAATTCGTGGCAGGCTTTCACTATGTATCCTGGCTTGCATGGAACTCACTGTGTAGACCAGGATGGCCTTGAATTCACAAAGGTCCATGCTTCTATCTCCTAAATTCTGGGATTAAAGATTTGTGCCACCATGCATGAGCTGTTTTCTATTTTCTTTATCATGTATGCCTTAGAAGAGTGCCCGTCTTATCCCCTGGAACAGCAATACATCACTGATTGATTATTTTTCATGAAATCACAGTGAGGTATACGTTAGATTAATAACACAATCTAACACTGAGGGGCATCTGCCTCTAAGAGTCTGGATGGATTCTTGGCAACTTTAGAAGAGCGGTATTCCTTCTCTCATTTCAAAGAGGAAGACATTGGTGTACAGAGAGTTATAACTTGATCCTGCCATACAAAAAGTAAGGGGTAAAACTCAAACCACTGTTATGCAGAGCCCAATTTCAGCCACCATACAGTGTAGTCTGTGGTATAGGAAAGCCCTGGAGTAATGCATTGGTATCCAGCAGGCCTCATTACTACATATGATTCTATTGAAATTAAATATGAAATATATTTAGTCATGGATTGGGGGCTCTAGTTTCCTAGATATATATGCATATATGTATACACATATTATATATGTGGGTATGTATATATATATGTATATATATATCATACATGCATATATGTGTGCGTGTGTGTGTGTGTGTGTGTGTGTGTGTGTGTATGTATATATAAAACTTCTGACTAAAGACTTCTGAATTGGTAAATGTTTAAAGTCCATGGCTAGATGTAAGAGAAATGTTCTACAAATATTACTTGGATCCATGTAGCATCACAAGTCTAATTTCAGTGTCTCACAGGTGGAGGTAGAAGGATAAAGAGTTGGAGGTCATCCTTAGCTACATGATGAGCTGAAGGCCCACATGGAACCTCAGGAGACTCTGCATAAAGCAAAACAAAACAGAAGGGCTGTGAAACACAATCCTGTCTTTGAAAAGTGGCATGCAGTCACTCTTGAATGAGCTTTAAAGCTGATGCCACAATATCCCACAAAGCTCCCCAAAGAAACCAAGAGTTCTACCTGGAGCTTGGGTTTTTAAATATCAGCTTCTCTGTGTTTATGGTGAGTTCATTTAGTTTTAAAACAGAATTTACATGTTTGCATTGGGCTTAAGCAAGTGTGGATTTGGCATCCATTTTTACCTGAACACAAAAGCCTATCTGATTATATGGTTTTTCAAATGATTTAACAGCACAGAGATGAATTTTAAAATCTGAATATCTGAATTCTGACTAACCCCTACTTAAAATGTTACCCATAGTTTTGAGCCAGTTATTTCAGCAACATACATTTGTTTCTAAAATTAAATTTATGTGTTGAAATCTATAAAAACCCATATATATATATATATATATATATATATATATATATTTGGATTTGAATACATATATATATGGAGTACTATGTGATATTCTGAAACAAGCACATTATGTAGGGTTGAAATCAGGATAAATACATCTTCTCAAGTGGCATGGCTCTAAGGTAAACGTATTCAGAATCATTTTGTCTAAAGTTTTCAAACACACAACACATAGATATCAGCAGTCACCCTACTGTCCAACAAGCAGCACACCAGAACTCCTAGCTCCAACTGGTCAACCTCTCTTTGTGTCTCTCTCTCCCCTACTTTTCCAAGTTTCTGGGAACCACTATTTACTCATAGCATTTTGTATTTTTACATTTTGTAAGCTCATGTGGTTCTCTTCTTTCTGTCTCCCACTTATTTCATGGAACCTAGTGCTTTACCGTTCCATCCACGTTGCTGGGAATGACTGGATTCCATCCTTTCTGATGGCAGAACAGCACCCTAGCAGCAGGACAAACCTCTGTGTAGAAGCCTATAGCTACAATATCTTTTTGACCAGCAATGCTAAATCATGGACAACACAGAGCAAAAGCAAAATCATCTCCATAAGGACTCAGCTCCCGATTCTGCTATTTCACACACGTTCTTAAATAACTGACACACTTGGAGGGAAGAGACCATGTCCTTACCTTGCTTCAAGTTCCCAGAAAGTAGTATCATCTGAGAGCCATGGGTTGGAAGGGTCAGGTGGCACAAGAAACGGGTCATACTCTACATACTGTTCCGTATAACTTAGTAGACTAGGGAGAAAAAAGAGGGGGGGAAAAAGACAAAATCAGAACATACCCAGCTTTATTTTTTATTAACCTGGAAGTTATGCCTGATTCAAACTAAGGGAAACGAAATGAAAATGGCTGGCTAGGAAATCCACATCAGCTTACAGAAAGAAATCCAATGGCAATTTCTGTGTTTCCATAACCTACATGTAATAAGTCACCACGGTTATGACAGGCAGACATTGTGGATTCTACCTCCCAGCCTGAGCACGGAAGCCAGTAAGCCCCTGTGGAGACTGCATGGCCAGCTCGGCCTGAGCCATGGGTACACAGGATCATGCCAGTCCTGGCTAGCCAGAATATTCACAGCAGAACAGATTGTGGCCAAGTTGGCCAAGTTAGAAAAATGATAGATAAAATTACTGGTGAAAAAATTATTTTTAATGATATCAAAAACCAAAAGAAGAAAGAGGAGGGTAAAATACGAGAAGAACTTGGCAGATTCCTTAAAGCAATCAAAACATGTTTCATTAAGAATAGGGGCAGGGAGAAGCTGAGGGAGGGAGGGTGGGATTGGGAGGGAATAAGGAAGTGGGATACAGCTGGGATACAGAGTTAATAAAATGTAACTAATAATAATAAACAATAAAAAAAGAATAGAGTTTTCTTTTCTATGTCACTTCTTCTGTGGACAGGTAGGGAACCTAAGGATGTTCATCATATCCATGTTTTGCTTAATTTGTTAGCAGAATCCACATTGAAAGACACAAGCCATTGGAAGTTTTAAAATGCTCAGAAAATTTGATGTTGCTTTATTTTCACAAATGTAGATTTTTTTTTAATTGAGGAAAATATAAATCTAAAATCTATGAATGTCAAAATGAATTTACAGATGCACTAGGTTGCCAAATAGGAGCCAGTAAGTTAAAAGACTCCTTTCTTCCACTCAGTGGCCTGCTCTTTGATCACCTCCCCATGAGGGGGAGCAGCCTTACCAGGACACAGAGGAAGACAATGCAGCCATTCCTGATGTGACATGGTAGGCTAGGGTTAGAGGGAAGGGGAGGAGGGCCTTGTCTATCAGTGGACTGGGGGAGGACAAGAGGGTGGGATTGGGAGGGAATGAGAGAGGGGTTTACAGCTGGGATATAAAGTGAATAAACTGTAATAAATAAAAATAAATAAATAAATTTTAAAAATATTCCTTTCTTCCACAAAGAGTAAGAAGATGCCACTTCCATGAAATTAATTCTTGGTTCTATAAGGATTGTACTTGTGGAACATAAGATAATCATCATTCTGTTGTCTTTAAATCATGACAAAAGACTTCTACAGAAGTTTTTCAGGGGCAAAAATAAGATACTCCAACAAATGTTTCAACCATTTCCTTTCTCCTCCAACCACCTGTTTACCATCTTTAATAAAGTTGTCATACAACATTTAAAATTTATAGCGTGGGGCTGGAGAGATGGCTTAGTGGTAAAGAGCACTGGGTGTTCTTAGAGAGGACCAGGGCCAAAGGCCCTCTTCAGGCCTCCATGGGAACCAAGCACACATGGGTGGACATACATGCAGACAAAACACCAATTCACATAAAATAAAATAAATACACATTTAAAAATAAAAATTCATATTGATATATTGAATTCCTTACCTATCAGCAACTTTTGACATTTTTAACCGATGTCTATCTAACTGTATTTGCCAGTATTTTATCTGAAAAAGAGAGTTGAAGACATAGTTGCATAAACAATCGCATCCCACAATCTCTACTCTAAACCTCAAGGCTTGCTGGGTACATTTGAGGAAAAAAGGTAAATCTAGAAAAAAATCAGAGCGGAGAGCTCTGAAAAGCTTTAAAAAGTATCATCTTTGTTTACATTTGAATGTAAACAAAACTAGTATAAATTTAGAACAGTGATGCATCTGAATATAACGCCTACTTCAAAAAATATAACTTTATTTGAAAACTGCTATGCAGACTTTAAACATTCTTGATGAATAACTAGATTCAGAATCTCATCACTCCCCAATAGTTAACTCATAAAACTAATGCATTTTTACTAGTTACTATACTTTTAAAGTAAATTTTTCATCTTTGTGCTATACCAAGAAAGGATTAAGGTTATATATTTTGAAAGCAATCTATCAACTCACGACACATGCTTATATAAATATACAATGAGACTAATCTAGAAAGCAAGCCCCTGAACTACTTTTTCCTTATAAACTATGAGAAAATTATAAAGTATAGAAGTGAACATTAGCTTACTGGTAAATCCCGGTGTAGTGAAATATAAGTGAAAATGAGTCAGGGTTGGGGGGCATCCCTCTGATTAAGCCAACCAAAAGATGCAAATGAAAATATTTCTTGGAGACAAACTGACTTTTAAAAAGAGCCATAGAGATCATGATGACACACCGGTATTGATAATGACAAACTTCAAAAGGTTAGATAAATCAATGCTGCAGAAATAAGAGTGCCCATGTTTCTGTATTGATCATGTCACTTCATCCGTGGGAAATAAGACTGGATTCACCCTGCTCTCTGCTCACAGGTACTAAGACAGAGAGTTTGCATAGGAAACAATTTCTGTGACCAAGACACCTCTCGGTCAGGAGCACAGTTTCCAAGAATTGTCTCAAGGCAAAAAAGGGATAAATCAGTGAAGAGCTTTGAAAAGCATTTCCATATATTCTCTGTTTCAAATGTCGTGTCTTAGAATCAGGCTAGGGCACACCTATGCACACAAGCACACTCATGCACACATATGAAACACGCAGTATTGCTAGGATTGACCCCCAAGGTCGTGGACAGGACAAGCAAACACACTACCAACTGAGCTATACTTCTATCCCTTTGCATAAAGGTTTCGGGTTTTTTTTTTCCCTGTTTTTATTTTGAGACAGAGTCTGTGCTCAAACGCAATTCTTCTGGAATCTTTGATCATCCTGCTCTCAGCCTGTGAGAGCTGGAATGACAGGGATTCATTCTCTCCTCTGCACAGGTGGTGCCGTACACATCCTCAGCTGGCCATTTCACAGGTAGACCCACCTGTTGGTGTAGCTCGTCTTCTGTGGGAGGCTTGGTTTCTGGTGTAGGTGTGTGGGTGGGACTGTGACTTCGGATGTCATTTTGTAAACCATAAACCGACTGTAATAAAATAAGAAAAGTGTCAGGACAAAACACAGCTCATTGCCATAGGCCTTCTAAAGAGCAAATGCTATCATTTGTACTATAAACAAACTCAAAGCTTATTTGATAGTGTTTCTTACCCAAATCTAAAGGGTAGGAAAACAATATAGAAGAAGAGCAAGGAGGAATAATCACCAAGATGCTTGAAAATATGTAAATATTCATAACTTTATAGGTACCTGAAATTATGTATCACTCCACACACACATACACACACACCACACACCTCATAGACACCATATACACACATGCTACATACCGCACACACACAAACACACACATACACACAGAGTAAAGTTGTACAACTTGGAGTTATAATATCTGTATCCTTCAATTGTGTCCTAGGCAAACCAAGCTGGCACACATTGATTGTTTCTTGTATGGCACTTCATTGCATGCCAGCTCAGAGCTCTGCCACTACTGCTGGAGTGTGAAGAACTCTCCCGTTAACGAATGCTCTCTTCAGGGAGGAAGGCCCAGCTCAGATATCAGCCTGGAGTCTAGTGCTGCAAAGAACATTAGAGATCACTTCAGCACACCTGAGTTCCACTTTGTTTACTCATCTGCTGTCTTCTCCCACTTTGTTTACTCATCTGACATCTCAGTCAGCCACAAGAAGGGATTTTGAATTACTTAGGTTGGAAAAGCGGCACACTGCACCTTTTGGAGAGATGACTGACTGTTGAATCCTGTTTGGCTCCACTGGTGAGTGAGCTGAGGGTACATGGGAGCAGATGAAAGGAACAAGGGAGCATCTAGAAAACTGGGCTTGCCATGGGCCGCCTTGCTCTTTGTCTCAGAGAATTCTTAGGGGCAAAATGTTGCTCACTGCATCCAAATGGACCTTGTAACTCTCAATTTCTATTTATTATCATTATTATTATTATTATTATTATTTTGGTTTTTGAAAAAGGGTTTCTGTCAGTAGCCTTGGCTATCTAGAGATCTCCCTCCCTACCTCTGCCTCCCCGAGTGCAAGTGCTGGGATTACAGACATGAGCCACTGCACCTGGCTGACTTTGTAACTCTCTGTGGCTTTCTCATCCTAACATAAAGCAAAATTTTCTAAACACACACACATACACACACACACACACACACACACACACACACACACACACATACACGGGGAGAGAGAGAGAGAGAGAGAAGATAGGGCATATTGGAATCTTGGAAAGAAAAAACACAATATAAAATAAGGTTCCTTAACTCCTAAACATCTTAGTTTTAGTTCATCTTCATGTAAGAAAATTCATTTTAGAAGAATGCTGGAGTTGCATGAGGTTGAAACCACACCAAGCAAGGTCTTTGGAGTCTGTTGTTCAGGGGTGGAGTGCCTGCCTAGCATCCACAGGACTTCATAAACTCAGGTATAAGTGGCACACCTCTGTGATCTTAGTACTCAGAAAGTGGCAGAAGAAGGATCAGAAGTTCAGGGTCATGCTCTGCTACATAGTACATTCAAGGTCACTGTGGGACACACGATACCCTGCTGAATAACAACAGATACAGACATTTATTCCCTTGGTAGCTCTCTGTTGCCCACAGGCCCTCCACTAGGCATGACTCTATGAGCCCTCTCCCCATCCATGCTGGGATTGTGGCTCCTTGATCTTCTGTGGGCCCTGTGCATGCTGTCAGCCACTGTGAGTCTTGTGTGCAGCGTTCCTCTCCCGGCAGGAAAACCATTTTCCAGCAGTCATTCATAACCTCTGGCTCTCACAGTCTTTCTGCCCCCTCTTCCACGATGATTCTTGAGCCTTGGGGGCAGTAGGCATTAAACAGACATCCCATTGAGGGCTGCTCACTCTACAATCTCTCACTGTCTATACCTTGTTCAGGAGAGAGTCTCTCTCTGTATCAATCCCTATCTAGTGAAAGGCATTGGAGAGGAAAGATTAGGTGTGGATATTGTATCTAAACATGATATGCACATATATTCATCCAAGAATTCTTCAAATGCCAGGCAATGTTGGATCATGCCTTTAATCCCAGCACTTGGGACACAGACAGGCAGATCGCTGTGAGTTCAAGACCAGCCTGATCTACAAACCACCAAGGCTATACAGAGACACTCTTGTCGCAAATAAACAAGAAAGAAATCCTCAAACAATTAAAATTAAAAAAAAATACATCTTCTTTCAAAATGGCCCATGGTTTACAAAAATAAATAAAAAAAGAGAGGAAGAAGGGAGGGAAGGAAGGAAGGAGAGAAGCAGGCATTCTCTTGCAGCAGACAAAGAAATTCTGCCTATACTTTTAGTTGTGTTACAAAGACGCTGATGTTAAGCAAAGGTTCTCCTACTCTGTATAATTAATCATATTTTAGATCCTCCTTCCTCTCAGACTCTTTCCTTATAAACACTGACTTTCTCATTGATATCAGCTTTCTCTAGACATCCCCATTCCTTGCTCCTGTTTGCAGCACTCCAAGAAGACATATATCCTGTAAATGGATTGAAGTCTCCCAGCTCCCTTTCTACTTTCTGTCACAGCCCCATGACATCACCCTTTAATCTCTAAGTGTATTATAGAAAAAGGTTCTCCGAGAAAAACAACAACCATTTATATCAGCTCAGTGAAGGCTGCTGTCAAGAGACCTGTTGACTATTGAGTTTCCTCAGAGAAAGAAGGGGTAAGGAAGGTCACTGGACCCTCATGTAAAATTCCCTCCTGCACGACTCAGCCATTTGTAAATAATTCTACCCTAACTGCACTTGGACTCAGGGTCTTGGAAGATGTTAAAATATATAGGCTGGGAAAGTTAACTGAGAGGGAACTCCATCTATATGGCCATGGGAAAGTTGACGTCCACACTGTGTGGAGGACTTTCCAGAGCAGCTACTTTTGGGGTCCCTTATACTCCTAAAAGTAACTTCTCACCCATGTTCTGTACAGAAGACCAAAAGATTTATTGGCTTTCCAGGGCAAACAATGGTGGAATGCGCTTTGGCTTGTCCTTGGCATCTTATAGAGAGGTAGATGTTGCTTACCTCATCCCAAAGAAAGAATTCTCATGACAGAAACCTAGGGTGAGTATGTTTGTGACACCAGAGATGGATGTTCTGAAAGCAGACGCTTCAGCAAGGACCACGGACAGACGTCCATTTACCTTTCGTGTTTTGTGGGGGTTTCTCATTCGTGATGACTTCTTAATGTCCACTTCCGTAGTATTTACACATCCAGGCTGGAAAAAGATAGGACAAATGGAGTTTTAAGGGTACCCGTTCTAGTAGGATAATCATTAATGAATAGTTCTGCAGAGCTCAAGTAAATGCCGCCACAGTCGGGTCGCCTGAAGCGCCTCTGAGACGACCATGGCTACTTTTAGCAGCGACCAGTAAGAAAGTACACTGCATCCTTCTCCTTCCAGCACACCTCCAGAGCCTTAAACAACTTCCAGAGATATCAAGAAGAAAAGGATTCGCGCTTGGTATGGGAGACAGGTATCTATAATGGCTCAAACTGAACAGTTCGAACAGGAAGAGTGGTGTGACGCTGATGTCCGCACGCGTCATCCCACGGACATACATACCTTCCTTATGCTGCTTTTAAGTGGGTATCACTTTTCGCCCAGATACACAACTAACACGGTAGTCAGTTGAACCTGCGTAAATCCCAGACTGGGTCACTTTTTTTTTTTTTTTTAATTACAAAATCTGGTACCTGGGAATACGTGCTTTCCATAGACAGAAATTGCACAGTGATCATGGTCCCCAGAGAGAAGGTAAGGCCAGAAACAGGAAGTTCACATGCTGTTCTTTTCCTACAAATTTCTGCCTTTCTTTTCCCTTTCCCTCAGGTATGGAAATCCCTTCAAAACAGGAAGTTGAAAGGAGTGTGGGCTACCTGCTGCTGGCCTTTTGACAGTCTGAAGCCTCATTTTGCCAGATCTACTGTTCAGTTGCTCAGAAACAAATACATGTGAACTTCTTTTGTATTTGGAGGATCAAAGGGGAAGTGGGAGGTAAGAAGACAGAGAAGAAAGAGGAGCAAGACAGAATATGAATCAGGAATGCTCTCCCAAAACAACCTGGGCAGTCTCAGGCATAGATGGGGGAGCAGGGACCAGAGAAGAAAGGAGTTTTAGAAGTGCAGAGAATTTTAGACCTGAGCAAGAAGTTGCTTGATTATGTGGGTTGCATTTCCATTCTCAAAGTTCAAGGTACAGTTTTTAGGAAGATCTGCTATTATTAAAAAAATAAATCAAGTTGTACATCTCTGCCAAATTTTCAGGTTTTTTTTTTTTTAATCCTATCACAAGCTTTAAACGTCTGTGAAAGTGCTCCCACAAGGGCCATGAGTTTGGAGTTGGCATGGGGTGGGCAGAAAGGACTGTATTGCTGTCCATTATTCCTGCTGAGCAGCAAGCAATAACCCTGAGTAATAAGGGACCTTAGCCACTCTCAGGGAGTCCTCACCCTGCAGCTCAGACATTGTGACAGAACCCACTCAATCCAGGATTGCGTAAGGGAGTTAACAAAGAAAATATTTCCTTATTTTTTTTTTTTTCAGAAAGCTTACATTAAACTAAACACAAGCATATCCACATACAACAGTATGGATACTGAATGAAGTACATGTTCTCTGTCGGGTTGTTTACTTTAGAATTAAAATGAAGACTGTTGGGGGAGGGCTGGAGAGATGGCTCAGTGGTTAAGAGCACTCACTGGCTGCTCTTCCAAAGGACTCTGGTTCAATTCCCAGCACCCACAGGGCAGCTCACAACTGTCCGTAACTCCAATTCCAGGGGACCTGACACCCTCACACAGATAAATATGCAAGCAAAACACCAATTCACATAAAATAAAAATTAAAAAAAATTATCAGGGGCCAGGGAACAAAGTAATTCAATGGTAAAGAGGCATGCTGGCAAGCCTGATGACCCAAGACCAATTCCTTGTAACATGTTGGAAAGAGAGATCTGATTTCTAGCAAATTGCCCTCTGACCTCCAAATGTATGCAGTGGCATGGGTATTCGAGTGTGCATGTGCACGTACTCATGCATAGATACATACACACACTCCTCAATCAACGGTAAAGGAAGAAGAACGAACATTGGCTGTGTGAGACTAATTTATGGACACTGAGAAATTTACTATTCCCAGCACCAGGCTGACCAGTAGCGAGTATTTTATTTATTTATTTTTCCTGTGGTGTATAAATATTAACCTCTTAAAAAGAAAATGGCTGGTGAATTTTAATATTTTTAACATTAGGCAGAGTTTTATAACCATTGATCTACTTGTAAACAAGATGCTCTAAAAATATTAAAGCATCATGTCTTCATTTCCCATTCAATTTCTCATACCTTGTGGTGGTCCCTCCCTAAGCCGAGCCATTAGAGAAGAAGCACAAAAATTCTTTTATTTTGTTTTATTTTTATTATTAGTTACATTTTATTAACTCCATATCCCAGCTGTATCCCGCTCCCTCATTCCCTCCCAATCCTACCCTCCCTCCTTCATCTCCTCCCTGCCCCTTTCCAAGTCCACTGATTGGGGAGGACCTCCTCCCCTTTCATCTGACCCTGTTTTATCAGGTATCTTCAGTACTGGCTGCAAAGTCTCCCTCTGTGGCCTAGCAGGACTGCACAAAAACTCTTTAAACTCCTATTGATATACTGATATTGATCAATCAAGAGCCAGCATTGCCAAGGAGATCATAGATACTTTTTTAATGTTATGTGCTGGGAATAACAACATATGATGCCTAAGAAAAGGGAGCCATAGATTTTCATTTTCTCTTCTGTGAGAAAGCAATCTGAAAAGACTATGAGGGAGTATAGACATATCCAAAGGAATGCAGTTCCCACAAAGAAGTTTGTCCTGTAACCCCAGAGAGGCCTTATAAGGAACCCATCCCACAAGAATATTTAACACCACATGAGGATTTGCAAGAAAGGGGGAGCTGGGGGAGGACGGAGCAGTGATCCCAGCACCCACGACAGGTGGTGCACAATTCCCCGGGAGTCCAGCTGTAGGGAGATCTGATGACCTACTCAACACCTGCACTCACACGGCCAAACCTTCCTTGCATCCCACATATACACATAATTAAAGTAAAATAAATCTTTTTTTATATGGATATCCGTTTATCTATGAATAAATTAATTTTATTTTATTTTTTTTATTTCTAATTTTTTTAATTTTTTTTATTTTATTTTTCTTTTTAGTTACGTTTTGTTAACTCTGTGTCCCAGCTGTATCCCGCTCCCTCATTCCCTCCCTAACCCCACACTCCCTCCCTGGTCTCCTCCCTGCCCCTTTCCAAGTCCCCTGATAGGGGAGGACCTCCTCCCCTTTCATCTGACCCTGTTTTATCAGGTATCTTCAGGGCTGGCTGCAAAGTCCTCCTCTGTGGCCTAACAGACTGCTCCTCCCCTGGGGGGGGGGGTGTCAAACAGCCTGCCCTTGAGATCCTGTTAGAAATAGTCCGTGTTCCCCTTACTTTGGAAAACTACTTGGTTACTGAGCT
>NW_026585587.1:889811-917135 GCF_907164565.1 Psammomys obesus
GATATATTTGGTCCTTGTAGAGCTCCTATCCTTTCCATATCATACTAACTTCCCTTCTTTCATATGATTCCCTGCACTCTGCCGAGGGTTTGGTTATGAGTCTTAGTGTCTGCTTTGAAACACTGCTATCCCAGAAGGAGAAAGACAAACTTGGTATATACTCGCTTATATAGACCTACAAGACATGGTAAAATAAATTTTTAAAAGTAACGTAACAAAAACAGGAATAGAAGTCCAAGGCAGTGTTTTCTTGGGCTTATGCACAACAGGCAAGGCAGGCCAAATTTTTTGCAGATCTTCACGGTAAAAAGTACAGAGATGCTAAGATGGGCAGGTGGACAAGAACATGAAGGTGAATCAAAGGCCACAGTATACATGGATTGGATACTGAGAGCAAATGTCTGGAAGACAAACTCCATCAGTGAGGACAGGTGATAAGCTGAACCCTGTATGGCCTAACATGCTGTCCTAAGCAGAGATAAAGCAGGTTCCAGAGGGTGTCTTTCTGCTGCTTGGACTTATTCCCCTGTGTGAGACCATACAGATAAAACCCCTGAGCCCAAACTCTCCTCCAAAATCAGTATTGGATAGCAGCAGAGGAAGCTGAGGAAACAGAAACTATGATTATCTCCCAAACCGACAGAGCTAGCCACACTTGCATGTTAAATATGGCAAGCATTCAGGACCCCACATTTAAGGCCATTCGCTAAAAGGGCCTCTGGGGAGATGAGAGCAGCCATTTAAAAATGCTTATTTTAAACGTGTGCAGAGGATGAATTAATTGAACTCTACATCCTTCCGTTGAAAGCCAGAATTCTAAGTCAATTTGACTTTGTATCAAGTGGGATAATTAACAAATGGCCTCAGAAACTGTGTCAGCCAACGAAAGCGTGAAGTGGAAAGCACTTTCTCCCACTGGCACAGATCTGACTAGCAGTCCAAAAGAGAATTAAAATTTCCATCCTCAAGTTTCAGAGATTATGATCTCTTGAGTTTGATTAATGAACCATTAACAGACATCTAAAACTCCTACTCCAGCTGATGGTGTTAAAACACTAACGGATTTATAAGAAAGGACTGATTGTAAAAGCAAACATTATTAGAGGCCAGATCCTGGGATGGATGTGTGTTTTATAACCTAGCTCCCATCTCAAGAAAATAAAATCTGCCTACTCAGAATTTCTCATTAATGGTCTAAATGGTTAATATGAAAAATTGACAAGAAAGACCTGGGATGCCTGTCTCTGTGACTATTGCAAGCTCCTAATATTTCTACTGTCCCCCTCTTTTTTTTTTTTCAGTCAGCTAAAGGTGAAAATGATTCCTGCAAAGTTGTCTGGGACCCTTTCAAATCCCGGAGGCCATGACTGAGTGCTGGTCAGCTCTGAATAACTACTTCCAAAAGTCAGGCACCGAGGTGAATGAAATACTGAACAGCGTTTTTTGCATTCTCTTATTTACTCAGGGACAATTTTTTTTTCTGTATCTGATCAAGTGTGAGATTGTGCTTATAAAATGGCGAGACCCTGAAGTAGCAACATGAACAATTTCTCAATAACAACCTTACAGACATGGAATCATCACAATACAGGAGGGCAATGCCTATGTTGATATGGTGAATGATAGAGCAGAATATTTCTGATATCCATTCTTGTGCACTTTATGTTGGTGCACATGCACACACACACAGAGGCAGAGAGGGAGGGAGGGAGGAAGAGAGAGGGAGGGGGAGGGAGATGCTAAGCGATTTCTTTTTATCCCAACAAGACCACTGTCCTTGATACTAAAAAGGAAGCTACTCGGCTGGAGAGATGACTCTGTGGGTAACAACACTTGCTGTGCAAACCTGACGACCTTAGTTTCGGTCCCAGCACCAACTAAAAATCACAGCCTGACCATGTATGCCTGTAGCTCCAGTGTGGTGAGGTGCAGAAACAGAAGGGTCATTAGAGTTTCCTGGCTGCCAGCCTAACTCCAGGTCCAGTAAGAGTCCCTGCCCCAAAGGAGTAAGGCAGAGAATGACAGAGCAGGACATCCGTGTCCTCCTTGGGTTTACTGCACACATACACTCAAGAAAAGCACATAAGTGAAAAAGGTCCTCCTGCAAATTAAATTTTTGAAGCTTATTTTTAATATTCCAGGAATGGGCAGCATATGATATATGATATATTAACCACAAATTGGTTTTCTGTAGAACCATGTGTATTTTCCCATTATGATCAAAATAACATTATTGTTACTAAGTGGACATGCCATCAAGGTGTTCAAATGTATACCATTTGCTTAGCATAGCACTTTTGGATTCAAGGAGTAAGAATGTGCTATTTACATCGGTCAGCACAATATCCTAAATCAATCCCAATGACACAAGAGTGAGTAACTCAGCTATGTTGTAATATTGTTGTAATAGGATTTCTTATAAGATAGAAGTTAATACTTCAGAACACAACCCCAGGCTGAAAATGAGAAGACCATCAAGAAATATCACTCTCTGCGGTGGGTGTGTAACCCATGAGATGCAAAATGGAAGCAGTAATTCTCAATTCAGAATTGAGTAGGTCTCATTATTGATATTTTATTTAAGAGTCTTCAAACCCCATTGAGTTCCTTAGTTCCTTTCAGGTCATACTACATTTATTTAGTTATTTATTTATTTATTTATTTTTGAGGTGCCGAGGATAGAACGTAGAGCCTCACCCTGGCTATCCACATGCTCCACCATGGAGCTAGAGCCACAGCCCACATGGAAGATTCTTGTTAGGTATGGTAACAGACAGTGTCTCAGGTGAACTCAGGATAGCTGTGTTGGTGAGTGACAGTGAAAGACAGAGATGGAAATATTAGTTTCTAGGAGCTAGTGTATAATGGGCAGACAAAGTTCTAAATGACGCTTGAGTGGATCCCCAGTTGGGAAGGTGGGAAGTGGGGTGAAAGGATGGGTAATCAAATATCAAAGAATTCTTTAGGTCAGTAAAATGTCTTTGTGTAATAACAAATGGCGAATGCATGTCAGTATGCATTTGCCAAAGCCTGCCGAATATACATTCACAAGAGGAACCTGAATTTAAACTGTGGCTTTTTGGAGATGATTTATCAACATGCGTACCTTGGTTCTAAGGAGGACTGTGCTGCACCTGTGGAGGCAGAAGTTAGATAGGAACTCTTCATATTTTCTTTTGAATTTTGCAGTAAACCTAAAAACCCTCTAAAAATAACCTCTGTCAAATAGCAGCAAAAACCAGTAGAGAACTCACAGCCTGGAGTGGCTGTGCCTCTCTGGAATCCTAGAATTCAGGAAGTAGGACTGAGAGTTCAATACCAGTCTTTGACACTTGGTCTGCCAAGCATGCACATTGACCAATCACCTTCCATTTCTGTGTCTCTTTTTTTTTGTTCTAATGTAAAAGGCTACCTTCTTTGTTAAAAAAAAAATGCAAAGATTTTTAACTGAAAAAAGAAGATGGTCTCCTTTAGATCAGAGACTGAAAAAGTATCTCAGTTTACCCTGTATCCTGGTATGGCGCATGAGACTGTCAGCCATCATTGAATTGTGTTCTGTTTGTATTATCTGGCCCCCATCTGTTGTATCAGTCACAGCATGGGAAACACACTCAATAGAATTTTAGAATTTTTGGTTCAAGGGCTTTTAGGCCATTGAATACCCTAAGCGTTTTTTACTTTTCCTCTTATCTTACTCTGTGAAGGTAGAAATTAAGGTAAAATCT
The DNA here is from genome assembly GCF_907164565.1 of Psammomys obesus. NCBI lineage: Eukaryota > Metazoa > Chordata > Mammalia > Rodentia > Muridae > Psammomys > Psammomys obesus. The sequence goes on from NW_026585587.1 coordinate 893,537, forward strand.
GGATGGTCTCTTGGAGGACAACAAAAACTTACACAATATAAAATATAGGATCTAAGGAGAAGGAAAACTGATTAGTTATAGAGCAGACAAAAATAATTTTAATTTTGTAGATACTGATGTTTGTGGTGGCAGTTTAAGTTGTATGCCATCGAGGCTGAATAAAACAAATTTCTCGTAGCTACTCTCAATCCATTCACAAGGCTCACAATGGCTGTGATAATGAATAACCATTAAAGGTAAAGGTTGGCAAGTGTGAAAACCATCACATATTGAAATTAACCTTAATTTATGATAGCAGCCTTAGGATCAACAGTCTTCAATCACAGGGGATTTTAGGAGCCTCCAAATGGGAAAAGAGATGTACCGCCCTGTCTTTCCTACTTGTACTGCTATAACAAAATGTCACAAAGCTGGGTGACTTATAAACAACAGAAGCGTGTTACACACAATTCTGCAGACTGGGGAGACACAGAGAAAGTATTAGCTCAAGACTTGCCCAAGCACCTGCTTTGATCTTCATAGAGTGGATCGTAGAAGAGGTCTTCTGTGTGTACCAGCTTGGCCTCAAACTCAAGATCCTCTTGCTTCTTCCACACTCTGTCGATACACCTCCACATCCTGATGAGGGTGACTTGTCCTGTGCTCTAGCATAGTAGAGGTAAGGGAGATCTCCTGAACCCACTAATGCGGGCAGTGCGCACATGATCTATGCAGTTTCAAATGGCCTTACATCTAATACAGTCACCTTAGAGGTTAGGATGATTTTGAGAGTGGGCCACGCAAACGTTCAGGCTGCAATGGCTCCTTTATAGGACATATGTACAGAGTGAAATGTACACTTGGGTTTGACAAGAAAGATCTTTGTAAAACTTGACACCTTTTAAAGACTAATCTTCTTTTATCGATGCTGATTTCCTAAAGAGGATATGGTAAGTGCCATGTTCCTTAGGGATGTCTGAAGGAGGGTGCCAGGGAAAGTTCTCTAGATCACACACTATTATTATTATTGTTATTAGGGGAATATTAATATTAGTCCCCAAATTGTGAGCTTTTCTTTCATCCTTAGTGGTAAAATATAAAATAATCCCAACATATCTCTGTGTACCTATTCAATCACATCTAGGTAATGTAGCCATTTTTGCTGTCTCCTAGGCAACAAAACCCATGAAGCTAGACAGCTCTAATTTTTTATGTTTCTGAGTTGTTTCATGTTATGACATTGTTAGTGCCTGTGTCTTCTAGTCAGCTGTAACCTTCTATGATCTTCCTGGCCTGCAATTCCAATTGTCCTCTACCATTTGTTAGGTGGCCTCTGATGCAGATCAGGAAACTGGATAGGTATGTTAACAGAGGTCTCATATTTTAGCACTGTGCCTAGCTTATCACATCAGAGTCTTAATAACTGCTTTGGTCAAGGCTTTCCAAGCTTACTTCTCCACTAATTTTGAACAGAAGTTTATTTGCTATATATGAGGTAGGAAATACAAAGACTGCAACAGTAGCCTGTGAACAAGTTTTCATGGTATCTTTTAGAAGATCTGCCAGGACATAGACATGATGAATTAAATATTATCAAATATGTATCAGGAGGCTGGGTGTGGTGGGGCACACCAATAATCCCAGTACTCACAAGGCAGAGGCAGGTGGATCTCTGTGAGTTCAAGGCTAGTCTGGTCTATAAAGTAAGTACAAATAGCCAAGGCTACACAGAGAAACCCTGTCTCAAATACAAACAAACAAACAAAAACATGTGTGTGTGTGTGTGTGTGTGTGTGTGTGTGTGTGTGTGTGTGTGTAATTCCAAGATGGAAAGTAGTACATCATTTGGGAGCTGAGTTGTTTTTTTTTTTTTTTTTTTTTTCAATCCCTGAAGCATGGGGAGGTTGCCTGAGTGATTTTTTAAAACCACAACCAAATGGGGTCACGTTGAGTGCTTCCACTACTATACTTAGTGTGGGTACTGAGGAACAAGAGACCTTGTGCCTCATAGGCAGGCCTTCTTCCCCCACCATCTCCATCCCAACATCCTCCCTTCCCATTCTTGCTCCAGTCTCCATAGAGCCCTTCCTGCTCATTGCTAGGCTCTGGTTCTTTCCCTTGTTTGAGCTGTTATCTCTTTCACAAGATGTGGCTCAGTAGGTTCCATGGCCTGATTCCCACATACATCACTCTATGAGAGTGTCACTCTCCCATTAGCCATTTTGTAGATTGAAGATTATGCCTTTTGCTAAAAAGCATGATTTTACATAGGAAATAATACAAATAAATATAAATAGTACTCATGTTGCAGAGTATTTTGATACTCTGTGCTGGATAGTTTTATGTTAACTTGATGCAAGCTAATGTCATCTGACAGAGATAACCTTGCTTAAGAAAATGCCTTCATGGGATTGGAGTGTAGGCAAGCCTGTAAGGCATTCTTTAAATTAGTTATTGCTGTGAGAGGGCCTAGCCCATTGGGTTGCTACCATCCCTGGCCTGGCGGTCCTGCATTCTGTAAGAAAGCAGGCTGAGCAAGACTTAAGGGGCAGGCCAGTAAGCAGCACCCCTCCATGGTTTCTGCATCAGCCCCTGCCTCCAAGCTCCTGCCCTTCTTGAGCTCCTGTCCTGACTTCCTCTGATGATGAACAGTGTTGTGGAAGTGTAAGCCAAATACATTGTTTCCCCAAATACATTCTCCCCAACTTGCTTTTGGTCATGGTATTTCATCACAGCAATGGTATCCCTACCTAAGACATCCTCCAAGCATTCCATTGTCCAATTTGGTTTTCATTAGCATTCTATCAGGTACACAGGTCAACCGCTACAAATCTAGTTTCCCTGAGCCATAATATCAAACATTCACATATTGGAACTGAAGGGAGATATTAGGTGGTCAGACCTAGTTTTTAGTTATGATTTCTTTTGATAACCCTCATAATAAGACTCATCTAACCTGGACCCAGATGGTTCCTATACATTCTTCTTTGAAATTGCCCCATCTGTCACAGAGTTATGGATGCAGAGAACTTTTGAACAAATCGCTCTTTTTAAATGACAGTGTAAGTTGTTAAGCTTGTGAAGGCTAATTTTAATTGTCAGCTTGACATAGTCTAGAGTCACGTGGGGAGGGATGTCTCAGTGGGGGAATGTTTTCATTGAGCTGGCCTACAGGAACATCTATGGAAGAGTGAGAAGGCACGGCCCGTGTGGGGAGCACCACACCCTAGGCAGCCCAGAGTGGGGAGCACCACTCCTTAGGCAGAGGGTCTTGCCATGTGTAAGAACGGAGACCCAGGGCTGTGAGCAATCAAGAAAATGAGCAGGCGGCCACTTCTCTAAGCCCATGACTAGACACAGTGTGGCCAGCTGAGCTCCTAACCACCTTAACTTCCCTGCATGAATACACTGTAACCTGGAATTGAACATCTAGCTTTGGGTCAGGATATTTTATCACAACAGTAGACATGAAAGTAGAACAATATCAGTAATCATAACACACACGCACAAACTATAACTACAAAACAGTGACAATTTTTGGAAGAGCCGGTGTCTTATTTAGGCTTTGGCACCTTCTCAGGCATGGGAGTGGCAACAGCAACACACTTCTTATATGAAATGGTGTTTGAAGTACGGTTAGCACAGTTTTGGACAACTAGAAGCTTAGTGGCAGTTTTTCACGTTTTCTCCATCCCAAACTCTAGCAGTCATTTTCCCCAGCTATGTGGTTCAAAGAGTCAAAAGAGTCAACAGGTTAGAAACAAACAAACAAACAACCTGGAAAGAGAAATGAGACAGAATGCAACATTTAATTCACATAAACATTGGTCATGGCAGTTCAGAGATGAGGTGTGAGATGGTGAACATGCTCAAGGCCATGGTGGAAATTGGACAGAGGTCCTTGCACATGTTAGTCAGCCGCTCTGTCACCAAGCCACACAGTCAGTGTTTGTGTTTCCTGCTCCTACTGGCAGTTTCCTCATTTCACTTTCCAAGGTGCTGACCGTCCTAATAACCTTTGAAAAGCTGTAATTAACGGCACAGGCATGTGTGTTGGAGTTTCTGATAAAGTTTTTGATTGTAGGTAGGTTCATGAAGTTCTTGAGAGGGAAAAGCAGAATCAAGGAGAAATTTGGGGGTGTCTGGATTAGAGGCAGAGTGCTTTTTCTTATTTATATCACTTTAAAATTTAATTCGTTTTTCTGAGGAAGACTGGCACACTTTGGAAGATGCCCGTTATTGTGATTAAGGAAGCATAGGCTGTCTTTCTTTTCTCCTAAGAAAAAGAGTGCAGTTTGGACATGGAAGGGGTGATGTAAATGAACTCGAGGGAAAAAAATAAAAAAAGAAGAATCCAGACCCAAATGCTAACCGCTCTCCATGAAATTGGAGTCATACTTGCTCTGTCAGGCCATCAGCACAGAGAACCACTGTGCCCACTCGGCCTTCCCTTTTGAGACTATGTACCTTTGCTTCTGTGTATGCACATTTTTTTTTTTCAGAATCTTTGATAGGATTTCAGAAAGAGTTGCAGAATAGTTCAGAGGAGTCTCTTTAATCCCGATTCTTGAATTGTTCAGATTCTGTCCTATGTACCCTTTATGTCTATATTTAAAATATTACCTGTGGACCCTTTTCTGTATCTATAGTATGACTGACCCAACGACCCAGCTTCCAAAGAGAATATTGTAGAGAAGAAGCCCTTCCCACTTGCTTAGACCCCAGGCTCTGCAGGCTAACAGTGATGCTTCGGAGCAGGGTTGTCCTCTACTACCCCTTCTGGAAGTTAACTGTTAACCCTCAGGCCCTTCTCCCAATATAGCCCCAAGCACTATTCACACTCTCATTCTTTCAGAAGAAACAGGCTAGAAATCTGGGCACATCATCTTGAAAAGTTGCCAATCTGCAGGCTAGAGAGACACGACTTAATAACAGGGAAGTGGTTTTTATGCTCACTCTACCCATGGCTCACATAAATAGCATCAGATATTACATAATAATAGGACACTGTATCTTGAAATCTATTCAGGGATAGAAAGAGCAAATAAGATAAAAGATGTAGCTGGGGAGAGAGAGAGAGAGAGAGAGAGAAAAAGGACACTTTCACTCATAAAGGCTCATGAGAGCCATGCTGTCAAAATATTTTTTATTCAATCCAAAAGAACAGATGTGAATAATAGACAGAATGGGTGTTTCTTTTTCCACGGCACAAAGGAAAGATTAAAGTTTGAGTTAACACATCTTTAGGTTTTTCTCTAACAGCCGAAGATACCAAGAATAAGAGCATGGACCACTGATAGAGAAGCCCCCTGGGCCAATTTGGCCATGAAGGATGAAAGACCTCATCATTTCTGTCATCTTCAACCTGAATTGTCTCCCATGGATACTGCAAAACTGATAAAGCAAAGGTTATAATGGGAACGTTGCAGAAAAAAAAATGTTATGGAAGACACTAAAGCTGTTTTAGTAAGTTTCTAATGAGCACTTGACCTTGTGTGTTTAAGTTACACCTCACCTCACACATAGGATTAAAAGGCCTTGAGATTTACAGAGTATTGTGTTAGTCATTTCAAGACCAGGAGTAGATGTGCACAGAGGCAGGCCTGGTGAGAGACTGAAGCTTCTCCAAGGAGGTTGTGTGCATTTGGAAACAAAGGTCAGGTGTTTTACTCATGATGATGATTTGCTCTCGGTTCTAGGACAGCCAACTCAAGAATCTTGCTTTCTCTTGTTGGTAAACTAACTGTCACCCTACACAGTCACAGCAAAGAATGAGTAACTCAATGGTTTCAAAAAGCTGTTGTTGCTAGAAAGTGCTGGCAGGAACTGATGAGTATTATAGATACGGTTAGGCATCCACATGCATGGTTGGTCTTACGGATTTTGCAGAGACAAAATCTAGAAGGCATGCATGCATCTTACATGTTTCAGTTGAATAAGATGCAGTGAACTGAGGAATATTCAGACCAGCTGATATCATGCCTCAAATCAACCACTTTTAGGATAGCTTGTTGACGCTGACCTGGCCACTGATATTTGGGTTGGTTCAAAAACCAGAGCTTGTGACAAAAATAGGTATGTGCTTTTCACAACATGTATTTATTCATATTTACTCATTTGTATGGGGGGACACGTGTATGCGATGTGTGGAGATCAGAGGAAAATTTGTGAGACTCACTTCTCTCCTTCTCCTTCCATGCAAGTATTGAGGATTGAACTCACGTCATCAGGCTTGGTAGCCCATACCATTACCCACTGAGCCATCTTACCAGCCACTATGTATCCTTTGAAAACTGCATGCATGTTTTAGTGTCATCCAAACTGATGCTTGCCAGAATGAAGGAAGGGCACATATGATTAATTCACTCATCAACTCAGAGTATGTGCTGAGAGCATGCTGGTAGTGGTCAGGGCCTCAATGCAGAACCAGTCACTCACTATTGTATGTTCATCATCTCAGTGGCCCAAGTAAAGATCACTCGCATCAAGTGCCCTCGTGGTCACCTGGTGAGTTTGATTTTTCTCCATTTTATGAGGGGGAACTGTTAGCTCTGCTTTAAACTCATTAGGATTAAAATCTAGAAGATTCGAACAGCTGTCTCAATGGTACAGCGGGCAGTGGGTGGCAGTCTTTGTTTTTAGAACTCCTCTGCATTCTTCAGAGGATTTGCTGAGAAATAACCTTGCACAGCAGGGACAACTAGACAACTTCCCCTCCCCCCCCCCTCCACTGACTTTCCTTCTCCTCCTGCTGAGGAAGGGGACTCTTCCACCAGCATTTGCATGGATCACAAGAGGTGAAGAAGATTCTGTTTGTTCATGGAGAACTGGAATTTTCTTCCCCTACTGAATTTTCAAATTCTCTGCCTGAGGTACAGTTTAGTGGCACAGCACTTGCATAACGTGTAAGGCCCTGGCTTAGCTCCCAGCACAGCAAGAAAAAAAAAAAAAAAAAAAGAAAAAGAAAAAAGAAAAAAGAAAAGAATTCAAATTTTATCCCAATTATCCAAAATTATCCAAATTTTCCTGGGAGCAGTTTTGGTCCCCAGTGACTCCATCCTCCTGGCACCCACATTGTACCTGGGTTAGTCAATGTCATCCGGAGACCATGGAAGACATTTTAGCATGCCATCTCTGAGATTAGCTGTAGTCGAGTGAGGTTTCACATACGGGGCTGACAGTTTGGGGATAATACGGTGAAACTGTCTGAGGCCTTCTTGTGTGAAGAGGCCGCTGTGGTCATCTTCTTGCCATCACCATCGATTCAAGACTATCATTCCAGGTGACTGTGTCACTTCAGGTGATTTGACTGAAGGCTCAAGGGTCGTAAGAGATCTTGAACCAGATCAATCTAAGAAACCACTTCTGAACTCCTGCTTTGAGACCAGGTTTATCTGTGTAACAGAACTCTGACTGTTCTGGCTGGCCTTGAACTCACAGATATCTGCCTGCCTCTGCTTATGCCTCCCAAGTGCTGGGATTAAAGGCGTATGCTGCCATGTGTGGCTGGGGGTAATTTTTTAATGCAGCAACGGATGGATTCTCAAGCTCTGAGCATTAACTCAAGCTCTTCCGATTGCCCAAAATCTTCCCTGAGGACACCATGCCATTTATATCTGAGAACTTTTCTACACTACCCAATCCCTTATTTTCTCATCTTTTCTCAAAAGCATTATTTCTGACAGGGGAGGTGGCTCAGTGTGTATCTTGGTGACTTTTTCCTGTTGCTGTGATAAAAGGCTCAATCAATGCAGCTTGAAGAAGGAAGCATTTATTTTGTTTCACAGACAGTGAGTACAGTCCTTCATGGGGAGGAAGCCATGTGAGTGAAAACTTGGCATTTAGGAGAAGGAAAGTGATGGGCGATGCCACTCCACTCTCCTGAAGTGGGGCCTTTCACATTTTCAGGAGCTCTTCCTACACCAGTTAAGTTAATCAAGATAATCCCTCACAGGCATGCTCTGACGTCAACCTAAGCTAAGCGATCTCTCACAGGTGTGCCTATAGGCGTGCCTCCTGGGTGATGTCCTGGCAAGTTTAAAACCAATAATAATCACCAGAGTGGGTAAGGTGCTTGCAGCACAAGCATGAGGACCTGAGTTCGGATCTCTACAACCCACATAAAAGCTGTCTATGGCGGCACACGCCTGTAACCCAGTGTTGGGGGTAGAGACAGGCAGATCCTACAGGCTCACTGGATGTTTTGTCTATCCAAAGAAGCAAGCAGCAGGTTTCCTGAGAAACCCTGTCTCAGAAAACACAAGGTGGAGGGCAATAAGTGAAAGCATCTAATGTTGACCTCTGACCTTCACACAGGTGTGCATGGGAGAGCATACTGAACACACAGGTGTGCAGACATGTATCGCCCTCTCTCTCTCTCTCTCTCTCTCTCTCTCTCACACACACACACACACACACACACACACACACACACACACATACACACACACACACGAATGAATGAGTGAAAGAATGATTAAATACATAAAAGAATTGCCCATATCACAACGTCAGCTACCACCATCAGCACAATGACTACATGCCAGGTAAATATCAAACAGTCACTGCTATATGTTCTCAGTGTCATAGGAGGCAGCTGTTACCATCTACATGTCAAATGGTGAGTCTGAAATGTGGAAGCTTTTAGCAAAATTTCACCAAGGAAGGGAACTGGTAATCGAGCCAAACCTTTTTAGCGATAGTTGCATGCACTGAGCAGTGTCCTACATAAAACAGCCACGGCGGCACTTGCTTTCTCCAAGTTTCAGTGTCTGAGACGGGGAAAGTAGAAAGTAGAAAGAGGAGGAGACACCATGTTTAATGCTCGAGTTGTAGGAGGGATGGGAGCAGAAGTGAATTTTTGTGCAATGCATGACTTAAGCTCATGAGAAAATGTTGCTCTCTCCTCCCCCTTTCTCTATATGTGCATTTCTATATTAAGGAAATAAAGTAAATTCTGCTTGAAATTTTGTTTTCCCTTCCTCCTTTATTCCCTTTCTCAGTCCTCCCCCTTTCTACACTCCCTCTCTTCTTTCTCCAGTTTCTCCAACCTCGTTTTCCTCCATTTTGGAAGAGAGGTTTGAGAGAGAGCCTCACTCTAAGGCACAGACTTCCTCAGCCACCCAAGTTCTGAGACTCAGTACTCAGTACTGAGATCATAGGCATGTACTTCCCACCTGGCTGATTGCATAAAACTTTTCTCTGTCGTGCAGGGGCAGTCCAAAAGCCAGTATTGTCATATTTGATAGTAAAACTGCTGTTATTGTTGCTGATAATAATGCAGATATAAACTGATATCACTGCAAATAAACACATCTAAACCCTAAATCAATATGAAGAGGAAAATGATGTAGAGGGAATTTCAGTGCTCTCTTCTGGAGTTCTGGGGTTGTAGGAAAGGAAGAAGATAGCTCCATGATCTCCCAAATGGAAAGCATTTCTCGCTGACCCTCAAGTTTTCCTAGAGATCCCCAAAGATTTTCCACCTTTACTGTAATGGGTTTCAAAATTAATTCTGCATCCCCAACAGGTTTCCAACTCAGGCCTCACTGCTACAACTATTGACAAAGTCTCTGGTCTTTCCATCATATTGCCAGGGCTGTATGTCCTGTCACATCCAAAGTGAGCTCACTATTCAGCCCTTGTCAAAGCCCTTTGCCGATTCCATATATCCATCATTTTTCTTAGTTACTCAGACTCAAAATTTCCACTGACTTGGTCCTACAAATGATGACTTTGGTCTAAAAAAGTTTTAAAGTAAGTGCCATGAAAAATGTCAATGAAGCCGTCTTCAAAATCGTGCATGATTTAACAAGCATTGGACATGGAAAGTGTAGGGCAGCACAGTGCTTTGTAGTTAGGATGCTTAACTGGAACTCAAGAAGCACTCGAGGCACATTGTTTTTATTTTGGTTATCTTTCTGAAATATGTCTCTAACTCTTAGTACTCTCGTGGAATCTTTGTTGACTAGCATGTATTCAGTTTTAAACTATCATCAAGGGACATAGAGATCAACAGATAACTTGTTAAGTGCTTTCTGCATCCCTGACCCACTATTTCTAATATACCTTTCCCACTTCTTAGAGTTCTGAGTACCGAGAGAGTATTATTCTCCGGTAGTTTCCACTCCGATCGTATGGAATCCACCTTGAAGAAAAAGAATAAACCTGAATCCCAACAGCAAGATCCTGGCTGGGATTGAAGTTGTGTGCCCCTTTATGAGTGTGTTTGTGCCCATGAGTATGTGTGTGCTTATGTGTGTGTTTGTGTGGTCTTGTGTGTGTGCCTTGTGCTCCTGAGTGTGTTCTTGTGTTCATGTGGTGTGTGTGTGTGTGTGTGTGTGTGTGTGTGTGTACTTGTTTGTTTTATTACCACCTCATGCATCCACTTACCATACCCACACCATTTTCAAAGCATGGTGTCCAGAACTTTGCAGTAAACTCCCAAGTAGATTTCCTTCAGCATTTTAACAAAACTTTTTAAGCTTTGACTTAACCAGATGCTAACTTAACAATAGCGCTTTTCAACATATGAGTGCTTGGATGGACTCAGTGATAAGAAGCTTGGCGAGCATGGCAAGACCCTAGGATTAAGCCTCAGAATTGCAAGAATAAAATAAATAAAGCTCCTGTAACATAAACTATACAGGAACAAAAAGCCAAATCCCATATTACCTTGAATAAGCAAAGTCTAGTCTGTTTCTTCCTCTCTGTTCTTGAGCTGTTTCTGGGAACTGTATCTGGAGTCCTTGGCAAGTAAAGGGTCCATCTCCTTGATTAGGCCTCAGTTTAGTTTTTCCCAGAGCAAACACTGACACACTTAGAGAAGCTAATTTTATTTCATACAGGTATTAAGTACAGGAGACAGATTATGTTTTCTAATCTGACTTAGAGATGACATCATAGTTTTAAGAAAATCATATTAAAATCCTATTAGATCTATTTCCTACACTGCTAGATTTTGATTCACACACTGTATCATAACATCACCTTAAGCTGGCATTGAGCCTGTGGAGATGCTGAGCTGCTGCGGTGCCATTTGCTCATTGTATTCTTGATTAAATAAATGGAACCAGATCAAAACAAGATCAGACAGGTGCAGCCAAAGCACCAAATCCCCTCGGCTAGAAAAAAGAGCAGATTTCTTTTTTTTAATTATTTATTTTTCTTTTTAGTTACATTTTGTTAACTCTGTGTCCCAGCTGTATCCCGCTCCCTCATTCCCTCTCCAACCCCACACTCCCTCCCTGGTCTCCTCCCTGCCCCTTTCCAAGTCCACTGATAGGGGAGGACCTCCTCCCCTTTCATCTGACCCTCTTTTATCAAGTATCTTCAGGGCTGGCTGCAAAGTCCTCCTCTGTGGCCTAACAGACTGCTCCTCCCCTAGGGGGGGGTGTCAAACAGCCTGCCCTTGAGATCCTGTTAGAAATAGTCCGTGTTCCCCTTACTTTGGAAAACTACTTGGTTACTGAGCTACCACAGGCCACATCCGAGCAGAAGTTCTAGGTTATATCCATAGATGGTCCTTGGTTGAGTGTCAGTCTCAGAAAAGACCCTGTACCCAGATATATTTGGTCCTTGTAGAGCTCCTATCCTTTCCATATCATACTAACTTCCCTTCTTTCATATGATTCCCTGCACTCTGCCGAGGGTTTGGTTATGAGTCTTAGTGTCTGCTTTGAAACACTGCTAGGTAGAGTCTTTCAGATGCCTTTTGTGGTAGACTCCTGTCATAAGTTCAATGCACATCCCATTTGTCTTTCTAAATGAGGATTAATCACCTTCGCCTGTGTCCACTTTCTTGATTATCTTCTTTAGGTGTGTAGATTTCATTATGTTTATCATGTCTTGTAGGTCTATATAAGCGAGTATATACCAAGTTTGTCTTTCTCCTTCTGGGATACTTCACTCAGAATGATCTTTTCTAGATCCCACCACTTGCCTGCAAATTTCATGATTTCCTCCTTTTTGATTGCTGAGTAGTATTCCATTGTGTAAAAATACCACAATTTCTGTATCCATTCCTCCGTTGATGGACATCTGGGTTGTTTCCAAGTTCTGGCTATTACAAATAAAGCTGCTACGAACATGGTTGAACAAATGTCTTTGTTGTGTACTTGAGCAAATTTTGGGTATATACCTAGGAGTGGTATAGCTGGGTCTTGAGGTAGCACTACTCCTAGTTGTCTGAGAAAGCGCCAGATTGACTTCCAGAGTGGTTGAACCAGTTTACATTCCCACCAGCAATGGAGGAGGGTTCCCTTTTCTCCACAACCTCTCCAGCATGTGCTATCACTTGAGTTTTTCATCTTGGCCATTCTGATGGGTGTAAGGTGAAATCTCAGGGTCGTTTTGATTTGCATTTCCCTAATGGCTAATGAGGTTGAGCATTTCTTTAAGTGTTTCTCTGCCATTCGATGTTCCTCTTTCGAGAATTCTCTGTTTAGCTCTGTTCCCCATTTTTTAAGTGGATTACTTGGTTTGTTGCTTTTCTGCTTCTTTAGTTCTTTATATATACTGGATATTAGCCCTCTGTCAGATAAAGGGTTGGTGAAGATTCTTTCCCAATCTGTAGGCTGTCTATTTGTTTTGATGACAGTGTCTTTTGCTTTACAGAAGCTTTTCAGTTTCATGAGGTCCCATTTATTGATTGTTGCTCTTAGAGCCTGTGCTGTTGGTGTTCTGTTCAGGAAGTTGTCTCCTGTGCCAATGAGTTCTAGGCTGTTTCCCACTTTTTTTTCCAACTGATTTAGAGTATCTGGTTTTATGTTGAGGTCCTTGATCCACTTGGACTTTAGTTTTGTGCAGGGTGATAAATATGGATCTATTTTCATTTTTCTGCATGTAGACATCCAGTTGGTCCAGCACCATTTGTTGAAGATGCTGTCTTTTTTCCATTGAATGGATTTGGCTTCTTTGTCAAATATTGAGTATTCATAGGTGTGTGGGTTTATTTCTGGGTCTTCTATGCGATTCCATTGATCCTCCTTTCTGTTTCTATGCCAATACCATGCAGTTTTTAAAGAGCAGATTTCTAAGGACTGATATAGGTGTATATTTTAATTAAAACAGCAACAGACATCATTGTTAAGATAACTCAATTTCTGGTTATTAAAAATAAAAGCATTTTACATATTTACAAATGTAAATAATTCCAGGAAAATATAATGACATAGCTTTAAAGTTATTGATTCAGATTGTGTCTTACTACTGTGACATGATGAATATCGGCCAGTTACTATAAAAGTAATATCTAGTACCTGCATGCTTTTTAAGACCCTGCGATTGTATCATGTTTTTTTTTTCTTTGCTTCTATTTCTTTCTCCTTCTCTTTGCTTTTTAATTTTTATTTCTGAAACAGAATTTCATGTCGCCCAGGCTGACCTCTGGAGCTCACTGTGTAAGCTTTTGAGTCTTTTATTTCTGTCTTCCTAATTCTGAGGTTACAGGCATGTGCTGCCAGGCATGGTTTTTTTCAGTTCTAGGATACAACCCAGGGCTTCTTGCACATGAGGCAAGCACTCTGCAGAGAGAGCTAAGTTTATAGCCTGTGTCATGGCTTTTCAGTCAGCTTCATAAAAAGCTACAGTGAGGCTGGGCAAGGTGGAATATAACTTTAATCCCAGCAGTCTGAAGGCAGAGGCAGATAAATGGATCTCTATGAGTTTGAGCCCAGCCTGGTCTATATAAAGAGTACCAGGCTATCCCAGCTATGTGTATGCATCCTTTCAGAAGGAGACATGCATAGATAAACTTCAAGATTCCAGATGATAGAAGTCTAAAAGTATCCTGTTGTATAATTTATTCATTGTTTTCAACATTCTTTTGTAATTATGAGAACCCACAGCCATTCCTCTAAATAAACTTTCAGGAAGGGCTAAACCTCTGTGTCCATCCCTAAAAATGAGTATCAATCTGTTGTAATCAACCCTAAGGTAGTATGTTGAGACAGAATTCCATATCAACCTAACAAGGGTTGATACCAAGCAGGTATCCCAACAACCAAGCTGCCTCTTCATGGCCTCACAAGCAGCAGAACTGGAATACTTTGGAGACAAATAATCTATCTGCTAGACATCCCTTGGCTGAAGACCTGCCTTGCCTCATTTATAGAATGCTGTGTTGGGGTGAATAATCTGACATGATATTTGACATGTAGGGGCAGCTTGCATTTCATTTGGTATGTGGACAGCAAAAACTGTCACGTTTCCACTAGGAAGCAATTCTGAGAGTAGTCCAGGAAAACAGACAGTAAAAGGACACAAATATCTCATAGTGTTTATGTGGCTGTAGCAGCTACCCAGCAATGGTTTTATGAGTATCTATCCAGTAGAATGTAATCATCAAGGATCATAGCTCTCTTGTTTTTCTTAGAAACCCCAACAGGAATAATTTGTAGGACAACTCTCTCCCTACTTCTCTTCTTCTTTCTGTCCAGCCCCAACAATTTGTTTATTCATTCCAGGACTCCTTTCTATGCTCTGTGCCATTTTATTTACAGGGATGATTATCTTAGAAAGCCCTCTTCAGGGCATGGAGAGATGGCTTGGCACTTGTGAGCACCGGCTGCTCTCCCAGAGGACCTAGGTTTTGATTTCCAGAACTCACATAGTAACTCAGTTCACCTGTAACACCAGATCCAGAGTAACTGCACCCTCTTCTGACCTCCCTGGGTGCCAGTTGAACACATGGTACACATACCTACATGCAGGCAAAACAATCATGCACATAAAATAAACAAATAGAAGCAAACAAACAACCACAAAGAAGCGAAAACTCCCTCCTTGCTTAGTTAGCATTGTAGCCAGTTACCAGAAACACAGTTTATGCTGGCTGAGGGGACCATCCTTGATGCCAGGGGTGCCACTTTCAACATCTCTCTGAGTTATCTATCCCTCAGTAAGGACTCAGAAATCTGCCTTCTCAGTGGCAGACATGACTGTCAGACAAAGATTACCATTACGTAAGTTTGGGACAATTAAAAAATATTTAAAAACTTTTAACGCTAACACATATTACCTCTCATGCAGGTGTGACCAACCCTGAGCCACACACAGCTAAAGAACGCTATGAGCCTGGTTAACCACAAAATCATATACAACAACAAAATCAGAACCTAACTTAACTTGGAAGGTGATAACCTGGTCCTCAGCCATAAACTTTGTAGATTGACATGATGGTGGTATTGTTATGTATAAAGGTTGGACATATGTAGAGGTTATGTGTATAGCCATAACATGGGAACAGTAAATAACAGAAGGTAGAGTTGATTTAGGTGAATACCACTCTCCAAAGCACAAAAGCAACCCATGTCTATTTTTCTTTAGAAAACAGACAAAAGAGATTTGCCTGCCATCTCTGTTTGGGGCGTGGAGACTATGGCTTCAGGATGGCATAAAGAGGGTGAATAGGAGAGCATAATTATGTTCAATAATTATGGTGGCATTGTTTTAGGAAGCTGTGGAAACTGCAGGAGGTGGAGTCCCCTGGAGGAAATAGGTGAGCAAGAGAAGATCCTGAAAGGAGTTTATCATCCCTGGCCACTTGCTTCTGGGTCTATGTTTTCTGTCCCAACATGAAATGACTAGAGTTCTCATCCCCTGGCTTTTTCACTCGGATGGACTGAGTCCTTTGAAACCATTAATGTTTTCTCATTATCTGCTCCATGCAAAGGTGAACACTGTAATTTGAAACAGATAATACAGCAAGGTGTCTGTAGTTTCTGGAGGCTGCTTTAAGAAAACGGATATTCTGTTTTGTATCCTCATGATGGTTATGAGTATGATCTCACAATTCTTTCTTCACCATAAGCAATAAAACTCCAACTGTATTTTGAAT
The DNA here is from genome assembly GCF_907164565.1 of Psammomys obesus. Classification (NCBI taxonomy): domain Eukaryota; kingdom Metazoa; phylum Chordata; class Mammalia; order Rodentia; family Muridae; genus Psammomys; species Psammomys obesus. The sequence goes on from NW_026585587.1 coordinate 909,354, forward strand.
AGAAAACCAAAAAAAGCCCTATTCTTTTGAGAATTCAAGTGACAACAAATTCAAAATAAAACTTAACAAGTGAATTACTGTCTGAATTGAAATACATGCATATGTAAATATGTCTCTAGAGTCCTGCTATTTTGGTCTGACTCAGAAGGTAGTTGAGAGGAAAATTTTAAGGTACTATAAGCCATTTGTTGTGATCTCTTTCTCTTGTTGCAAACTTATTTATTCTAGAAAAGTCTGTATAATGTTCTCTGGTGGCCTGTCTATAATTTAAAGAAATCCATAGAAGAGAGAGATATATTTTCAAAACAAAAATGAGATTGGACATGTGATCTTTTTGTTTCGTTAATTATTGTTTTAAGTGTGTGTGCAGGTCACACACACACACAAAACTACACAAGCAAGTGTATACATTTGTGCACAGATTCTGCAGAGGCTAGAAGAGGGCATTGGATTCCCTGGGCTGGAGTTGTGGGCAGCCGTGAGTCCCCCACCAGGGGTCACTGAACCCAGGTCCTCTGAATAAGAGCAGTACAGGCTCATAACCAGTGAGCCATTTTTCTACCCCATTTCTTTAGAGACAAGGGCTTGCTGTGTCTGTGAGGCCGGCTTTGAACTCAATCCTCTTGCCTCAGCCTCCTGAGTGCTAATGTTACATGCTTATGGTATCATGCACAGCGGATATGCTATCATGTGGAGGCTAATGACCATGATTAAATACCTTCCACTAAGTTTTCTGGTATTAAGAACACTCAGTATTTGTTACACTGAGGCACACATTTTTGACAAAGAGAAGAAGAGCTAAGTTCTTATATAGATTCAAAATTGCATCATTAAAAGTATAAATTGATGAAATACTGGTGAAATAGCTCAGAATATAAACGCTTTTAGCACTGAGCTTGACATATGAGTTCAATCCCAGGAGTCCACATAAAGAGAATGGACTCCCATAAGGTGATCTCTGACCTCCATAAGTGCCCCATCCCTCAAACACAAGCTAAATAAGCAAATGTAAAAAAAAAGTAAAAAAATAAAAAGATTAGGAAGCATTAACTGATTTAAATTCAATGATATGTTAACTTCAAAAGACAAAATAGGCATAAATAAGTTCTAACGAGGAAAATAAAATCAAGCAATAACATTTTTATTCTAATGTTCTCTATTTAAAAAGCCAAAAACTGAGACAGTAAACATAAAAATGCTGTTATATTTGTGGTGTGCTTTTCCCCATCAGGTGCTAATGGCAGAATCAGGCAGCTCAGGTGTCCAGAGTGAGCTAGCTAGCCACACAAAGGAAAAAGCATCTTTTTATAAATATACATCACACTAAGTCTCATCTTATATGGAGGTGGCAATCTTTCCTTAATTAATTTACCCAGACACTGGAACAGACTATGAGGGGACCATGGTATTTTCTAGCGCACTCTTGTCTTCCCAACCTGAGACATGAATTCACAGAAACATGCTGTAAGCTTACTCACCACAGGCCTGTGGACATCCCAGAATGCTCTCTCTTGACTATCTAGGATCTTCCTCTCAATTTTGTCTCTCTTCTTGTCCACTCTGTCAAAATGGTAACAATGAAGAGTTAGCAGAGGCAAGCATACCTACTACCTCTGCACAAAAGACCACAGCACTTGAACAAATCTTGCCAAAGACTCACAAGGACTCACTTAGCTTGTGCTTCTGCTTGCATAAAAATGAACTCCCATTTCCGGGCAAATGCTCTTTGCAGCCTGGCCAGGCTCTCCTGAAAGACATGGGACAGCTGAGGATATTCTAGTGTTTCGTTCCAAATTCCTAAAGTCTTATATATGCTCAGAAGCTGAATCAGCTGTGCTTTCTGAATTCAACTAATCACGGGCCTCATGGGCCTAGGTTAGGCTCTCACTCACTAAGTAGCTGACAATTACTTTGAACTTCTCATCCTCTTGTCTCTGTGAGGGGAGTATTGATAACTCCAGGCATGCCTAGTTTATATGGCGCTAGAAAACAGAGCTCTGTGTATGCGAGGCAAACACTCTACCAACTGAGCTACAGTCCTGGGCATTGACCAACATCACTCATCTCACAGAAAACACAATGTAGAGCACTGAATATTACTTTGTTTGAGAAAAGTACTGGAGACAAGTTCACTGGATCTTTCTGTCGCCACTTTAGGGAGAGACAGGAAAGCAATGCCTTCTTACCACTGATCCAATCAGTTTTTTCAGGTCCTGAAAATAGCTCTCAGTCCTTGGCAGCCCACTATCTGCTGCTGCACAGTACTCCAAACTAGTTATCACAACACAGCAATCATCTGAACAAATTACACTAGATTGTCCGTATCTGATGGTGGTGGCCAATCTGAAGGTTCTACTAAATTGGTCCCTAGGGTAAATGGTTTTCGATCCTCAGAGTTTAGACATTATCAATTTAGTATTTATCTAAAACCTTAACAGTTAAATTAGTCTAAAAGAAGAAGATGTGATTTTCTTTATACACTGAGTTTGTATGTTTAGAATTCTACTCTCCTTATTGTGGAGAAGAAAGAGGAAGCAGACAAAGAGGGGTTCACTAAACCAATGGGCTCTCTGCTCCAAGGAAGCAGACATCCAGTCCTTATGACTCATTGATGCAGAAAGAAAAGGAGCACCCACACATAGCAAGGGCCTGATTTCTGCTCATTTTATAGCATGTGGTGAGCCTCCTTGGTACTTACAGCTTCATAATCTGCTAGTTCTAGCCTTGCCTTGTTTTGCATTGTTCTCTTGCAGAGGTAAACAGCTGAAAGAAAAAATAACATCATTTCTTGGCTGTTCATTAACACCAGAACACTAAATACAGAAATAGCACTACATGTTAAGATACTTGTTACTTTCTCTCAAGTTTAATCTTCTATTGTTATCTTTTTTTAGACAAAAATAAATCATGTTTAAAAACACGAGGTTGACCAAAGACCGGGGGCGGAGCCAAGATGGCGACTAGCACACACAGTTTCCGAGCTGTGGAAGAGATAAAGTTCTGAGTTAATGAGTGGAAGAACTTCTGAAGCCAGGGAAACAACGGAGAGACTTTCTAAACAACAGGGAACATCGCAGGAGGTGAAAACCTTGGTCTCGGGTCACCTAGGGACTTGTTTGGGGAAGGTGAGAAACTATCCATGATCTCTCGGCACTCCCCTCCCCCAGACCTCCCTCCTCCTCAGCACAGCGGACTCGCCCGCCTTTCTCAGCACAGACCTAACTGCCTGGGGCCTGCAGCCACTGAGGCGGAGCCCCAAGCCCTTTATCTGAAAAGGCCAGCAGTACTGTGTCTCGGAGCCCCAGATTCACGCACGGTGGCTGCACCATCCTCCCAGGGCCCGAGTCTGCTAGACGCCATACTAGCTCCGCAGGAGCGCCATCACTGACGGTACGGCCCGCCCAATCCCACAGTGACAGAGAATACGCTATATACTCACCCAAACCAGACAGAAACGCCATACAAGCTAGACACACCAGGTGCTGGGCCTCCGAAGCTTGGAGAGCACAGTAAAGAGACCCCAGGATTTCCCAGAAAGCATCTGGACTAGCAACCCAGTCTCCAGTTACAGCGGGACTTTCTAACCTGGCGGCGGAGCAGCACTGAGCTGGCGGGGCACATCAGCCCTCCAGTTTAAGACTAACCAGGGCCAAACCAGAGAACAGAAAGGCTGGTTACCCCAATTCCTACTGACGTGACCACCCTGAAATCTCCAGCTGCAGCAAGACCTCATAACCTGGCAGTGACAGCAGCACGGAACTGGCAGAGCACATCAAAGAAGCAGGGCCAAACCAGAGAGCAGAGAGCCCAGATACGCCGATCTCTGCCAAGTGTCCTGCCTGTAAGTGAGTGCACCCTTGAGAATCTGCAGCTCCACTGATCCTGGGTCCTTCTAAAACAGAAGCCAGGCATCGAACCCCCTCCCACCCATATACCCACTTTGGGAAACAGAGGGGCACTTGGAACATTGAAGTTCCTGCTCTGTGGGTCTAATTGAGGAGTTAAGGCAGTTAATACCAGAAATTGCGCTGCGATCATCACTAGTGCCTGCGACATATACATTGCAGAGCCCCTCCCACACACTCAAGGGTTCAACATTAGCCATCACTCTGTCCCTCGAGACACACGCCCACACCCACTTACACACACACACACATATACACACGCACGCACGCTTGCATTTGCCTCTGTTTGCGCCTGCGTACTTTCCTCCCACAGGTACAGCTAGTCCTCAGCATACGCTAAGGACACGGGACCTCTCTCAACTTCCTGAAGAATTCTCCAGACTCGAGAGAGAGACAGTACCAGTCTGATCGGCAGAATCCAAAAACAAACAGGGAAGGTCTCAGATAAGCCAATGGCCAGGGGTAGGCGAAAGAACACTTCCAACATAAATCAGGACATCATGACTTCACCAGCAAACCCCAAAATCGATGGATACTCCAATTCATCAGAAGCACAGGAAAATGACCTTAAAGCCATGCTTGCTCAATTATTTGAGGCTCATAAGGAGGAAATGAACAAATCTTTCAAAGAGTTGGCCAGTCAATTGGAGGTAAAGAAAGAAGAAATAGGCAAAACCCTTAAAGAAACACAGGCAAACATAGCCAAACAAATAGAGGCACAAGTAGAGAAAAAATTAGTGGCATACAAAAAGGAAATGAACAAAGAAATAGAGTCCATCGTAGAGAGACAGGAATCCAAATTCAAACACATGAAAGAAATGGTGCAAGGCATGAAAACAGAATTAGAATCAATAAAGAAAACACAAAATGAGAAAACTCTTGAGCTGGAGAACTTGGAGAAAAGATCAGGAACCACAAAAGTAAGCATCACCAACAGAATACAAGAGATGGAAGAGAGAATCTCTGGAGCTGAAGACACACTTGCAGAAATTGATACTTCTCTCAAAGAAAAAGTAAAATCAGAAAAATTCCAATCACAAAATATCCAAGAAATCAAGGATGCTATGAAAAGACAAAATCTAAGAATAATAGGAATTGATGAAAAAGAAGACTCCAGGCTCCAAGGTCCAGAAAATATTTTCAAAAAAATCATAGAAGAAAATTTTCCCAACTTAAAGAAAGAGATGTCCATAAATATACAAGAGGCCTACAGAACACCAAATAGACTAGACCAGAAAAGAAACACATCACGTCACATCATAGTCAAAACACTAAATCTACAGAACAAAGAAAAGATATTAAAAGCAGCAAGGGAAAAAGGCCAAGTAACATATGAAGGTAGACCTATCAGAATCACACCAGACTTCTCATCAGAAACTATGAAAGCCAGAAGGGCCTGGGCAAGCATCATGGAGACTCTAAGAGATCACAAATGTCAACCCAGACTACTATACCCTGCAAAGCTTTCAATCAACATAGATGGAGAAAACAAAATATTCCATGACAAAACTAAATTTACGCAATATCTATACAGCAAAACAACCCTACAGAAGATACTAGAAGGAAAACTCCAATCCAACGAAAACGAATTCACCCAAGAAAACAGGGCATACAGATAATATCCCAACAAAAATGAAAAGAAAACAAGCAATGAAACGAGGTAAGATCATCGACTCCATTACAAAAGGAACTAACATGCATTGGTCAATATTATCTATCAATATTAATGGACTCAACTTACCAATAAAAAGACACAGGCTAACAGAATGGTTACGGAAACAGGACCCAACATTCTGTTGCATCCAAGAAACACACCTATGCAACAAAGATAAACACTACCTCAGAGTAAAGGGCTGGAAAAATGTTTTTCAAGCAAATGGTTCCAGAAAACAAGCTGGAGTAGCCATCCTAATATCTAATAAAATAGACTTTCAACCCAAGTTAATCAAAAAAGATAAGGAGGGCCACTATATTCTCATCAAAGGAAAAATCCAACAAGAGGACATCACAATTTTGAATATCTATGCCCCAAATACAAGAGCACCTACATTCGTAAATGAAACAATATTAAAGCTTAAATCATACATTGATCCTAATACCTTAATAGTGGGAGACTTCAACACCCCACTCTCATCAAGGGACAGATCAACCAGACAGACACCAAATAGGGAAATAAAAGCACTCACAGAATCCCTAAATCAAATGGACCTAATAGACGTCTACAGATCTTTTCACCCAAACTCAAAAGAGTACACCTTCTTTTCAGCACCACATGGAACCTTCTCCAAAATAGACCATATAGTTGGTCACAAAGCAAGCCTCAACAGATACAAAAGGATTGAAATAATCCCTTGTATACTATCTGACCACCATGGACTAAAGCTGGACATCAACAACAACAGAAACAACAAAAAGCCGACACGCACATGGAAACTGAACAACTTACTACTCAATGACAGCTGGGTCAAGGAAGAAATAAAGAAAGAAATTAAAGACTTTCTAGAATTCAATGAAAATGAAGGCACAACATACCCAAATTTATGGGACACATTGAAAGCAGTGCTCAGAGGAAAATTTATAGCACTAAGGGCCTACAAGAAGAAATCCGTAACATCACATACAAACAACTTAATGGCCCAACTGAAAAACCTAGAAAAAAAAGAAGCAGATACACCTAAGAGGAGCAGACAGCTGGAAATAATCAAACTAAGGGCAGAAATCAATCAATTAGAAACAAATAAAATTATCCAAAGAATCAATGAAACAAAAAGCTGGTTCTTTGAGAAAATCAACAAGATAGACAAACCCTTAGCCAAACTAACTAAAAAGCAGAGAGAAACTATACAAATCAGCAAAATCAGAAAGGAAAATGGGGACATAACTACAGACACTGAGGAAATCCAAACGATTATTAGGTCATACTACAAAAGCCTATATGGCACAAAATTTGAAAATCTAAATGAAATGGATAACTTTCTTGACAGATTCCATCTACCAAAATTAAGTCAAGATCAGATAGAAAGACTAAATAGTCCTATATCTCCCAAGGAAATTGAAGCAATCATTAACAGTCTCCCCTCCAAAAAAAGCCCTGGACCAGATGGCTTCAGCGCAGAATTCTACAAGACCTTCAAAGAAGTACTAACACCAATTCTCCTCAAACTATTCCATAAAATAGAAACAGAAGGAACACTACCAAATTCATTCTATGAAGCCACAGTCACTTTGATACCCAAACCACACAAAAATCCAACAAAAAAAGAGAACTTCAGACCTATCTCTCTTATGAACATTGATGCAAAAATACTCAATAAAATACTTGCAAACCGAATCCAAGAACACATCAAAGATATCATCCACCATGACCAAGTAGGCTTCATCCCAGGAATGCAAAGGTGGTTCAACATACGGAAATCCATCAATGTAATCCACCACATAAACAAAATGAAGGAGAAAAACCACATGATCATCTCCTTAGATGCTGAAAAAGCATTTGACAAAGTCCAACACCCATTTATGTTTAAAGTCTTGGAGAGATCAGGGATACAAGGCACATACCTAAAGATAGTAAAGGCAATATACAGCAAGCCTATAGCCAACATCAAACTCAATGGAGAGAAACTTAAATCAATCTCACTGAAATCAGGGACAAGACAAGGCTGCCCACTCTCTCCATATCTCTTCAACATTGTACTTGAAGTCCTAGCCAGAGCAATAAGACAACTAAAGGAGATCAAGGGGATACAAATCGGAAAGGAAGAGGTCAAAGTGTCACTATTCGCAGATGATATGATAGTATACATGAGCGAACCCAAAGATTCAACCAGAGAACTTCTTCAGCTGATAAACACCTTCAGCAAAGTGGCAGGATACAAAA
>NW_026585587.1:922135-1039736 GCF_907164565.1 Psammomys obesus
ACTTGGAAAGGGGCAGGGAGGAGACCAGGGAGGGAGTGTGGGGTTGGGGAGGGAATGAGGGAGCGGGATACAGCTGGGACACAGAGTTAACAAAATGTAACTAAAAAGAAAAATAAAATAAACTTGCATTTCAGATGAAAAAAAAAATTACCAAAGACTTGTGGCTCTTAATGGGCATTCAGAGCTGTCTGTTATTTTTGTGAGTACCAACAGAGACATTTCTATTTTGTGCACTTTCAGGCCTTCCATATCTAAGAGAGGGGCTAACTCAGAAGAGGTCATCTGTCAGTAATGGATGACTTATCCCAAGAGCCAAATCCTCCCTCTACTAATCATGGCTGAGCTTTCTAAAGACCTCTGTTTCTCTGAATTTTCATTGCATAAAATGTACTGCTGTAGTAGTCGTGTGGCAAAAAAAAAACAAACAAACAAACAAACAAACAAAAAAAAAACACGAGGTTATGATTCAAGTACTGCACTATGAAGCTGCAAATAGAATGCTAAGAGATGGCAATCATTTATAAGTATTAAGTGATTGTCATAATGTTATTATCAACAAATAATAAGGAAAAGTAAAATATTTTCAAAGAGATTAAATTAGTTTAAAATCTAGATAGATAAAGATCATTTCATAAAAGGCAGTGTCATGAAAAGGTACCTGACCTGGGTATTTTTTGAATGCTTTCTAGATTGTTCTGTCAACGGCAAGGGCTTATAGCCTATAAACTCAAGGTTTTTGGCATCTTCCTGGCTTTATTTCACAAGAGTCACTCATTGGTCAGTTGCTGTGTGCTGGGGGATCAGAGCCACTTATATAAAAGTGACATTTTCCTCAGCCTGCTTGGCCACCATAAGTTGGTCATAGCATCAGGGTTATAGAACCATGAGAGGAGAGGAGAGGAGAGGAGTAGCAGTGGTGTAATCTTCAAACCTTTGAAATTGTCCCGATGGCTCTCCTGAACAGGACAAGACAGCAAGATGCGCAGGTAGAGTCCTATTTCCAGTCCTATTTCCCTATTTAATATTTTTTTCATTAACTGTGAAACTTGGATCTCATGAATCCCAAAGCTGATTAATTACATCAGTCTACATGTTGAATGAAATCACTAGATGAGGCTCATTAAATATTCCTTTTCATAAGTCCCTGTGGCAATGTCTTAAAATCTGATGTTTGCATTCAGCTATATTTGCCTTGGTTTGGGATAAGGAAACACAGCTGCTATCCATCAATATAACCTCACTAGCTAAGGATAGTAAAGACAAGAATGTGTAGTTCATGGGGACTAGAAATGCAAAGGCTAAATTTTACTTGGAAAAAGTACGCACGCCTGCATGCCTGCTTGTGTGTTACTGAAGATTGAACCCAAGGGCTTTGTGTGTGCTAGGCAAGCGTTCTACAACTGAGATATATAGTTTTCTGAAGTAACCTCCCTGAAAATTATGTGAGACAATTTTGATGGCTTGTGGCATAAAACCCACAAGCAGTTGACAAGAGGCTCTTACACTCAAGTGGTAGTTGAATAATAAGGGATAGAATTTGGTCCAAATGCAACTTGACAATATGGGTTGAGAAGGCCAAGTTTCTGAATCAGGTTTCTGAGTGAGGACTGGGTAGAAAGGAAATGCCAACAGAGATTTGTTCTTTTAATTCCAGAATTCTCTCTAAGGTGGAGCATGTCTTACACAAACATTGATATCTGCATCAAAAATATTCAGAGTCATACCCCATAGAGGGCAGGAGTATCAATTGCTATGACCCTTCTAGCAAAGGACGAAGACAAGAATGTTTACTTTCATAAGGACTAGAGATGCAAAGGCCAAATGTCTGCTTGGAAAATGTACAACACACAAGAGCAAATAACTCAAGTGAAATATATGGTCATGAGGCAGCTCTGTTTATTTTCTGGACTAACTTTTCTCCTATTATTGAATTACAAAAAGAATCAGATAGTTCCTAATGTCTTGCTTCTCAAGCTTGGGTAGTTCAGGGAGTAGCAAGTTATTGACAATTTCCATCTCCAGTTACAGACTCCAAGCAAGCCTCCAAGTTTGCCTTAAAGTTGAAGTCATCTTCATGACTGCAGCTTTTCCATAAAAGGAGTGTATTGATAAAATGAATCTCTAGCTGACCCTCCTCTTTGACTTCAATAACCATTGACAGAGTCTCTAGTCCAGCATGTTCTCAATCTGTGGGTCGCAAACCCTTTGGAGGTCATGTATCAGGTGTTTACATGATTCATAACAGTAGCAGAACTACACTTATAAAATAGCAACAAGCCAGGTTTGGTGGCACATGACCTTAATCCCAACACTCAGGGAGACAGAGGCAGGCTCTGTGAGTTTGAGGCCAGCCTAGTTTACAAAGCAAGTCCAAAACAGCCAAGGCTACACAGAGAAACCCTGTCTTGAAAAACCAAAAAAGAAAAACAGATAGCAACAAAATAATGTTATGGTTGGGGTCACCACAGCATGAGGAACTATATTAAAGGATCACAGAAGTAGTGAGGTTAAGAACCTCACTACTTAAATTCTTCTGGGTACGTAGAATAAGAAAGAAAGAGAAGGAAGAAAAGGCAGAACAGATTTCTCCCTGGTGCATAATTTGAATTTTATTCCCAAAACAAAAGGCAAAAAACAGTAGATAACTTTAACCGGAAATATGTTTTGCCACACTTTATATTTGCATGTGTGTGAATGTGCTTGTAAGTGCACGTGTCATGGTGTCATATGTGTGTGTGAGAGATGGTCAGGTGTGGCAGCAGGCATGTTTATCATGTGTGAGTTTTCTTTAATTCCTACATTAGTATTTGATAAGTTATAGAACTTGTTAATCATTCAAGTATTTGCTGTCTTAAACTATGACCTCAGAAATTAAATGTTGACTAATACAATCTGCCATCTATGATGAAAAAAAAAGTTTATCCTCACTCTTTACAGTCTTCTAATATTTTAGTGAACTTAACATTTATTTTGTAATGTTAACTAGCATTTCAGAATGGATTGCAGTGCTCACGCTTTGTTTAAAAAAACATTTTGATCCAGTTATTTTTGATCCTAGAAGGGAGGTGGAGAAAGCCATGTTGTCTTGGGAAATTAAACAGAACGCTGTCTTTTCACAGCTTTCCCTTCTAAGGGTAAATTTGTTTTATGTGTCCGAGCTCATGCCCATTACTATTTAGGATTCCCACATCCTTTCTGGTTTCTCTTGCTGTTAGCCCACTTGTCTGGATGAGGCGACCACACAGGTAACAGGGAACTGGGGAATACAAGACTGAGCCCCAGGCTTTCTGCCTGTTGATCCCTCGAGCACACCTTTCAACAGCTTGAGTGATTCTTCCTCTAGCTGCTAGGTTTGCTGCCGAACAAGTGGAGGCCCATGATTCCTAGAGAATCAAAGTCAGATTAGGGATGAGACCTTTTGCTGTGGTAGCACACTGAAGGAAAAGGATCCTTGAACGGCAAGCAGGATTTCTCTGCCCTTTCAGAACTCACTTGTATTTCTAAGCCCATATGAACAGGAATCATTAATGCGGTTCCCTGGACTGGAGCCAGTGCTCTAAAGCTGCCAATTTTCTCAAGAAAAGAAACTTTAGTTATATCCATAGAGTTTTTCCTAGCTCTAAATTCCATTGATTCCAGTCAAGCGTGTGGTGCCCTGCACTCTGTGCTTTCTACTCCTTTCTTTGTTTCCATCTACTCACGACCTGCTTCACCTTCATTCTTTTTAGTCTATGCAGGGAAAGAAAGGCGGGATTTTGAAAAACTGCCTGAAAGTATGGTATGTCAGTCTCTCATAGCTTTTTACATCTCCTTTGAGACTCAAATACAGTGTATGTTTAATGGACATGAAGGTAAAATCTCAGCAATTTGGGTGTTTTAAGAATATATACTGAAATTATTATTAATTTAATTGTAAAGGATGACATAGCTCCATTTTTCAAAATCAGAATTTCCCTGGAGATGTGGAGATGGCTCACTGGGTATAAGCCTGTGCTCAACCAGGCAGATCTGGCCCCAGCTATCTCGTAAAAACCTGGAAGTGTCTTTATGTACTCAGAACGCCAGTTCTGTGGGTGGGGATAGGATACCAGGGCCTCAATGGCCAGCAGCTTAAACAAACTGCAAATTTGTGGTTCACTGAGAATCCTGTCTCAAGACAATGAGGCGTACTGGTACAGAGAAAGGCACCCAACATACTACTCTGGCCTCCACATGCACACCTAAGGCACACACACCAGAACACTAATATGTATGCACCTTGCACTACAGCACACACACACACACACACACACACACACACACACACAAATACTGACCCACAAAAATCAATACTACATGCCTGTGAGTCTGAGACTAGTCTCAGAGATATTGTGAGACAGTTTCCATTTAAGAAAACAAAGCTAATGAAAGAACGGTGAATTATTTTCCATTTCATTTCACTGGCCTCTCTTTTCCCTCTGGCTTCTCTTGACCTAATGATCTTGCTTAATGATATAGTAAACTCTTCATAAGTCTTTGGGCTGGTGGGATGGCTCAGTGGGTAAAGGTGATGGCTGCCAGCACTGACTATCTGAGTTCCATCCCTGGGATCTACATGAAGAAAGGAGAGAACCAGCTCTTGCAAGTCGTCCTCTCGCCTCCCCATGTGGCATGACACTTGCACACACACACACACACACACACACACACACACACACACACACACACCATGTGAATTTTACAGTCACTCACTCGAAGCACAGATCAATAAGAACATCACCTAACAGTAACAATGGAAAAGGAGATCCATCCCCACTTCACAGCCTCTTCTGACCTCATTTCCTAACCTAGTGCCTGAATCGCAAAAATAATACTCTTTCCATGTTCAGCTGAATGTATGTGGTGCTTGTAAAAACTAGGACTATCCAAGCCAGAAGTGTCTGTTTGACCAGCTTTTCCTAAGGGATGTGTTTACACAAACAGTCTCATATGAAGGGCTGGCCTCTCAGGCATCTATTGGGGTACCTATTGCTACCTAACACCAAAGAGAGATCATACTTGCCTGTCAGAGAAGAGGCCTTATCTGCAGATCATATGCTTGGAGCAACACAAAGGTTTTCTCAGGACCACTGCGCGCGTGCGCAGTGACTGTGCAAAGATAGCCTTAACTCTAAGCAGATGCAGCCCCATAGCAGGAAGCCAGCTTAGGGAACAGAGTCCAGGCTGAGTTTCACCTTCGCTACTTCTATAGATGTCCTTCTGAAGAAATTGCCTGACTGTCCATCAGTGATCATTTGCCCTACTGGTCTGCTTGTTCAGAGTTGAGAGGCTACTCTGAACACCTCCATATTTCCAAAGTACGTAATGGTTAACACCTTTTATTTTTCCTCAAATCCTAAAACAACCGTGGTGCTTTGAATGAAAATGACCCCCACGGGCTCATAAGAGTAGGTGGCACTATTGTGAGGTGTGACCTTGTTGGAGTAGGTGTGGCCTTTCAGAGGAAGTGTGTGACTGGGAGTGGGTTTTAGAAGCCCCAGTCAGGCCCAGTGGCACTGTCACTTCCTGCTGCCTGCTGACACAGATGTAAAACTCTCGGCATCTCCAGAGCCATGTCTGTCTGCACACTCCGTTGCTTCCCACCGTGACAATAATGGCCTAAAGCCCCTAAACCTGTAAACCAGTTTCAATTAAATGTTGGTTTTTGTTTTTGTTTTTTTTTTTTTCTTATAAGGCATTGCCATGGTCATGGTGTCTCTTCACAGCAATCACCCTATGACCTCAACTCTTCCTTCAGTGATCACTGCTGGTTCCCATGCTCTGCTGAGCATCCCCCTATGTCCTCTATCTCTGAACCTGCTTTCCAGGTTTTCCCATGTCCACATCAACTGTTCAACCTTATGGATCAGTCTTTCAATTTACCAAGTCATCATAACCACTTTAATTCAACTTGCTCTTGAGGCTTACATGTTCAAGAGCCACAAGATCACTTCTCAAATTTTTCTAGAAACATTCCAGTGTTCTACTTTATTTTCTGTCGTTTCCAACTTCCCCATAGTTTCATGTTTCTTTGGGTGGTATCTCATCTTTTGCTTTGAGCTTGTCTATTTAGCACATCAGGCTCTTTTATGGTGCTCTATGTAAACATTGTTTTGCCTACAAAACAATGTTCTATAGCATTTTCAGTATTTTCTGTTTCCTAGTATTCCAAAGAAGCCATTAGTCAGAATTTAGATGTTCTGCTGGTTTAGTGGCTTGGTGATCAATGACTTCCTGCTCAGGATTCTCAGGTGCATGGTCCTATACCTCTGAAACACCATTTTGCTGTTCTCCCAACCTCCTTACTTCGTCCTTGAGCAGGTTGGAGAAGTTACAATGATATTATGTTGAAGCCTCGTGTTCTCTCGAGTCTCAGTGAGGCTCCTCATCAACTGTGGTCCCAAGATATGTATACTGTCACTCTCGGGGCACCGACCCCATAATAACTCTAGTTTTTCCTAACATTTAATCCAGTTTTCTCCAGACCTCTGTAGACTTTTCAGATTAAGTGCTTTTCATTTTAGTTCATTATTTCTGATGTAGAGTGATGCATTTTCTCTAAGCCATGTTTTTTTTTTTCCTGTATTTTAAGCTCCATTTCTTTGTCTGAGGAAAGATGCCATTTATTTCAGCTCTGAAAAGTCATGCACTGTGGACCAGAGACACCACTAGAACAATTTGCACTGTAGATCTTGCTTATTAAAGGATGATCTCTTTCAGAGCATTGTCTCCAACTTTGCAAAGCAGGTCTCTAACAAAACAAAAAAAAAATCATTTCAAATTAAAACTCTGTTAAAGCCATGGTTTATTGTTGTTTTACCTGAAGAGGTAAAGTCTAGCATCGCTGATGAATGGTGGGAAAATGGTTTTGTTTAAATTATAGAAAATTTGAAATATGGACCAGTCCATCCTGTTAAGTGTAACTACTACATGTTATAGACACTTTGCTACAAGAGTCTAATTTCACTTTGATAGTTTGCTAAATTAAAAAAAATTCTTAATTTAAACTAGAAAATGTATTCTGTCTGATTACTATTTTCATCTCTTATCTTTTCCAGGCTATGCATTACTATATTCTTTTGCATATGTAATAGGAAAGAAAATTTTTAATAACATAGTATTTATATCCCAGAGCTGGTCTTGAACTCCCTTAGTAGCTAAGAATAACCTTGAATTTCTAATCCCTATGCCTTTACCTTTCTATAGAGATGCTGTTTGAACCCCAGCCCCGATACTTCTTCAAGCATGTGTTATTGTAGCTTTTTCTGTTTTACCTATGAATATAGCCACTATGTAACACACATACAGACAAGCATACACACACACACACACACACACACACACACACACACAAACATGTACACATGTGCACATATGCAGTATAAGGAGTAAAGATTAAGACAATTTAATTCTTTGTATAATTTTGAAGTCTATGTGCAGTCACAATTTTGAGCATTTTTGTTGAAATCAATGATGCTATCTCTAGTCTTACGAAAAAGACACTTATTCTCTTTAAAAAAAAAAATCTTCCTTTCTTTCAAATTGCCCAAAAGGATTAAATAACAATGATCTTCATTTTAGAAAATGTATGTATTCCACCTAAAGTCTGAGGATTGAACATGACACCTGGTCAGGACCCCAGGTCTTCCTTGTAACAAAAGCACAGACACTGTTCTTTGTCTGCTGGAAAATACACCTAAATCAGAGGCATGCCTTGGAAGCCTTTGCCAGCCTTACCCTTGTGCCACGCTCTAGGGAATCTAGCTGGAATTACAGTGCCATAACTTGGAGAAGAGCACAGGGACCCTGAGGAGCAACGCATTATTAGTTTCTTGTATTATAACAGCTCCGAGCTGCCTAAAGCTTCACAAAGGAAGTAGAGAGCAGCAGCAGAATGCTGGAATACCTTAGAAAAAATATTTCTCAGCTCAAAGCAAAAGCTCTTTGACAAAAATTTGAAACCACAAACTTAACAAGAAAACATAACCTGGGCCACCCACATAGCCTGCAGTTTAACAGAGCATTCAGTAACAACAAATGATATAAATACAATGGTGTTTAACATTCGTGGGACACTTAATATTCTGAGAACAATTGTAATTATTTAGTAAGTTTTTTAAAATCTTCATTGTGTGTCCTGCAAAACACGGATTTCTAAGTGCTTCATTTTTCAGTGTCTTCTTAATGTGTCCACTGAGAGGGGTGGCCTTGGCCCCTTGGCCTTCCCAATATCTCTCTGAATCTCAGCTGCCTCATGGAGGAACGCCAGATGGGATGACTTTTCCGGTGTTCTGCAGCTCTGACTTTTACGGCTAGAGGAAGGCAAATTCTCTCACTGACACAGACATGGGAAGAAATGCAGGCATGGCACTAGAGCAGTAGTAAATCTAGTCCACAAGCAAAGGCAGAGAGAGAAAAAGAGGATGACACTGGGGATGACAGGAAAATTTGAAAGCATGCCCCAGTGATACCCCTCCTCCAACAAGGCCACACCTCTTAATCCTTTTCAAACAGTTCCACTAACTGGAGACCAAACATTAACATAAAGAAGCCTACAGGGGCTGCAGGAGCTTCTAACTCATAACCTTACCAGAGACCTCACATTGGTTTGCCTTGTTAGTGTAAGTTTCCTTTCATTCAAAACAATGTAGACACAAAATACTGCCATTTCTCCACCCTCAGTTTGCTCAAGCAAAAGTTGAATGTTGACCTGTGAGTGGCCTTTTAATTAAAAACTAGCTTTTCTGCCAAATCACTTGAACAAAAACGTGATGTTCATTGTCTCGCTAATAAATCAGAACTCTTTGTTTTTACTATGGCCACAGTGGATAGTAATTTTCCTTTAGTAAATCTTTAACAGAGATCAGAATGCTACCTAGAGTTACCAGCTTGTGAAAGTAAATGAGTAGCAGATTGACTCTGCTCTTTTTCATTCCTTAAGAGCCTATAGTAATATAATGGAAAATTTTGCTTGTACATAAATATTTTTCTAAGTCTTCTACATCCTTTCCATTTATTCTTTGTTAGGAAGCTCTACCCAAACTAAAATATTTTCATTCAAACTAGGACCCTCACCATGAATTAATCAAAATTATGATCATTGTATTGATGCTTGAAATGGGTCATGGTATTTTGGTTCAATAATTAATAAGAAAATGTGGTATATTGGCTCATGCAAGGAACTTAGCTTGGGGAAATGCATACAAACCTGGAATGTATGATTCTCAATGCAAGATCTACAGAGAAGTCAGTGCTCTAGACTATAAAATGTCCTCATATTGCAAAGAAATTTTTCAGCTTACATGAAACAATGGTAAGCAAATTGGTCACACTACAAATGGAATGCACAAAGTGAAACTATCTGGCTATTAAAACTAACTGAGGCCTCTACTTCCCACCATTTGGCAACACCACAAAGTGGCTAATGGGGTTCCACCAATCTTCCCAGAGGATATTTCATGCTTGCTGAGAAGTGTCATCCCGACTTGGTCATGATTTTCAGAGAATAATGTTTGCGTTTCTGAATTGAAAAGCAATGTTCACTTCATGTCAATTAATTTGTTGTAAATTAATTGATCGATCTAATGGGATATAATGAAGTGTGTCTAAATAAATGACATTGCTGAACTGCAAACTTCTAGTAAGTTCACAGATGAACAAGGTCATATTACATAAGGTTTAAATGTGAGTCCCCACATTCCCCTTTGTGAAGCAGATTCGTCTCTTCTTGTGTATGTTTCTGTACACTGCCACCTTATTGTTATGGTCGTTTCCTTTTCTATCTAAACCTTAATGGCCAAGGCCAAGAACTATAGAATTTTGGTTGACACAAACATATCATATTCAGAAGAGTTTGAAACTCAGTTCTGAACTAAATTATGGATAGAAAAATATCATCTGCACAGACTGCCTGTTAGGAATCTTTTTGCTCATTTCTTCCCCCCTTCTCCTGGCCAAGAAGCATATTATGTTGCTCTCTGCAGGTCTCGACATTCATTGACGCTTCTCTACTGAATGTTCAGCGTTCTTTCCTACGGAACTTAATGACATCTTTATCATTGTCTTTTTCTCACAACTCCTCAAAATTCCCTCACCCTAAATTTTTAGTCCACTCTACATGGGTGTGAAATCTAGCTGAGATTCTGGCCCAGTGGAACATGAGGAAAAGGCATGTCTGATGGAATGGCATAAGCAGAGACCCTGGGTTGAAAACCTAGACCTGTCCTTTTGATTAATATCAGTGGGATAGATCCACGCATCTTTTGCATCTATCAGATATGGCTAGTAACACTTTAAAGATTTTCTGTGAGGGATTAAAAAAAAAACCATAATATTTGCAAATGTCCAATGAAAGTTACTCAGGGATTCAAACTCATGCAATGCTATTAGTTAAAATGTAGTTAGACAATTAGAAATAACCATTCAAAATCAGACAAAATGGAAAATCATGAGAAATAGAAAATTAAGCTAATTTATCTCTATAAATCCAAATAGTCACTGGCCTTCAAACTTCAATGCACAGCTGGAAAAGAGTTTATTTATGCTGTTTACTAGTAGCCTAAATTAGACTCCCAAACTTAATTGGTTGGGAAAACATCAAGAGTTTATACTTAAAAATCACTCCCATCTTCTTAATATATAAGTAAATAAAGCTAAAAAGACAAAAATAATATAGATACTAGTCAGATATTTAAGAACTGAATGTTTATTACCATAAAATAAATTTTATTTCCTTCTCTTTTGCTGATAATTTGAGGTAAAAAGACTCACTCATCAATAATGTAAAGAAGAAGCCCAATAAGACAGGTCATTAGGTAGTATCATGCTCAAGTCAGTAGGCTAGTTTCTTACACAGAGCAACAAACAGCTAGATGCTCTGACATTTGTGATATAACTAAATGCGTCTCTCGAGATCAGATTATTAACTGAGGGCACACTCTAAACACTGCTGGGATTTAAATGTTTATTTTATTGATATCACACTTGAGAATAACTCACTTTCTGTTTGGATAACTGTGTACTGTGGAATGATGCAAGGTCTATAGCCAATACATTTATGTGCTTCCATAATATTCTTATATGTAGATATTCTTACATGTCTATATTTGAATAAGGTGAATCAAGTACTGAAATATTTGGAAAAGAAAACCCTAAAAGCCAGACACACTATTTTGCAACTGAAAATTTCATCAAAATATTTTGTGAAAAGTCAAAAGCCAAAAGTTCCTGTTAAGAAGACTTTGCAAGCATAATGTACATTCTTCAGATGGCATAAATATTTTAGTTCCTTTTAATAAATAATCTTGACAATGAGTAAACCTCTACTATTATGTTATAAAAATAGGCTGCATGTTTTAAGGAGGAAGCTTGTTATATTTTTCATACTTGAACATAGTTTATTAGCTCATGATGAATATTTATTTTACAAAATCTGTTGTAATGCTAATATTACCTTTTATAATAAGGAAAAGCAAAATAATGCAATAATTAAAATGTTTATTTCAAATGAGGAGAGATATATGATAGCCCACTCTTTCCACAAATTAGTTTACCCTACTACACTTTCTTCAAATCGGAGATTTTTTTTTTTTAAAGTTACCGAGGTTACTTGAAAGCCACTTTTATTACAAACACTGACTCTGCATTTGAGTTGTGATGGCTGGAATGGGATGAGAAGATGTGGCTCCTCTGTCTGCCTATTGTCTTTCTTACTAGCTGCCTTAGCCTTTGAGCAAGATTCTAATCAGCATTGACTATGAACGCATTGCTCACTGAGGAATGTACTAGAGTTGTAAACGAGGGTTATTTGACCTAGACTAGCCTAGACTTTCTGCTAAGCTCAGGACATTTGCCAACCACTATGCATGGGAATAGCAGACCATGGAAGGAGCAAAATGAAATCCCTGGAAGATCTCTCCTTAGTTCCAGAAAAGGCTCAGATATTTTTCTGCTTTAATGAGCTGCCACCCACTCCCTATTGCTTCTGGGTTATAACTATATCCCCTCAACTTCCAGAGCTGAGAAGCTGGTCAATCGCTTTGGTCAGTAAATAAAGCTTTACTTTTCCTCTTCAACATTTGTCCCTTGGAAATTATTTTATTCGCATTTTTCCCAAAAGATGCACTTCTACACAAGGTTTAAGCAGCAATGACAGTCTTCTTGATAGTAATGACTTAATTTCAGAACAATTCTAACCTCATTAGAAAGGAAAATACAGAGACAAGAAATGACCAACAGTCTTTGCTCTCAAATATTAGCAAACAACCCCTTGGTTAAACAATAAGACAGATGGAAAAAAGGCAAAAACAAAACAAAGCACAGAATGCTAGTCATACTTTATTCTTTTCTCTATAAAGTTCTGTGATCTAGCATCAAGTATGGCAGGTGGGGAACTCGGAAGTCATCACTGCCATCTGCGCTCATAGTGCAAAAGATGAACAAAAGGTGAACCAACTTTTATCTCACCCAAAGACTGGTGTCAGAAGACAGATCATCAACCCTAATTCTGGAGAGAAAGATTGTCCAAAGAATTGTGACTTAAAATAGCAGCCCAAGGATGCTAACTCAAACAGAAATATTCAAGTTGTAACTCTAATATCTGGAAGCCCCTTGTGGATAAATGAGAGATTCACTCTCTCTTTTGAGGTCAGAGGGCTACAGTACCTTTCTAAAATTTACTCCCAAAAATCTTAACGTTTTATGTAGAGGATTGAAGAAAAAAATCTTCATACTAACAATGGGAGGGGGGAAAACCCAGCATTCTGAAATACAGCCAGAGCATTATGCCTTTAACAATGTCTGAATGAAATGCCTGAGGCATATAGAGAAGATGTCAAACCCTGCCCCAGTCTAGTTGTCATAGTTCACTTCAGTGTGAAAACATTTCAAAAAGCCCAAATCACAGTTGTGAAGGTTATTTGCAAGCATCAGTATAAGTCTGAGTCCTCACTGTAAGATTACATGGGGTAGCTTTAAACCCTGAACCTTACCAAGTACCAATAGGCCCCTTTATGTAATAACAGGGGAGTGTGACTGAAAGAATGACATATGTCAGACCTTGTTTAAGAAGAAAGAACTGCAAAAAAAGCAAAGGAAGAAAGAGTTAAAACGAGGACCAAGGATCTAGTCTGCAAAACATCGAGTTTCAGAAAACAGAATAAAAAAAAATTGCAGAGTCCAAAAGTATAATCTTTCACAATGAATATAGGTAGATTCTTCATTTCTGCTAGCCAGTACGGTGTGTTCTGTTTTCAGCAGAAAATTTCAAGGCATTCTGAAGGACAGAGTGCCTTGACTGTACGTAGATGTGATTCAAATACAAAAGAGTTGATACTCTTAAGACACAAAACTAAAAAGCAACTATGATTAAAATACAAATATTTTCACAAAAAGCAAGTAGATTGCAAGAACAGGTGAGACGTGCAAACAAAGAGTTGAAAATTCTAGGAAAAAAAATTTTTAAAAATCAAGAAATTTGAGATCAGCATAGTATCAGTTGATATGCCAATAGGGATGGGGAAAAGTGGAAAAGTCCTCTTTGCCCTCAGCATAAATCAATCAAACAAGAAAGGAAGAAAGAAAGAAAGAATCAGTGTGTCTGCATATAATAATAATTATTATTAATTAAGGAAGAGATTATCAGTTCAGAAGTGAGACACAGGAAAAGTTGGTGGGGAGGGGAGGAACAAGAATAATGTATGGACAATGATCAAAAACATGAGTAAAAATGCAAATATAAATTTTAAATTTTTAAAAAATTTTAATGAGTTTATCAGTAGTCTAGACAGAAATGATAAATCAGTGAGCTTTAAAATAATAATTGAGACTTCCATAAAGTTGAAACAAAGTCAACAGACTAAACTTATCAACAATCTAAATGTATGCAGTAACATAAAGATAAGAGAAAAACAAACAAATATATGTTTAAGCAAAGAATAAACATTTTTCCAAATCAATGATAGACTCTGTCTTAGCTGAATTAGAGCCTCCCTCCCAGATCCACGTACTGAGCCTTTATCATGCAGTAATTTCACAGTACAACTTTATTGGGAGATCAGGTCACTACAGAAAAAATTAAATGGTGCTGGTCCAACTGGATGTCTACATGTAGAAAAATGAAAATAGATCCATACTTATCACCCTGCACAAAATTGAAGTCCAAGTGGATCAAAGACGTCAACATAAAACCAGACACATTAAATCGGCTAGAAAAAAAAGTGGGGAATACCCTAGAACTCATTGGTACAGGAAAAAACTTCCTGAACAGAACACCAACAGCACAGGCTCTAAGAGCAACAATCAATAAATGGGACCTCATGAAATTGAAAAGCTTCTGTAAAGCAAAGGACACCATCATCAAAACAAAGCGACTGCCTACAGATTGGGAAAGAATCATCACCAACCCTTTATCTGACAGAGGACTCGTATCCAATATATATAAAGAACTAAACAAGCTGAAAAGCAACAAACCAAGTAATCCACTTAAAAAATGGGGAACAGAGCTAACGAGAGAATTCTCTGCAGAGGAATATCGAATGGCAGAGAAACACTTAAAGAAATGCTCAACCTCATTAGCCATTAGGGAAATGCAAATCAAAACAACCCTGAGATTTCACCTTACACCCATCAGAATGGCCAAGATGAAAAACTCAAGGGACAACACATGCTGGAGAGGTTGTGGAGAAAGGGGAACCCTTCTCCACTGCTGGTGGGAATGTAAACTGGTACAACCACTCTGGAAATCAATCTGTCGCTTTCTCAGACAACTAGGAATAGAGCTTCCTCAAGATCCAGTTATACCACTCCTAGGCATATACCCAAAAGAGGCTCAAGTACACAAAAAGGACATTTGCTCAACCATGTTTGTAGCAGCTTTATTTGTAATAGCCAGAAGCTGGAAAAAAACCCAGATGCCCCTCAACTGAAGAATGGATACAGAAACTGTGGTACATCTATACAATGGAGTATTACTCAGCAATGAAAAATAAGGAAATCATGAAATTTGCAGGTAAATAGTGGGACCTGGAAAGGATCATCCTGAGTGAGTTGTCCCAGAAGCAAAAAGACATGCATGGTATATACTCACTCATATAAACATACAACATAGAATAAACCCACTAAAATCTGTACATCTAAACAAACTAAGCAAAAGAGAGGACCCTAACTAAAAGGTTCAATCCCCATCCTGAAAGGCAAAGAGGATGGACATCAGAAGAAAAAGAAAATAGGAAACAACCTTGGAACCTGCTACAGAGGGCCTCTGAAAGCCAGAAGAAAACAGGAAACAACCTTGAAACCTGCCACAGAGGGCCTCTGAAAGCCTCTGCAGTATAGACTGTCAAAGCAGATGCTGAGCCTGATGGCCAACTGATGGGCAGAGTGAATGGAATTTTATGTAAGAAGTGGGAAATAGTAAGAGCTGGAGGGGACGGGAACTCCACAAGGAGAGCAACAGAACAAGATAATTTGAACACAGGAACTTCCCAGAAAATCATACTCCAACCAAGGACTATTCATGGAGATGACCTGAAACCCCTGCACAGGTGTAGCCCATGGCAGTTCAGTGTCCAAGTGGGTTCCATAGTAATGGGAAGAGGGACTGCCTCTGACATAATCTGATTGGCCTGCTCGTTGATCACTTCCCCCTGAGGGGGGAGCAGCCTTACCAGGCCACAGTAGAGGACAATGCAGCCACTTTTGATGAGAACTGATAGACTAAGATCAGAAAGAAGAGGAGAACCTCCCCTATCAGTGGACTTGGGGAGTGACATGCATGCAGAAAGGGGAGGGAGGGTGGGATCAGGAGGGGAGGAGGGAGGGGCTTATGGGGGGATACAAAATGAATAAAGTGTAATTAATAAAAAATTTAAAAAAAAGATTAAATGGGGTCCTACAGGTGAGGCCCGGATCCTAGATGACTGGTGCATTTATAGGGAGAGTAGAGATGCCAGAGATGAACCTTTTCAGAGAGACAGTCCTATGAGACACAGGAAGAAGTCATATTTCTGAAAATCAGAGACTCAGAAGAAGCCAACCTTGCAGGAGCTTGTTTTTTTTTAAGTTCTCTGGGAAGGATGCCTGCCACTTATTTATGAGAACCGGTTTCTGTTTCTCAAGCTACACAGGTTGTGATGTATTCTTATGACCATCCTTGAAACTAACACAGCAAGCCATAAACCAGGAAACACGGAGAATACCAAAGAGGACAAACATATGTGCCTGTTCAAAACTCTATACTTAGACATATTCTAATTCCAGAACACCAGTTTTAGAGTTCTCTAAAGGTTTATGAAGAGTTGAGTAGAATTTGCAGAGTTTTGTGTTATGTAAGGCCATTCCCATCTGCCCATGTAGATAACATCTTACATTAGTAAGGTACATTGGTTATGTTAGAGATACTGTCTATACATTATTAATAATTTATAACTCTATAGTTCACACAATGGTTCATTCTTTGGGTTGAACATTTTGTGACTTTTCACAAATGTACAAATCACATTTCTTTCTCATTCAAATCTTTCAAAGAACAGTTTTGCTCTAAAAATCTTCTATGCTTTGCCTATTCTTCCACTTTTTCTGAAATTAATTTGACTTCTGCAGTGGTTTGATTTAAAAAAAATGGCCCCTATAGGATCATATATTTGCATGCTTAGTCATCATGGAATGGTGCTATTGAGAAGGATTAGGACATGTGGCCCTTTTGGAGGAAATGTCCCACTAGCATGGGCTTGGATGTTTCAAAAATCCATGCTAGGCCCATTTCTCTCTCCTGGCCTGTGGATAAGGGTATAACTCTCAGCTACAAATCCAGCACCATGAGTGCTGATAATAATGGACTAACCCCCTGAAACTGTAAGAAAGTTCCCAATTAAATATTTTTTTAAGAGTTCCCTTGGCCATGGTGTCTCTTCACAGCAATAGGATGGTGACTAAGATATCCACTGTAGATTTATTGCAATTACTGTAACATGGCATATATTTGCCCATTACTTTACTTTTAATCTATCTGTGTCTTTGTAAGTAAAAGGATAATAATCTGCTTTTATCCTTTTAGAACCCATTAGATCAGTAGTGACTGAAGTCTATTAATTTTTAAAAAATTTGCCCACTAGAATATAGTTGTGGGAGCCACTATCATGTGGTCTTCTAAGCACAGAAAGCATTGATGGATATTAAAGACAAATGGCCATGGATTGAGAAAGAGGAGAGTAAAACAGAGTGGTGGGTGCTCTCAGGGCATTTCTAAAATGAGAATTGTTATATAGTAAATATCAGTTAATGTCTTACTTGAAAACTATTATTTTTTATCTATTTGAAAAATTACAATAGGGTGAATCAAGAATAAATAATTCCCAAGTTTTAAAAAATAGAATTTTTTCCTTTACCCGGCATCTTGAGCTCTTGACATCTCAATACTATAAATAATAGAATTATTAATACATTAGTGTATTTCAGGCCTTGTTGTCAGCTATTCAAGGTTGGATCAACAGTTTTGAAACATTATAGATTATCAGTTTTATTTTGTTTATCTTCCTGCTTTGAAGTTTTTTGTGTGTTTTTTTTAATTAGTCTGTAAGTTTCCAGGCACAAATGTTTGGACTATTGCTTTCTAGCAACGGTAACTAATTCATTTTAAACCTATTCCTTAAAGGAAAAATTACTGCTTAATGCAAAGTATTGTTGCTATGATGTGCCAGAAAGAATACTTCGTTTTGGCTGGTGCCCTATTGCTATCTAAGAAAAATGTCTTAGCTCCCCCTTATGTCTTATGTTGATTTAGCATGGTTTGAACAAGTAGAAGTTACTTGGATAGTTGCTTAGCATCTTCAAGTATAATCTCTCGTGTAGGTATAAAAGTCTCCACAGCCTCCTACAGCAATGGGAGGACTTCACTAAGTATGTACTGAGGCACAAGTCATTGAGAACACTTCTTGTTGGTAAACGGACCTTCTCTTTTAACAAAGAACAGCTAAAAAGAAAAGACTGAATAATTCAAATTGGTGATATAATTTTTTTGCACCTAAGAATATAAGCCATGGATAACCGAACATCCTTATGGTAATCCAAGTAAGCCAGCTACAAAATAAACTAGAATATGCTTAATCAGGGAAAAGCAAATGGGATAATTCAATAATATTCTTACAGTTAGTTTACAAATAGGCTGTCTAAGTTCAGAATACGATCTCCTTTGATATGGACACCAGGAAGAGTCAATGTTAAGCTGAATGATATTAGACATGATGGATGACGGCTATGAAGCATGCTCTGTAAGTGATTCATTGTGGAGACGATGGCTTTTCCTCAGGCACACCATGGAAACATAAATCTACTCTCAAGTCATCAGACATGTGCAGCAATTGTCATCACTCTAATGGCCATATGAAAAAGACAAAGATCAGCAAAGAGAAACACCAAGAGGACGAATTCTCTTTACAACAGGGAGCAGAGGCATTGTGTATGATGGGAAACAATATGAGGAGGAAAAATCACTCGTTTATGTTTAATGAGACCAGAACAGCAACAATGCCAGTCTCCTTAATAGTACAAACTATTTCAATCACTTCACAAAGTCAAGATCACTGTCTCCATTTGAGAAGTAGCTACCTGAGACTCAAAAATGTGTCCCAGTTCTTTCAGAGGCATACACTTAGCCTTTGGTCATAATAGCTATTGGAGTCAGATCTTTCTCCTGGAGCTGTTGCCTCTACTGGGCTACCCTGTGGGTAGGCCCCTGGGCATATTTCCACAATTGACAGAAAGCTCCAGCACTGGCCAACACAGCAGCAGTTGTTTCTCAACTTCCTGTAGAGGTTTCAATTTTGAAAACGTTGAGCAGCAGATGGAGAGAAATGGGTGTTTCCACTCAGGTAATAGAATGATCTAGCTTCTATGTTAATCTGACAGTATTATGTAAAATATTTTTCCTGTTTGTATATTTGAATACTTTCTGTAGCACCTGATCACTCAGGAGTAACTTCATACAGTCCTGTTTCTACGATGACTGCTAGGAGAAATAATTGCAACTGTTTGCTGTGGATTTTCTTACAATGTCCTTCTGAGGATGACTCTTCAGGCAAAGCCCCAAAGAAAGCCAAGCTACTGTGAAGGCTCTCACTGCTTTTGTATATTACATTATTCTCTCTTGCTGTGATGCCTGGTTTAATGCTGATTTGTCCCAGGCTAGAGTCATTTGAGAGGAGGGAATCTCGGTTGAGAAAATGCTTCTATAAGACTGGGATACAGGTAAGTTTATAGGGTATCTTCTTAACTAGTGAATGATGTGGGATGGCCAGGGCCATTGTGGGTACTGCAACCCCCCAGATGGTGGTGTTGGGTGATACAGGAAAGCAGCCTGACAAAGCCATCGAGAGCAAATCAGTGAGCAGCACTCCTTTATGGCCTCCATTTCAGCTCCTGTTTCTAGGCCCTCCAGCCCTCTTTGAGTTCCTGCTAAACCCTTTACCAATGATAAGGTGAGACCCAGAAGTATAAATAGAGAAAAATCCTTTGTTAGCCGAGTTGCTTTTGACCATGCTGTTCCATCACAGTAGAAGAAATTCCTAAGTTAGACATTTCCTTAAGTGATTTCCTGTCTCCTCACCACATGTAATGGTTTGAATGACAATAGTCCCCCATAGGATCATAGAGTTGAAAACTTGTTCCCCTGTTAGTAGAATTGTTTGGAAAGCATTAGGAGGTGTAGCCTTGCTGGAAGAGGTGTACCATTGGTGATGGCTTTTGAGGTTTCAGAAGCCCACACCAGGGCCAGTCCTTCTCTCTCACTGCCTGCTACCTGTGGATCAGGGAGTAAGTTCTTGGATACTGCTCCAGCACCATGCTCTTGGTAGCTGCTATGCTCCCTGCCATGCAGATCATAAACCAACTCTAAAACTGTAAGCAAGTTCCCACTTAAATGCCTCCCTTTATAAGTCGTCTTGGTCTATAGCAATATAACAGTATTTAAGGCATCACATAATCTCTTCTTCATACTTTTAAATGTGTCTTGGATGTCACCAGTTCTTTTGTGGAATCATCCCGGGACACCACCACCGAAGTCAACCTTTTATTCTTTCAAACTTCCATATTGTTTTGCACATATCAATGGCATATTAACATGGCAATTTACCAAAGCTCTTTTTGTGAGATTCTGCTTTCTTGTCTAGCCTGTGAGTTGCTGAATACTGCAGATGAAGTCACACACCCAATGGATGCCCAGAATCTTCTACAATAAGGCACAGGAATGAATTTCAATGAACATTTGTAGACACTCTGTTTAAAACTTGTACAATATTATTTCAGGAAAGTGTTACCTATGGGAAAATGCATGGAGAGAAATACTTTCTTGGGATAATTTTTTTTTTTCTTTTGGAGCTTAATTAAACCTTCATTGTTGAGCTTGGGTTATCCTATGGTCGCTAAATTTGATTTATTAGGATTAACTTTGTCATTGTTCATTTGGTTTGCCCTGCCAGTGGCCTTTCTATGTTTAACAGAACCTTCTGGTGTAGAACCAGAGGATAGCTCACTAACAGTAAGCACGGTACGAGTTTGGGGAGTCAGATTTTTTTTTTAACTTCACAGCATATTAGAAGAGCTGCAGGAGAACCAGGACTCTGGCTTGGAAACCATTTGTCATTCTTTCTAGTCACACAGGATGCTGTGGAAAAACAACCGCGGCCGTTTGGGGCTTGTTTATAGCACTCTGCTCTCAGTAGGGGCTTTTCATTGACAGATACAGAGAGCATTGCACTGTGGAAGAAGCTGCCATCCAGCTAAATGAAGCTATGCATCAACTGGGTGATCCATACCTAGGTCTGTGGTTTCCTCTCATGAATAAGAGCAATAGAATTCATTCGTGGGCTCGTTATACACACATGTAAGTGGGTAAGGACAAGACAAATTAAGGACAAGACAAAGCACTGACCATAGTCTGTGTTTTCTGGCTCCCAACAATTTGACGGCCAAAAATAGGGTGTCTATAGGAGAAAAACAAAAAAAGGGAAGTCTTGGTTAGACACATAAATATTTAGTAGACCTTCTTGTTTACACTCTGTGTTTATTTTCAGTGGCTATCTAGACTACTCTACTGATAATACATATTTTAAGCCCAGAGAAAGTTCCTAGAGAGACATTATAAGGTTCTCACCTACATGCACTGACCCATTTTCAGCCTTCAGATTTGCTGGATACCAGCAGGGCTGTAAAGTGATGCTCATTTTCAATCATCTCACATCAACAGTTATCAGGCTGAAGGGATATGACTGTGTTATCCAAACAAAAGGTTCAGTTTCAGCCTCAGAGAGGGCTGAAAGCAGAATATTATGTTCAACAAGAATTGTAATGAACCATGTTTAAATATAGTGACTTCTTTCTTTGCATCACATCTCCATACAGCTTTTCATAGATTCAAAAAGTGTAGCTGAAAGAATTATTTCCTGGGATTTTCAAATTATTTGCTGGGATCTGTTAATTATGTAATGTAGCTTTCAACATTATTCAACTAGACGACAGCAACCTTTGACTTTCCCTTATTTTAAAAAAAAAAAATCTTTCATAAGGACATTTATTGCTGTAAACTTTTAAATGGTATGAACCAGAGATCTTTTTTTAACACTAATAATACCTTTGATGCGATTAACAATAGCCGGAATTCTGACTCTGTAAAGTTCTCAAAATACGTTGACTGAAATACAAAGGGAAGTTTGATCTGGAATAAATACCTTATTATGATAATTAAGGTTGTATGTTTTCAAGGATTTTTCAAAGCCTACTAGCCAGACTAAAGACTCATGTGAACACAGATCTGCATAGGCAACTCTATTCCCCTAAATAGGAATGAGGCAAGAACTCAGATGGACATGCCCGCAGATGCACATGCCATGGGCTGATTATATGCATCAACTGATTGAACTGATCATTTATAAATGGGTATATTTTTGGCAGTATCTGATGGTCAGATAATTTTACCCTCTAGCAGATTTACTCTCAAAGACATAGAAAGGGATGCTGTCGGGGACTGATTGAATCGTTAGGACAGGGCTCTTCCAAATGGTCTGAGACCACCCGAGGATCCTAACTTAGCCTCTACTCCTTTGAAATTACTTCAGTATGATAAAGAAGGCTACTAATAGTAGTTCTGTGCACATATGAACAAAATCACAGTAGGAATTTGGAAGAAAAGAGATTGAAGCACTAGATTAAGATGGATAGGAAGACATATATGGAAGACTCTCATCCTCTCTAATCACATTTAACTCTGTGGGAAACAGAACTTTGAAGATGCGATTTCTTAGAAGTTAAATTGGACTAGGATTCCAGTAAAGCCATGAGGGAATGAAGTAGCTTAAGACTGCTTTCATGCAGAGCTCTGCTTTCGCGAGGCTTCTCAGAGGAAGCACTGATTGCTTGGTGTTGCTTCAGTATTGATGTGTGTGTGGGCACATGCATTCATTTATAAGCATATTGATTAACCAGCTCTAGACTGTATTGTTTTAGATATATAGGTAGACAGACATTTCTTGTTCTCATCTCTACTTTTAAGATTTATTTTTTTAACCATGTTGTCAGTAAGAATCTTATGTCTATGGTTGGGCCAGGCATTGGTTGGGCATTCTCCTCAATCTCTGCCCTATCTACTTTGTCTTTACCCCTGCACATCTTGTAGGCAGGGTAAATTTGGAGTTGAAGTTTTTGTGGGTGGTTAGAGTTCCCCTCTCTGTACGAGGAGGCTTGTCTGGTTAGAAGGTGTCCTCTTCAGTCTCTATGGCTTCTGCCACTAGGAGTCACTGCTTTAATCCCCCGCATGTTCTCCCTGGGGCCTACCCTGACTCTTAGGTCTCCAGCTTGTCACAGAGATAATTCCACCCTTCATTTCTCTTTTCTCTACAGGCCTCATGTCCTCTCACCCTAGCTCTTCCCAGATCTGATCTCTACCCACATAACTCTGTGACCACAATCCTACCTTGTTCCCTCTCTTCAGCCACTACCATCTCTCTATTCAATCTCCCTGTCCAAGTGAGATTTATGCATCCTCCCTTGAATCTTCCTTGTTATTTATCTTCTTTGGGTCTATGCCTAGACCTACCCTATAGGAGAGTGCCAACCCCTGACACTATGAAAGATACTCTGCTAAGCTTGCAGACAAGAACTTGACAGAGTTGTCTTATGAGAGACTCCCCCAGCAACACAGATGCTGAGACTCACAGCCAAACATTGGGCAATGCTTAGGGAGTCTTTTGGAAAAGTGTGAGGAAAGAGAAATGGCCCTGGAGGTGACAGAAGCTCCACAAGAAGACCAAACAGGGCCAACTAACCAGGGTCCAGAAGAGCTTGCTGAGACTGAAGCATCAACCAAGGACCATGTATGAACTGGACTTAGGCCAGATGGACAGCTTATGCTTCATGTGGGTATTCTAGTAAGGGAAGTGAGGACTGCATTGGACACAGACTCACTTGTCAGCTTTTTGATCACTTCCTCCTGGCTGGACTGCCTTACCAGGCTACAGGGGAAAAGGACATGCTCAGTCCTGATGCAACTTCATGAGCTAGGGTGGATAGTAAAGGGAGCTCTGCTTTTCTGAGGAAGAGGCAAGGAAGGAGGGGGGAAGGAAGAAGGGTGGGACTGGGAGGGGAGGAGGGAATGGGGCTACAACCAGGATGTAAAGTAAATAAAAAATAAATTAATTAATAAAAATCATCTTATGACTATAAACATGTAATTTTATCATGGAATATTACAGGGAAATGCTGCCATAAATCCAACATTTTCCACTAATATTTGAAGATTTTTTTCTCAGAAAAATAATTTTGACTTATAATAATAGACAGGATAAGAGAATAACAAGTCCCTAGGGCTTGTTATTTATTACCTCCTTCTGCGATTATTCTAGACTTTAGAACATTTTAATGCATGCGTGGCTTTTTTTCAGAGCTAGCTACCTTTTCTTCTACAGAACTCACACTAATCAGTCCAGCCTTTAGTTGAATAGTACATGTACTAACCCCATGAGAGAGATGTGAAATCTATCTGGAGAATCATGGCGGGTCTTAGTTAAAGTTAGCCAAGAGAAAATGACTAGGCAATATAAAGTTTACCATAAATCTGAAAATCACATTTCTAAAATATAGAAAGAATATTAGACACAGCTATTGTATCACATCAATGAAATTAAGTTGCTGTTCTGTTTATCTCAAACGTATGCCCTGTATCTTTTTAATATTCTTAAGGATGTTTAAAGTCTACATGATTCACTGGAAGCATTGAAAACATGTAAAATTCCTTCAAAGGAAGTGAATGTCAACTCAATTCAAAACCTTTCTGATGCTTGGAACCATGTGAAAATGGAAAAAAGCACTGTGAACCTTCCCATGTTTTCTGCTGGTAGCGCTGTTCAAACAGAGACTAACCAATACTTTGTTAGACTTTACAGGCAGATGGTTAGTTCACCCAGACTCTGTTCTTGGTTCTTTTCACTTTGCTATAGGATTCATTAATCTTTCATATTTAGATGTCACTGCAAAGGTAGATGTGTTGTTAAGAATGGAACGCTTAATAATGAATATTAATAATTTTAATGGACTTGCATGAGATCTCTCTAACAGCACATTGAGCTTGATATGCTCTGCCTAAATTTTGTACACATGTAACTAATATGCCATTTGCTCTCATTTCCTAACTTTGTCCTAAAACTCTTTAACATTCTCTTCCCTCCTCTGGATGTGCAGTGGTGTACTGCAACTTTCACTCACGACTTATAAGCATGAATAAAACATTCAAACCTTTCAAACCTTGTCTGCTCAAAAAATGTCTTTCTGGGAAGGTCAAGAACAGAGAAAAGGGTTTAAAATTCTGGCTAATTCAATACATTATCATTAACCTAGGGCCATGTCTGAATTCTTTTGTTTCATGGAAAAAAAATTAAATTAGATAATTCTCAAGAGGGCAGTCAGCCATATTCAGCATTTTTATTCTAAATAAGTATTTTGTTTTTGTTTACTGGAGTTTTCATTTATTATGTCGATTATAAAAATGGACTTTTAAAAATTTGTGTAAGCATAAAACAATCATTCCTTTAGAATTTGTGAGACTTTGTTAGTCTCTTTTTTTATTTCAGTCTATTTACTTTACATCCCAAGGGTGTCTTGCCTTCCCCTTCTTTCTCCCCATGCCAACCCTCCCCAACACATCAAGTCATATCAGGACTAACCAAATCATCATCCCCTGAGGCCAAGCAAGGCAGTGCTGCCAGGGGAAAGTGAGCCAAAAGCAGGCAATAGAGTCATATAAGAAACATCCCTCCATCCACTCTCCAGGCGATCCATATGAAGACCAAGCTACCCATCAGCCACATCTGTGCAGGGGACCTAGGTCCAGACAATGCATGCTCCTTAGTTGATGTTTCAGTCTCAGTAAGGTCCCATGAGACTGAGTTAGTTGTCTCTGTTGGTCTTCTTGTGAGGATCCTATCCCCTCCAGGTGAGAATTTGTTAGTCTTAAATTTTACTTGTGGCTTCTAGATGAAAAACCTTTCTGAAAATTAGGAGTGTATAAAAATGTAATCTTGCAATAGTAAAGACTTTCCCTTAAAAACAAGAAGAGGTAGACACATTTAGACAACTGACTTACCAATCATGAATACTTCTTAGGTATTACAGGAGCTTGCCAGGACTGAAGTTGGTTACAGATCACAGGTGGAAGTATTGCTTTAGTTACATCTCTCAACGTCCTGCTTTCTAGATGTCATTTAGAGCTAACGTCTATCCTATTTATCCTGATTCCAGGAAGTCACCTGCTGGATTTTCCTTATGCTTTCTTTATATTAAACCGTAACCTCAATCTTTACACAGTTCAGCTTCCACAGTTTTTCAATGGTGTCTCGTGACTGCTTCTGATGCTTCCACATGAACACTAACTACTGCCTAAGTGGCTAAGGAAACAGTGTAATAGTTTCCAAAAGTTCTGTAAACACACAGGAAAAAAGTTCAGGTTTTCTGATTTGCTATGAAAGAACATCTCCGTTTGACTTACTTGAAACCGGTAGAAGGTACCATCATCCTTGAGTGTGAGGACGTGATCTGAGATGGGGAAGAAGTAGCCATGGGCAGCCATCAGTGTTCCCAAATGGAGAGCTTCCACTATTCCAGGAAACCAAAGCAAAATGAAAACAGCACATGAAATCCCTCCACATTTACTGGAATTTGTTCTTGATGTTGACCACAAAAGAATAACATTTGTCTGGTTCTCTTTGGGCACATTCCTGTATCACATTTTTAGTATCTTTCCAAACAAGACCTTTTTGTATAGAATGGTCATTCTGAACAAAGGAGTTTATGCATGTGTCTGTGGTTGTGTGTGTGTCTGTTTGTGTGTGTGTACACATAACTTCCCATTTAAAACCTAGACCTTCCTACATAATATCTACACATTCTATTTAAAATTTTAGCGCCCATGGAGACATAGGAAAAAACAAAAACTTTAGATACACATCTTATATCATGGCACATAAACTCTTATTATTTCTCACATCTGTTGGAAAAGATAATAAACACACCTTGTGGTTCCTGTGAAAATTACATACAAATAGATGCATTGGAGTTAGACCGGTGCCTGTGCAAAGTAGCTACAGGATATATGGGATCATTATATTTTATGGCTTATATGATGAATGAGTTTTTCAGCTTTTCAAGGTACTTCCCTGGTTCTCCACTTCTTTACATTTCCCTCTGACAAGGCTGACTGAGGAAGGCTGACTCTGCTAAATGCCAGCAATCCTTTCTATACTCCCCTCATTACTTTTGAGTTGGCCATCAAATTAAATTGGAAGAAGATTTTTGAGGACAGCTGGGCCATAACAATGACCAGGATCCTTCAGCTTTGGTCAAGTTCAGAGCTCTTGCATGCCTTTGGCAACAAGCCCTGAGCTGTGAAATTTCAGGTGGCCCACGTATGTTCTTACAATCATTTCTAGTCTTCAGTCTCTGTGTGCTGGGAAATAATAACAGCATACTTGCCAGCCAAAGAAATTATAGCACATGAGGATGACGGTACAGTTATAGACACAAGAGAAGAGAACAGGGTGGTATAGAAAGAGAGTAAATTGCTTCCGACCTCTAAGCCTAGTACATTATGTGACTCAATAAGCAAAGCAAAACAAAAAAAACAAAGAAACGTAAAAAGCAGTAAAGTCTTGATGAATTGTACCAATATGTGAAAGTTAACACAGGGAGCCTGCAGTCCGCTAAGCCAGAGGCCAGTGAGTGGCAGTTTGATTTCTTGTACCTACTCAGACGCCAAGATCATTGCTGGCCAAACCTTAGCATTAGAAGGATCTTATTCATGTAGTACTATGAAATACAGACATTAGTAAGTGCTTTCTGCTGAGAAAGGTATCAGTGGACTCTTACGTTCCCTGGAGGAACGATAATCTATTTTTATTTAATTTGACTATATATGGTCTCATTTCACTCCCTGTTGAAGAATTCTCTAGACATTCTTGGTTCAGGAAAACTTGTTCCTGACCATTCTTTAGCATGCCTTTAAGTCACTAGAGTTCTATTCCCTTATATAAAATTATAAATCAGTTTCTTCCTCAGTGGTATGTACTTCCTAGGTCAAGGTAAAGTCAAACCATTTGCCTTAATTATTAAGATGACTGGCATTCCAACAGACTATACCATGATTTCCAGGTCTGTGGTCAAATAGTAAGAAAGTCTGAGATTGACATAATTTCTACCATGAATCTATTAAATAATAAATATGTGAAAATCTAGGGTAAATGTTGTGTTTGATGAGATTATGAGAAAATCAATCTATATAACCAATACTATGTGATAGATAAACAAGAATTCAAATACATGGCTCATTCCAAATAGGAGAAATACTACTACAAGAAAGTGCCAAAATGTGTTATGCTGTGATTATGAGAGGTTTGTTTAGTTTTTCTAAGTCAATATTAATGTTCACATTGTCTTTTCAGAATACTTCTATAAGAGTTTGATATGAGCTCCTGTGTAGTGAGAAAAGCTAATATTTATATTACAGGCCTAAATGCTAGTAAGAGATCTAAGTTTTAAAGCACATGATCTCAAGACTTATTTACTTACTTAATGGTAATCATGGAGCTATATATTTCTATGATCCAACTGATCCTAAAATCCCAGCATCACCTCAACTTATAAGACCCCAGATGACTACTGGCAATGTGCAAGTGGACTATTAGAAGAATTTAACGAGTAATTGGCCAAGACTGCCCTTCTTAACAATGGCACAACAGATGGCTCAGCAGCATCATGCTTCTTGGCAAACTAATCACTAATTAATCTTCATGTATGAGTGATATTTGCCCCACCCACACAGCTGAAGTTCAACAACACACCAACCAAAACATCTTAGTTTCTTTTCTCATTTGGATATCCAAGTGATGTGTGCACTTAGAAAGCCATCCTTAAACTGTCACCATGTGAACAGCATGGTGAACAGCATGTGAACACAGTAGGAGCTGTGTCAAACTCAGGCATTCATCCCTCCCTCACCTCAAACCCAGAGGTGAAGATTAGCAACATCTTTAAAAGAAGAGAGTTCTACAGACTAATTTGTTTTTGCCACAGTACTTCAAATGTCAAAAGGATGAATAACATATTATAAAAGAGGGTTGAGCTCTTCTGTGTGAAGAGCTGTATATTTATAGCCCAATTTCAAAATCAAGTCTTATTCAGAGACTCAACACTGAAGTTTCTCAAAGACAGCAAGTAATTTCACAAAGAGAGAAAAGTGTTGGGGCCAAGAAAACAATAATTTTGAACATTCTCACTGGGTTCTATACATATTACTCAAAATCATTTACTTAGGTTTTATATCAATGTATTTTATGAAATACAGCTAGTTCTATTTAACAACAATAGTCCAAGAAAAAAAAAGACTATCAACTTGAAGAGGGAGGGGTTTGAGGGAAGAGTAAAGTGATGTAATTCTATTCTATTTCAATTAAAACATACTTTAAAAGAAAAAATATATCTGTATATACCTTCATGTACATACACGGCTAAAATAAAATAAATTTATAAAAAAAAACAAATAAACCTGTACCGTTCCCTGCATATTGTTTAAATGTAGTTATGATAGATCCAGGTGCATCTTAGAATTTTAAAGATAAAGTACAATGGTTAGCAAGAAAATGGAAACACTAAAATGTTTACAAAGGTAAGTTGCCTAATAGTAAAATAATAGATGCTTCTCAGGATGCTTCTGAGTCTGAAAAGAAATGTTTGCTTGGAGGAAGATATAATCATTTCAGAAGTCCTTTGAAGCATGATTTTCTAGATCAGCTAGAATTGGTTTTGAAAAAGTAAGGTCAGACATTTGGGGAAATTATACATACAGAACACTTTATTCTCCAACAAGGCCAAATAGAACCGGACTATTACTGAATTAGGACTTTCGAAAGCAGGTCTATTTTCTCAGCACTAGAAGGCAGTAAAAGAAGTAACTTGGGGTTTCATTTAAAAGAAAAACTTCATTTCCACACTAAAAAGAAAATCCAAGTATTGCTTGGTTTTTACCGATTACAAAAATAGATTTAAAAAATGTAATAGCAAATGATAATGAAGGACAGAGAATGGATGTTGCAAAGCAGAATCTGTTTGGGGGACAGAGACGTGGCTCAGTAAACTGCTTTCTGTAAGTTTGAACATAAGTGCAACGATGCAATCGGATCCCTGACAGTCGTGTAAATTCCTAGAAGGTGTGACAGCTCACAATACCAGTGCTCAGAGATAGACTCAATGGATACCTGGAACAACTTAGCTTACGAACAGACACCAATTAGCGAGAGCCAGATGCAGGTGAGCAACCCTTGCAACCTTTACAGAAAAGGTAGAGAACAATCTGGGAAGATGCCTCAGAACTACTTGCCTCTACATGCCTATACAAACAGCTGGGCTCTCGCACGTTCAACATGTGGATGCACACTCAAATACTACACGTGCTTTTTCAAAATGGCCTCTGCTTGGGAGAAACAAAAACAGAATCAGAAATTCAGTCGGCACTGAGAAAGGCACCAAGTGTTTTAATACATGTAAATACCTTTCCTCAAAACTGTGGGGTGTGGAAGTTGTGCAGTATACTGCCTGAATTCAAGTCTAGGTTTCTGTTTAGGAGCTGTGTGACACCAGCCATAGACATCCAGTCTCCGGGCCTCAGTGACCTCTGGAGCATGCAGTTAATGAAGTACCTCTGTCTGAAGTTCACCATGGTAACCAAGGAAGATGTGTGCAATACACATAGAGCCTCGGCACCTCATACCAATGTTACACTGATGTTAGTTGATAGAAGTTGACACAGTCTGTACCACTTCATTCAGTTTTAAAGGAAATGGGAAGCTGGTGCTGGACTCGGCTTCCCCATCATAGCAAACACTCCTAACCCAACTCTGCTGGACTGCTCCAGGTGGTCAAATCAGGTTGTTTTGGTAGAGGCATGATGCACCTGCTCCAGCGTATGCCTGTTTCACGCTAGGCAGCAGAGAACACAAAAATACTAGCAAACAAACAAACAAAAAGTCCAGGGGGGACTATAATGGTTATAGCAAAAATGTTTACAGAGATGACATTCTTCACAGCACAATTGAAAGATGCCAATGAGAAACTCCCCTGGCTCAGGAGATGGTAGGAAGGACATGTTGAACCACACTATGTCAAAGCCTGATAGGATCAAAGAGAGAACGGAGGGAGTCAAAGTGGACATGGATACATAGGAAACTCAATGTATGTGTGTGTTGCTACTGTTAGTGTCTTCTATAGCCCTGGGACTCACTATGTCAACCAGGTTGACCTTGAGTCTACGACTCTCTTTAGCCTCCGAGTGCCAGGATTCTAAGTGTGTTCCACCATGCTTGTTGGGACACATAATCTTTTCCCAGGAATTAGAATGAAGTATCACTTTAAAAGAGCATTCAGGAGGCTAAGCAAAGAGGAACACGAGTTCAAGGCCAACCTGGTCTACATAAGTTGAGCTTACCTTAAAAGGAAAAAAAAAAACAAAAAAACCAACAACAAATTGTCATTGTGCTGCAACACGGATGACTACTACCAGAGAAACACTTCCAGGTCACCATGAAGTGCTTGATTTTTAATTACTTTTTGGTCACTGTGCACGCAGAAAACTTTTGTTCCTGACATACTTTTCGTGACTACCCCTCCCATTCAGTGATATGATCCCACAAGTGGTAATGACCTACGTTTTAAGAAACTATGCCCTAAAATCTTTTTTTTTCTCTTTCTTATTCTAACTCTTTGTGATTAGTTTTCCAGGCTGATCTTGACAAAATGATGCCCTTCTTGTTTCTTAAGTGTTCTTTGTTTTCGGTGGTGCTAAGGATGGAACACCAAACCTGGGACACGCTGGATAAGCACGCAGCACCACACCACTGGATTTTTCCTTTATTTGCTTTAGTAGTGATTCATCCAGGCTTTATTAATTGATGACTCTCCATTTATTCACCTGTCCATGCATCCATTTGCTGCATCTATCAAATAATAACCCACTGTCTGTCTGCTTTAGGTTCTTGACTTTATGTAGACTCATGACAAAAGTGATAATGGCAGATTCTCTGCCTCTTTCTGTAAGAGATTTGTAGCACAGTTAAACACAATTTGTTTCAAAAAAGCAAACAGTGACTTCTTACTCCGCCTGAGACATTGGAGAGTTTCAAAGCAGTCAGTCACTTCCTTGCAAACAGAAAAACCCACTCAAGCTGAAAATCAATTCCTTTGTGTGGGCCAGAAAATTAAGGTTATGGAGCCAACTCTCCCCAACAGACACAGAAGGCTTCCATCAGAGACACTACTGGGATCCAGTTATTTGGAGCAGGAGTCGTTGGGTCTGTAAACTGGGAGGGATGTAGGAGAACACAGGGAGGAGGCAGGTTCCAGAGGCACCATTATTGACATATGGGGAAAACAACAACTACAACAATGTCCAGAGAAAGATGAAAATAGGATTTTCAAATGCTGGAGAATGTGGGGGCTGTGCAAATGACTTAGAAAGGAACAAGACTCCTGTGCTCCAGGGCCTTTGAGCATAAAAATGTTCTGTACTGGCCCATTCTTATCTCAGGCATACGTTTCTATTTCTGAATAAATTGTTCCTGTTTCTATCACTACTATTATGTCCAATTTCTTGTCTGAGACACAAGAACCTGGAGATCACAGTAGGTGGCCTCATGTAAGTGACCGTAGGAACACTAATGAAGTCGTTATCTAAAGAGTATGAGACTGAGGATGGCCCAGCATGAGACTAGAGAACTCATATTCTGGGTGGTGGTCACACTTTCATGGGGTGTACTTTTAGGACTCTGGACAGATGTTCAAGGCCAAATCCTAGAAAATCAAAACTCCAAAGAAGAGAGAA
The DNA here is from genome assembly GCF_907164565.1 of Psammomys obesus. NCBI lineage: Eukaryota > Metazoa > Chordata > Mammalia > Rodentia > Muridae > Psammomys > Psammomys obesus. The sequence goes on from NW_026585587.1 coordinate 954,558, forward strand.
ATGTTTGGTCGTTTGTTTTTGTTTTGTTTGTTTGTTTGTTTGAGACAAGATCTCACTATGTTGCATTTGCTGTCCTGGAACTCTCTATGTAGAACAGGCTGGCTTCAGACTCACTGAAATTTGCCTGACTTTGCCTCTCAAGTGCTGGGATTAAAGGTAGGTGCCACCACGCCTAGCTGAAATATTTTTTCTGTGAAGATTATTATCACTGTGAAATGTATTCAGAGTCCTCCTCACTACAAGGCCTACTACAGTGGAGGAGAAAATACTGTGATCTTTGTTAGCCAATGAGTAGAAAGACACGGTATCTACAAGCTCCAATGGACGAGTTATCTCAGGAAGTGAGGAAAGGAAAACAAACAGCGAAGATGGTTTAGTGACATTATACAGTCAAGACAGGGAGGGTTGGGTGGAGAGACGATGCGTATATGCTTCTGGGATAACAAGATCATTGCTGCCTCGAGAGGCAGGCCCAGGACAACAAGAGGATTTAACATGGACACTGCTGGCTCTGCCTCTTCTGTGGTCACAATGGATTATTGATTAGAACTCTGTAAGGCAGACTGTTGGAGGTGGAGTACTCAGAGGAGTCCAAAGTCAAAGGAAGATAGAAAAATCAAAGGCTTAGACAACTCTGCCATCTTATTAAGCAAGCACTGAATTCAGACCAACTATGAAGCACTCTGCTCCGAAGTTCTCACTTCTTAAGGCCGAATACGGGATGGGCAATTTTAAGTGAAATATTCGAAAGGAATGTAAGCTTTAATTAGAATCCCTAATGAGAATAGGGAAATAGGTACAAGTAGATGAATAATGTAAGCAGAAAGCTCTGTAAAACATACTCTAAGAAAGAATCAAAAAAGAAATGTTGCAGATAAAAATCACCGCAACAAAAACGACAAGCATCTCCCTGGGCTCATTAGTAGATGATACAAGCAGTAGGAAGTTTAGGAGCCTGAAGACAAGTCATCAGAGACTTTCCATACCAGAAGCCAAGGAGCAAAAATAATGAAAGAGAGAAAAAAAATGAAATGGGGCATCCAAAACTACAGCGGTAACATCAAAAGTTGTAGCATACCTGGCTTAATTATCAAAGCAACTGAAATGACAGTTTGGGGAAAGAACCATAAAAATAGCCAAGAACTTCCTAAAATACACATGGCAGACCAAAGCACAGGTCAGCAAAACTTACAGAATATCCCAAGTTAGATGACATTCAATGTTCAATGACAATACTGTTCATCAGTGGAGGATGAAAGAATTCATCTTCCAACGAACAATGGAGGGAACACATTGCTGGAGCCCTTGCTATGAATTCTGTTCTTAGAAAATGTCTTCAATGGCTGGATCTTTAAAAGGCATTTAGTTCACAAGGGTTCCACGTGTGTGAATGAACTAAAGTCATTAGTCCCTCTTCCATGGAGCAATATAGCAAAAAGGTTCTAGCCCAAGCCAGCCTCTAAATCTTAGAACTGTAAACCATTAAACTTTTAATTTGTTATAAATTGTCTCGTTCCTGGCCTTTTATGACATAGCTACATAAAATGAACTGAGACAGTTTACCTTCTCAGAAATATCAAAAGCAGTCCTTCAGGAAGAAACATAAGAATTACATTAGTATTTATCAAAAACATTAGTATTTAGAGAAATGGAAAATGTCAGGGAAAAAAGTAAAGGTAAAAATAATGGGGTTTTGTTGTTGTTTTATTGTTGTTGTTGTTGTTATTCTTAATTTATCCAAAATATAACTGTTGAAAGTTACAACAATGAAAAATATTATGTCAGAGTAGTGGTTCTCAACCTTTGGTTTTACCCCTTTGGAGGTCAAATGACCTTTTCACAGGAGTCACCTAAGACTATTGGAAAACACAGATATTTACATTATAATTTCTAACAGTAGCAAAATTACATTTATGAATTAGCAACAATAATAATTGTATGTTTGGGGATCAACAAAATATGAGGAACTATATTTAAGAATCATAGCATTAGGAAAGTTGGGAACCACTGTGCTGGAATATTAGAAAATATCAATAAATAAAATGGAAGAGATGAATTTGGGAGTACCCTGGCATAAGATACCTAAAAGACTTGAGAACCTGCACAGTGTGACTAGGTAATGTCATTTGAAGACAGAATTGGATTAGAAGGGAGAGACACAAGAGCAAAGTTTGCAGATATTAACTTACTTATATCAGTAATCACCTTGAATGCAAATGGTCTGATGGCAGTAATTCAGGAAAAGACCACCAAAAAAATCAAAACAACAACCAAATTGATGAAACTATACCAGAAGGAACTATTTAGATATTCTCTTTTCTTCTTTTGCTTCTTCTTCATCTTCCTCCATCGCCTTCCTCTCTCTCTCTCTGTCTCTCTCTCTCTTCTATCACATTATGTAACCCAAGCTGGATTTGAACTTAGTTTGTAGCTCAGCTTGGTCTTAATAGGCAATCATCTTGCTTCAGTCTCCAAGTGCTGAGATTACAGGGTTGGAGCTAGGAAACTATGGTGGTTTGAATAGGGATGGCCCTCATAGACCCATTGCCCCATCTGTGTTTAAATGTTTGCTCCATAGGGAATGACATTATTACTCCTATGGTCTTTTTAGAGTAGGTGTGGCCTTGTTGGAGGAAGTGTGCCACTTTGGGGGACTACTTGGAGGTTTCATATGTTCAAGCTAAGCCCCCTGTGGCACACAGTCTCCTTCTGCTGTCTGCAGATCCAGATGTAGAACTCTCAGTTCCTTCTCCAGCACCATGTCTGTCTGTATACCACCATGACAAAAATGGACTAAACCTCTGAAACTGTAAGCAAGCTCCAAATTAAATGTTTTCCTTTATAAGAGTTGCTGTGGTCACAGTATCATGTTCTTCACAGCAATAGAAACCCTGACTAAGAAAGAATATAAAGATTTGAATGTGTTGAAAACAGAGAGAGTAGGAAACATGGATCCTGATCACACATATCATGGTTTTCATGTGCTAACAAAGGAATTACAGAGTGGGGCTCTTAACAGACAAGTCGAAATGGTGGGTAACATTGCATAATTTTAAAGAGGTTAATTGAACAAGAACTAAAATGTTAAATGTGTGTGCACTTCAAAAATATGGAAGAAAAACTTAATATAACTTAATGGAGAGACAGAAAGACAAACCCAGAGTTATGGTCAGAAATACCTGACCATCTGTACTGCTCTGTAGGGAATGGATAAATCAGCTGCCACAAACAGCAACACAAATATCTTGATCTGACGCTCGCTATCAGCAACTTAGTATAACTTGCCTTTCATTTAATATCATTTCCTCTAACAGCAGTATTCTAAGTTTTACATGGAAAATTCACCAACATAGAGCACAGTTTGGGTCATAAAGCATAATCTTCATAAATTTAGGAGCATAACAGTGACTACAAGGTTATTTGAGGAATCAATATAAGAAAAATATCTCCAATTTTCCCAGAATATCTATAAATTACCCAACATATTTCATTATTGCACACAGCCAATGAGAGACTGAAGACAAATTAAATATTTTTAACTAATTAAATATGTAAATACAATCTACTAAAACACAGAGGCTGCAGCAAGAGCAGTACATGGGGATTCACAACAGTTAGTGTAGACATTGGAACAGAAGGTGTGAATCCCATCAGGGTGGGAACATTGAGAAAGAAGAGAACGTGAAATCTAATGCAACCCAAAATGAACCCAAAACAAACACCAAACCAAACAACTAAAACAAACTTCAGTTTTCAGAAACACATCAACAAAATTCATTAACACTTAGCCTGATCACTATGAAAAAACAATCCAAATTGCCAATACATGAAATAAAATAGGGGTCATCATGAATGATGGATGGATGTTGTATAATAACTGAAGACCACTGTAAACAACATGTCTATCAATTTGATAACGTGGATGAAACAGACTGTGTACTTGAAGATACTGTCAAAACTCACCTAAGACAAAATAACGAACTCAGTGGTCATCTTTATATTAAAGGTGTTGAATCAATACTTAATATCCTCCAGAAAATAAAGCAATGGATCTACCTTTTTTTTTTCTAATAAATTCTGTCAGTTATAGGATCAGAAGGAATGAAAAGAAGACCTCCCCTATCAGTGGACTTGGGGAGGGGCATGCATGCAGAGGGTGGAGGAAGGGAGGGATTGGGACGGGAGGAGGGAGAGAACCACAGGGGGGATACAAAGTAAATAAAGTGTAATTAATAAAGAAAAAAAATAAAAAATTCCAATTACTCCATAATTTCTTTTTCAAAATAATTGTAAAAGGAATATGGCCTATTTATATAAAGCTAACGTTAAGACTAGATTAAGACCTTAGGAAAAGCAAAAATACCTAATCGTTTATTTTTCTCATTGTAAGAGAAACAGAAATCTTCAAAAAACTACTATGGAGTAAAATTCAACACTTAAAAAGAATTAGGATGGGCCTATGGTAATAACTCAGTCACTAAAGTGCTCAAAGTGTGAAGGCCTCAGAGCAATAACCTAGAACACACAGGTTTAAAAATTGAGTGCAGACAATTCCTATAATTCTTCTTCTGGATATGTAGAGACCTGCAGATCACAAGGGTTATCTACCAATTTGGAGAGTTCCAGGTCAACAAGTAACCCTTTTTACCACAAACAAACAAACAAGCAGTAGATAGCAACCAAGGAAACTCCCCCTTGGCTTACCCTCTGGCACACGCACGCATGCTTGTGCACACATACTAATTATGCCAATGGATTGATATCAGGTGACAAGATAATTCAACATGTTAGTATCCGTTAGTGTAACACACTTTAAAATCAATGATAAAGTCATATTTTTGTATGTTTGTAAGTTTTGAAATTACATCTATATTTTTGTCCTCTCTTATTTTTGAGGAGGAATAGAACTTGTGAAAATGCATGTAAATATGTGTTCTCATGTTATTACCAGGATGAGTTAATGTAGGATGAGTTTTAACTATTGGGAATAACTGCGTGATGCCCATGGATGGGCAGTTAGCACACAAACAGAACAACTGGACTTCTTTTGATTATATACTCAGTAGTGGAGTATGAATATCTTGATCATAGAACAGTTCCATTTTTTAATGTTTTGAAGAATTTTTTTTCAATAATGGCTATGCTAAGTTACATCATCTGCGTGTTATTAGCATTGGACATAAAAACTATCTCAGCCTCTCAGTCTATTATTTTAAACTGCAAGCACAAACTTAGATGCACTGAAAATGGAAAAGAGATAAAACACCTATTTATTTTTTATCCAGACGTCTTTCAACCCAACTTTTGAACTCTCTGTAGACTTTCAGTTATGGTGATGAACACCTGTCATCCCAGCATTTTATAGGCTGAAGCTCAGTCTAAGCTACACAGTGAAAGTCTGTCTCAAAACTCCTAAGGCTGGGGACTTGGGGATACAGTAAGGCACTTGTCTAAAGTCGGAGGCCCTGGCTTGAGTCCCCACCGAAGTAAAATAAAAACTGCAGGAGGCAACGACATCTGAGAAAACAGGGAGCTTGAGGCCTGCCCACCCCCCGTCAGATGACTAGCTTAACCTGCGCTGCCTTCTTCTGTCGTGGGAAACAGTGCCATCTTTCTTACCCAAGACCTGGAATCCTACTTTAGAAGAAAGTAACTGAAATAAATCTCCAAAGTGAGACAACTTAGAAAGCAGCACAGCTTGAGACCCAATTATGTTGGGGAAACACAAGGATTTGTATTTCTTATATAAAATGTTATTAATGGCCTTCAGTCTAACTACAAAAACATAGGAATGGTAGCCCGAGGCTAATTATGAACAAAGGTGGGGTGGACGGCACAATCTATTATACCCTACCACTTTTCAGAGTCTGAATTTGAATATGGAGATGTTTTTAAATTTATTTATATTTTTATTAATTACAGTTCATTCATTTTATATCCCAGCTGTATATTCCAATCCCACCCTCTCTCTCTCATCTCCTCCTATGCCCCTCCCCAAGTCCACTGATAGGGGAGGTCTTCCTCCCCTTCCCTCTGATCCTAGCCTATCAGGTCTCATCAGGACTGGCTTCATTGTCTTCCTCTGTGACCTGGTAAGGCTGCCCCCCCCTCAGGGGGAGGAGATCAAAGAGCTGGTCACTGAGTTCATGTCAGAGACAGTTCCTGCTCACATTACTAGGGAACCCACTTGGACACTGAGCTGCCATGGGCTACATCTGTGCAGGGGTTCTAGGTTATCTCCACAAATGGACCTTGGTTGGAGTATCAGTCTCAGAAAAGAACCCTGTGCCCAGATTTTTTTGGTTCTGTTGCCCTTCTTGTGGAATGGAATAAAAAAAGACAAAAGTTATAAATAAGCAATGATTAATCACAGAAATTTGTATTCATATAATAAAACTAATTAATTATTTTAATAATCTAGTCTTTGTTGATTCAAATGGTGAAGGTAAGAAAAAAAAGCAATCTGTAAAACAGTGCGTATAAATACGGAAAGCTTGAGCAAAATGAGAGCCCAGTGGATGGGGAAAAAAAACACTGAAAATTAAAGCACTGACCTTTATTTCAGAGAAATAGCAAGGAACAGCAGGGAAACAAATTATAGCAGAGGAGGGAACATCTCACACCAGTGTTTTACTTCTCTTTTAATCTCCTCTACTGCCATTCTCTGTCAGACAGTACAAGAGTACTGGGGCTGCAGCAGGCAAGCTTGTATCTTAGCACACATCTGCCTTACAACAAAAATAATCTGCTACAAATCAGAAGTTTGCTTAATCTTTAAGTAGTGGGTTTACAAACTTACTATCACTACCCAGATGCTTATGATCACTTACTACACAAAGAAAAAACTGCTGTTAAAATGTTGAGTGTGCCAGAAAGTCTAATGTGCCAGAAAGAACACATAGATTTATTTGGTAATACGCTACTCACTGTTCTATCCTTTCTCTGAATCTGTCATGCCCCTTGTGGCATTTGTAATGATAATAAGGGGCCAAAGGAGTTTGAATTTCTCCAACAACCCCATGCTGGAAAACAGAAGGATGAAGTTAGGGGTCAGTCAGAGGAGGAAAGGAACTTGTCTTTCAGAAGTAGATGTTACGTAGTTTTTGAAAACCTTCAGATCACTTTGAAGAAGAAACTGGAGTCAAGACATCTCACTGGGTCAGTGATAGGCAGAACCAGAAGCAAGCCTAGTTAGGCATACTTCGTTTCTTCTGTTAAACCTAAATCTCATGCTAGTGTGTCAAAGATGCACTTGAGAAGTCTCTGCACCTCTTTGTTTCTTATCCCAATGTTGCCACATTGAATGAATCTTTCTCAGCTTTTTGTCATTATTTATCACTTTAATTAGACTTTCAGAATATGTGGGCAAGCCTAGCTTGTTAGAATAATACTGTCCAAGTTTGTACCCTGAAAGCTCTAGTCATACAAATTCAAAAGTCTTTTTTTGTCTCGGGTCCTATATTCTATCTTTAATTGATAAATATATTGTCCAAAATATTTGTTTTACTAATGGTCAGATATCTATGCTTATCCTTGCAAACTTGCCTGTCTTCATGTAATTCTCTACTGAAAAATAAAACAAAACAAAACAAGAACACATTTGACTTTCAACCCTAAGAGTCAGTCTTTCCTCAACCAACTTCTGAGTGACCCTCACTGCTTCTTCTTTCACGAGAAGCACAAGAAGAAACATTCGTCATTATTCCCAAGGGAATTCTATATGGGATTTAAGGAGAACAATGTCATGTGTTCCAATAAACATTAAACTCTTTCTCCATGAACCTGAAGAGAGGGAGAAAGGAGAGAAATAGGGAGGGGGACAGACAGACAGAGACACAGAAACACACACACAGGGAAGCAGAGAGACAGAAACAAACAGAGACAAACACACAAAGATATTTTCTTGATTTTGCAAACTTTCTAAGAACTTGTCCCTATTGCAGTCATCCCCTTCCTTCACTCTGATTTCATTATTTATGGGAAAGTGTGCTTTTATGTGTCTGTTTTCATCACTTTGGATACTCATTAATTTCTTCAGATTATGTTATACTCTCATTCTGTCCCCCAAAGTCTACCAAATCTTTTTGTCTCAAAGGTTACCAAGGACTTCCTAGAAGAAAAGTCCTATCGATGTTCATCTGTAACCCTCTTTCTTAAGCTACTAGTGGACTCCTCCTCTTGGCTGCTCAGATTTTCCCACAGCACTTTCTACTCTGTGTTATTTCCCACTGGATCCTCCACATTTCTCTTAGGTGTCTCCATTATGGCCTGTTTCTTTGCCTCTTTCCTTACTTCTTTTTTTTTTTCTTTGATAAGTGCACATAATTTTCAATGCTTTGTCACCAGATGTATAGCTCAATCACCATACATTCAGTTCATGGGAGAAAGACAAAACAAAGGCTCAGCCTTTACAATTTATTTCATCGATGAAACCAACAAATGAGTAGATAGTTAACCACAAGGCCTAAGAAGAATTTCAACAATGATAAGTTCCATGAGGTCTAGAAACACAGTTTAATTTAATAGTCCCATCTAATCTTGGGATCTCAGAAAAGTTTCCTAATAAAGTTGGTGTTTAATTCAGGTCCTGTAAAACAACAATAACAACAAAAGGAGAACAGGAATTATAAAGTAAAAAGTGCTACCAAACAAAATAGTAGCATATATGCAAGTATTGGTGATCTCAGTGAGTTTGGGGGATAGAAAGATAAATATGGCTCCATTGTAAAAGACTTTATGTGTTTTAAATATAAGCAATGTGTTTCCAGAACATGATACACTTATCCTGTTGAAATTTCTAGATTTTGTGGCTAAGTTCTCATTCACTTGATGATTTTGCCAATACATTCCCCTAAGACAATGGGAGACCAATTAAGTCAGAGCTTTGGAAGAGGTGTAATTAAATTTCGGTTTTATGAAAGATTATTTTTTATTATTATCACCATGATTATTATTATTATTACTTCAGATATGGAACAAAAGATGAAGGTACCACTGTCACTTGGTATCAATTAGGAGCGTGGTTCTAGGAATCCCTGAGGATACAGAATTATAAGGATCTCTAAGTCTCAGATAAAACAGAATAATATTTGCATGTAATCTATGCAATCTTCCTAGGTAAATTTTTCTAAATTACTCAAATACTCAATAAAATGTAAATACAGTATGAACACGTGTTATATTCTCACTTTAAAGAAATAATGACACCAGGTGGTGGTGATGCATGCCTTTGATCCCAGCATTTGGGAAGCAAAGGCAGGTGGATTTCTGAGTTTGAGGCCAGCCTGGTCTATAGAGCAAGTCCTAGGACAGCAAGAACTACACAGAGAATCCCTGTCTCAAACAATCCAAGAAGAAGAAAAAAAGGAATGTTGACAAATTAAATGTCTATAAATGTTCATTACAAATATGATTTTTATAATAGTTTTTATCCATAATTTTATACATTCATCCACGGATATAGAACCTTGAGTACGTGGACTGACTGGGTATAAGCCGGAAATTTATAGCATTTCTCATAGAGATGTGAGAGGTGGTGCAGAGACTAGTGGTCAGAGTAGGGAAACGTTTAGAAGGCAGTGTCTGCACTGATTTGAGAATAAAATTTTAGGATGTCGCATATAAGATTCCTGTGACACATTCAAGTTGAGATCTGAAGAGGACTATTTGGCCTGTATGTTAGAAGCTATAAAGGGAGTGTGCATGTACATTTGTAGCAGGACTCATACCCATTATGAGCAAGCTGAGGAGGTATAGGTGTGGAGACCTGATACAGAAAGAATTTTATCTCCAAGTCATTCCAAGACCCAGGGAATCTAAGAGACCATGTGACCATTCAGAACCACTGTGCACAATTTCAGTAGTCGGGGCACCGTAGACAAGGTGATCCCGTATTACAGTTCCTCTTAGTGGAAGTTTTAGGATAACAATATGGGAGGACATCGTGAGACTTTGTGAGCAGAACCATCTAAATATTTTGCTGTTGGTGTGTTGATATGTCCAGCGCCTTAAGTATTTTAATCACCACTGTACCTCTGACACATGCAGACAGGGAAAGTTATGTGAGTACACCCTTAACTTGTAAACATTTTCTCTCTGGTTTTAGGCCAGGGAGGGATTTCACATTATTTAGTTTACAACTGACCAAAGGGCTTTTTCTATGCTAACATGAGTTATAATATTTTGATCATTAAAAAGACATGATAGCAAATTTATTTCTGAAGACCCCAGAAAAGAACACCCATTTGTCTTCCCATCACCCCATTAATTTGAAGCACTTTCCCCTCCCTAGACTTCCTCTGATGTCTTGGCTGGGTATGGGCTAACCCAGAGCCTCATCCTCTGCTCAGACTTCTAGATCATCATCAGATAAAAGTCTTCAAAGCAGAAAAGAGTCTGGCATCGAATGTGCACCTTACGCTTACATGTCCTGAGACAATGCTTTCAGCTCTTTTCCTGTTGCGGTCCTATGTTTGTTTCTTAACCCTTTAAGGATGACAATATTCATCAACATTAACCAACATTCTACCAGGTCTCTCCTACCCTCATTATTCATACATGTCAATATTCCACAAAATCATTGGATTAAGGTTCAAGGAGAATTTCTATGTGAGTTGTATAACATAGCCTAAGCAATAGCAATCATTGATATGAACATATGTAGTCATATATACATACAACCATCTTCATTTGGAAATATTGCATCTTACTGCCAACTTACTTGAACCTATTCCTCAGACTTCCCCTACCCGAAGTAAGTAATTTGGCAAACTGCTTGTTTCCAGATACAGGGGATGTTTGTTCTCCATCACCAAACATTAATTAATCTTTGGCGATGTTCTCTGGATGCTGTGTTCCTAAGATCTCCTTAGATTAAGTGGATAACTAAAGTGAGCACCAATAAAACAAGCATGAGATTCAAGTGGAAAGGAGCATCAGCATTAGGAGTAGCTGCCATAAGCTCTACTTCCCAGCAGTAGGGGTGGGGTGAGAAGGGAAAAGTGGGGAGGGCAATGTGGTAAAAGGATAAGGCTCTTGCTGCCAGGCACTTCTTGCTCCACTGTCTGCTCTCATTTCTCTTCCAAAGGGCTCCATGGCACAGCAGGGTGCAATGTCATGCTTTCCAGTTAAGGACATTTTTGCTTCTCTTGGCTCTAACCTTGGCAAACTAAGCACAAGATTAAAAGTCTTCTACATTTCCAGCAATTTGTTTCTGTTTACAGTACCACACCAGTGACCAAAAATTTATTAGGCTGCCATTGGATATCTGTTTGTAAATCAGGCCCATTTGTCAAATTTGGGGGACCAGCTGGGAGCAGGAAGGCACTAATAAAACAAAGAGCTAATGTTTGTGAAGAGACAAAGCAGTGGAAATTTACCTACTGTGGCGGGACAAGATGTTCTCCCTCTCTAGGACAGAACTACCTGCTAGGGTGGGCAGCAGACTTCAGGGGAAATGCTGGGGGCCCTCTCCAGCAGGAGCCAGTCATTCAAGGAGTGCTGTGACCCCCTTTTCTATGAACAACAACAATAATAATAATAATAATAATAATAATTATATATATATATTCAGAAGCATCACACTTTTTAAACTAAGGGTAAGACTCTGACCTTGATCCACTAAATCACATTGAAGAAGACAGAATATGTATCTGCAGGAATCCAGGATACTTTCCAAGGACTTTAACTTTTTTCCTTCCTTTTCAAAAAATAAAAATAAAAATAAAAAGCCACTGGGGTAAAATCAAAGCATGGCCTACTGCCATCACTTACACTGAGATAATATAATTTTAAACCTAGAGATTAATGTCTAAGTGAAGAATTCTTTGGTGAGTCTCATGATGACCTTCCTTGGGTTCCCAGAGTTCTTTATTACTATTCATTTATTTACTTTTATTTTTTATGCATTTCCCAAATTATCTGGAGTGGATGCCTATTGCTCTTTAAGAATCAGACTGCTTTTAAAAATGTATATTTTAAGTTACCACCTGTGACATCTGATGTCTCTCTCTAAGCATAGGACCTACCAAGCAATTATCAAGAGAATGTGATGAAATATCCCAAAGACTCCTGGTGTTCTCTTACCAGCGACACCCATGGTTCACTGGTAAAGTTGCCGGAAGCTGCATGAAGAATGGTAGATCCCCTTCTCATGCAGAAGCCCAGGACTCTCAGTAAGGCGAGAATCAAAGGTCAGGTTTGTTGAAAACTGTCCTTGGGGAACTCAGTACAATCAATGATATATATACAAATCTTCTAAAAATTGGTTTCAATCAAGAAAGCAACAATTGATAGAAAATACATGAACCACAGTCTGAACATTGCCTCCTGCAAAATGAGTTCATCAGAACTCTACATGGGTTTCACAGCACAGGTGTTACTGAGCACAGCAGGAACCAGGAAATCTGAATAATTCAAACACTTCAATCAACAGAATTAGAAGATAACTTCCCACATTTAAAGAACATTTTAGTCTTATTATACCTGAAGACCCCCTTGCTTAAAAGGGGATTGGCAAATTTAAAACTCAAACTCATATTCTATGTGGCAATGACATTTTTTAGATTTGTTACACAAGGGATGGTCACGTTACTCCCAAAATGAGTGTGCATGTGTGGCCAGAAGATGGTGAAGAGTCGGGGACATGGTGTCACAGAAAGATTTGTATTTAGATTACAAGGATCCCAGCAGCGCTCTTACTTGCTTTATATACTTGAGTAGGTAGCATTTCACACCCTTCAAAGTTGGAACAAAAAGAAGAGATAAGAAATATGGCAGAGAGATAGACCAAATAGCATGGATCTCAGTTCAAACACTGAGGGAAGAAACCCCAACTCATCCCTCAGGGGGAGAAAGAAGAAGACAGAGCTCTCTTTAATAAACGATAAAGAGCTCTGCTTCCAGCCAGCTCTTACACAACTGTTCCTGGGCCCTTCCACATAAGAGACAGAATCACTTAATTTCCCTGCCATTTTCTGATTGACGCGGCTGATGAATAAGTGTATCTTCAGATGATGCCCCATGATCCAGGTCTTATTAGTTTTGTCAAATCCCATTTGCCTTGTTTTCCCTTTATGCTTTCCCTGCCGTCTCTTTCCCTTTAAAATTGTTTATGAGAGGAAAGCACAAACAGCTGATTGAGACCTGTGTGACTGTGGGTTTAGCTTATCAACAGAAGGCTCCTGGAGAGCTGGGGGCCAACTGGGACATTTCAGCGGGTGTCTCTTAACACATACCATCTTCCACCCTCTGCCAGGAGCTCTGTACCTAGCTACCGTGTTCACATAAAGGGGATATTGCACTTTCAGGATATAATCATAGGTATGAGTCTTTTGCGTGGAGAGACAGAGACTTCGAGACTCCAGTGGAGTCATTAGTCCACAGCCCTGCTGTGATACTGATGCATACTTGAAATTTGTTAGGGACTGAATCCTAGATATGTCCGCAACATTAAAGGAAAAAGAATGTAGCCCAGGAAAGCTGTGGATATGTTAATAAGCTTGATTACAGTAGTCATTTAACAACACATCTCAAAGCATCAATTTGTAACCTTAAATGTATACAATTTTGCTAATTCTACCTCAAAAACAGTGGAAAAACTAACAGCACTAAAATTGTTTATGTTTTACATTTTTTTCTGTAAATTAAAGTTGAAATGGTTATATTAAACGAACATGAATGTTCCGAAATATTTACTACACCGAAAGTTAAGAAGAAGGCAAAGATGCCAACTAGTGACTAGGGAACGAGACAATATAATCAGATAGTTTTATAGTTTCCTAACTGACCTGACTCATAATTGTCAGGTTCTCTAGTAGACAGTGAAAACTATCAATCTGCACTTCCACAGAAAGCATTTCTAAATGGAGTCAGGGTGCTGCTCAACAGCTCTCTAAAAAGAGTACAGCTGTACAAGTTCTACAACAGAAATGACAGACCTAATTAGGTTTCCCACACCCTTGGTGCTGTCTCTAATGGCTACCAAATCCAATAAGCATCACATACATAAACCTATCAGATAAATACAGGGAAAAGAACAAAATTCTGGGCTAGGCATTTGGGATAATCCACTGTGGCTGTTTAAACCTCAGCATTCAGGGAGACACAGGCAGGTGGATCACTGAGTTCGAGGCCAGCCTGGTCTTCAAAGCAAGTCTAGGACAGCCAAAGCTACACAGAAAAACCCTGTCTTGAAAAGCCAAAATAATAGCCCCCATAGGCTCATATATTTAAATGCTTAATCACCATGGAGTAGCATTATTCAAAATGGATTTAAGGGTGTGACCTTACTGGAGTTGGTGTGGTTTGGATGGAGGAAGCATGTTACTAACCATGGGCTTTGAAAAGGTTTCAAAATCCTCTGCCAGATCCAGTCTCTCTGCCTCTCTGTTTCCCTCTGTCGCTCTGTTTCCCTCTGTCTCTCTATCTCTATCATCTAATCATCTCTCTCTCTCTCCCTTTCTGTCTGTCTGTCTCTGCCTCTGTCTGTCTGTCTCTCTCTCTCTCCCCGCCTCTCCTCTCTTTTCTCTTTGCCTGCAGATTAGGATGTAATTCTCAACTACCTGTCTAGCAACATGCTTGTCTATGTCACACTATGCCTTCTGTCATGATGACAATAGACTAAACTTCTGAAACCATAAGCAAGCTCCAATTAAATGCTGTCTCTTGTAAGAGTTGCCTTGGTCATAGTACCTCTTTACAACAACAGAACAGTGATGAAGATATGGGCAGTACAAACCAAAACAGGGATACTTGCCAGAGACCTGAGTGCCTGTTCCGGCACAAACAAGAAGACTGTGTTGTCCTCACTACCAATGGGATGGATCCCTGCCACACATCAGGATGTCTTCCTCAATTGCTTGTCCATATTATTATTTACTTACTGAGACATGGACTCTGGTGGAGAGAAAGCTAGATGTATCAGTTAGAGCAGCTCAGGAGCAAGACCACTGGATCTATCAGTCTCCACACACCAGTTCTGGGGCTCTACCCTTCTGGGAATCCAAACTCAGGTCCTCATGCATGCACAGCAAACACTTTAACACTGAGCCATCTCCCCTGCACCAACTGTTCATATTTCTAAATTAAATGTTTCTTGTTTTAAAAATTGGCTCCCTGTCTTATTATCTTTCTGACATGAGACAGTGGGTTTTGATATTTAGGTGTTTAGAACAAGGATAATTAGGTGAGTTGGTATAAATTTAGGTCACTTTTTCCAGGAAAAAGGGAGGTAGTCCAGTGTTGCTACAAGTTTCTTTACATGAAGTCTCTAACCTAGGACATCTTACATCAGTGTTAAGTGAGGCCTTACTAATCCAGAATGTTTGTATGTAAAGTTTCCCAGGTCTAGAACAATAATGAAAGAGTCGCTTTACTTTATTACAGACTGGCATAATAGCTTGCAGAATGAACAATAAGAAATGTTTTTATGAGCTCATGAGAGTTTGGGTGGTTATTTGCAAAGTGTTTTAAATGCTTCTACTAAACAAGACTATCATTTAAAACAACCTGAATGTATGCAGTAAAGACTTATTTTTTTTATTTCCTGTAAAACACAGGAGAAATGATGTGTAGAAAATGGCTCTAATAACAGAACGTGTCCAGAATGTACCTATTAAGTATATTACGTCAAGTTCAAAAAGACCAAGCTAATATTTCACAAAACTACTGTGTCATAAATGACCCACCAGGTGGGTCTATGTCTCTATCATGGTAACCAGCACTTATGAAAAAGTAAAATCCAGATTAGAAACAAAGTTCAATGAGGTGGAGATACAGAGTAGAGGGACTGAGATCTTAAAGTTCTACTCTTGTGCAAATTTGAGCTATGAATTTCCTCTGTTGGTTTTCCAGTTTTTTTCTTTTTCTTTTGTATTTATTTATTTACTATTATTTATTATAACTTATTACTATTATTTATTACTATTATTTATTACAGTTTGTATTCTGGCTGTAGCCCTGTCTCTCATTTTATCCTAGTCCCACCCTCCTCTTTTCTCCCCCTATAGCCCTCCCCAAGTACACTGATAGGGGAGGTCCTTTTCCCCTTCTACCTGGTTTTCTACAGTAAAACCACAGAAGTTCTGTCTGCTACTTCATGATATTGATGTAATAATCCAAAGAAATAAACTTACTTAAATGGTTCAAAAAGGCATACGATACCTGGAAAATCCAAATACCTTTTCCCCAAGTTCTCATGAGCCCAGGCTTTAAGGGCTGAAATTTCAGGAGCCATCTAACTAGATCTGTTTAGTGTGCAGAACCCAGAGTCATTTATTGATAATAGACTTTCATGAAATGAACTAACAGGATTTAGTATGCTTTCTTCAGAAGACTGCAGAGGCCTTTGCAATGAAGATGGTCCACTCGGTAATGGTGGATGTGATGAGTTGATTTAATTCATTCATTGACAGTCTGGTTACAAAACCAGTTGCTAATGCACAATTTCTATTTCTGGTTGGCTTTTAAGTCTTGATTTTTTTTTCATTGTAGTTTCAAAAAAGATAATTCTTCTAAAAACATTTTTATTACATTTGTTTATTTATTTGTGTTTGGGGGGCATTCCACAGTGCACCTCTGGAGATCAGAGGACAACTAGCAGGAGTTAGTTCTCTTTTTCCTCTGTGTGGAGCCTGGCGATGAAATTCATATTATCAGGCTTGACAGCAAGAGGCTTTATCCACTGAGCCTCTTAGCATCCTGGAGATGTTTGGTGGCTATTTTAAGTTTTTATTTTAGATAAGTTTATATTCATACCTAATTTTATTTTCTGTCCTCACTTCAAGCTTTGTATAAAAGCACCAGGTTTAGTTAGTTAATGAGCTTAGTGTTTCTTAATTCCCTCTTTTCCTGTTTTATTTAGGAGAGCAAGGCCTCAGTCATTGGTGCAATGCAGTTAAAAATATACTTGATAATACTCAAGCCAACTCCTGTTGTTAAAAGAATCAGTTGATTGCTGAAAGCCAATCATTTCTAACACAATTTAACCATTAGAGAAAATGTATGTCTTCCACCATAATGTTTGTTCAAGTGAAGTGATAAGAGAAACACATCTGAAATAAAATAAAAGCGAAATTTAACCCAAGTAATCAACAAACAGAGTAGTGTCATCTGGCAGTATTTCCAAAGTTCAAGGCCAGAAGAAAAAAAAAGCCAGTGGGAACTGAAAACTCCCTGGCACTGATTATGTTTAAAGGCAAGTATAAAAAGGTATGTATTACAGATTGGGAAAGAATCATCACCAACCCTTTATCTGCCAGAGGACTCATATCCAATATATATAAAGAACTAAACAAGCTGAAAAGCAACAAACCAAGTAATCCACTTAAAAAATGGGGAACAGAGCTAAAGAGAGAATTCTCTGTAGAGGAATAACGAACGGCAGAGAAGCACTTAAAGAAATGCTCAACCTCATTAGCCATTAGGGAAATGCAAATCAAAACAACCCTGAGATTTCACCTTACACCCATCAGAATGGCTAAGATGAAAAACTCAAGGGACAACACATGCTGGAGAGGTTGTGGAGAAAGGGGGACCCTTCTCCACTGCTGGTGGGAATGTAAACTTATACAACCACTCTGGAAATCAATCTGGCGCTTTCTCAGACAACTAGGAATAGCGCTTCCTCAAGATCCAGCCATACCACTCCTAGGCATATACCCAAAAGAGGCTCAAGTACACAAAAAGGACATTTGCTCAACCATGTTTGTAGCAGCTTTATTTGTAATAGTCAGAAGCTGGAAAAAAACCCAGATGCCCCTCAACTGAAGAATGGATACAGAAACTGTGGTACATCTATACAATGGAGTATTACTCAGCAATGAAAAATAAGGAAATCATGAAATTTGCAGGTAAATGGTGGGACCTGGAAAGGATCATCCTGAGTGAGTTGTCCCAGAAGCAAAAAGACATGCATGGTATATACTCACTCATTTAAACATACAACATAGAATAAACCCACTAAAATCTATACATCTAAACAAACTAAGCAAAAGAGAGGACCCTAACTAAAATGTTCAATCCCCATCCTGAAAGGCAAAGAGGATGGACATCAGAAGAAAACGAAAATAGGAAACAACCTCGGAACCTGCTACAGAGGGCCTCTGAAAGCCAGAAGAAAACAGGAAACAACCTTGAAACCTGCCACAGAGGGCCTCTGAAAGCCTCTGCAGTATAGACTGTCAAAGCAGATGCTGAGCCTGATGGCCAACTGATGGGCAGAGTGAATGGAATTTTATGTAAGAAGTGGGAAATAGTAAGAGCTGGAGGGGACGGGAACTCCACAAGGAGAGCAACAGAACAAGATAATTTGAACACAGGGAACTTTCCAGAGACTCATACTCCAGCCAAGGACTATTCATGGAGATAACCTAGAACCCCTGCACAGATGTAGCCCATGGCAGTTCAGTGTCCAAGTGGGTTACATAGTAATGGGAAGAGGGACTGCCTCTGACATAATCTGATTGGCCTGCTCGTTGATCACCTCCCCCTGAGGGGGGAACAGCCTTACCAGGCCACAGTAGAGAACAATGCAGACACTTTTGATGAGAACTGATAGACTAAGATCAGAAAGGAGAGGAGGACATCCCCTATCAGTGGACTTGGGGAGGGGCATGCATGCAGAAAGGGGAGGGAGGGTGGGATCGGGAGGGGAGGAGGGAGGGGCTTATGGGGGGATACAAAATGAATAAAGTGTAATTAATAAAAAATTTTTTAAAAAAAGAAAAAAAGGTATGTATTAAAAAAATCAGTTCTTTGCAGAAAGTTAAAAGGAACCAATGCAATTTAAAAATAAAATCAAGATTCAGGCCCACTTCTACACTGACTCATCTAAGCTTCACAAAGCTCGGTACTAAAACATTTTTAACATAGGAGGGAATTAGAGACGTTAACTCAAGGCCACTGGTCAGGTAGTATGTGACCCATTACTCCCTGTGTGCAGAGTCCAGGGACATGTTCTACATCAGAGGTTCCACAAAGAAGATGAGGGTCTCAAAAAAATAAATAAATAAAATGTGGGAGGGACGATGCAGAGCTAGAAGACGGAGTTAGTTGTCACTCAAGGAACAGAGGAATATAGAGCATGCCTTGCTGCTACAGGTACAGGGAAGCCCATTTCAGATCCTAACTGTTCGGACTCTTCGTTGTGAACAATGTGGCTTCATTAGCCTCCAGTGAGGGGAGACAAAGATCCCAAAGGAGAAGAATGACCCCAGTGAATCATTGGTGTCCTGCAACAAGCTTGCCATAGGTTATGAGAAATAGATCTTGCAAACCTAACCAAAAATACTGTAATGTTTACCACAGGGGGAGGAGTTGAGAGGGACAACGAGGACAGATGCAGGTGTCTGCACTCATAAGGTTTGCTGTCGTGAATGAGATGATAGGGAAGGCAACACAAGCAAGAACTCACAGCATGTTGGATCCTAGGAGCGTGATGTTTTCTAGTTCTATCCATTTGTCTGCAAAATGTCATGATGTCCTTGTTTTTAATAGCTGAGTGTATTCCGTTGTGTAAATGTACCACAATTTCTGTATCCGTTCTTTAGTTGAGGGATATCTAGGTTGTTTCCAGATTCTTGCTATTATGAATAATGCTGCAATGAACATCCTGAGAGAAGTAGCCCAGAACCAGAAATATACTCACTTACAAGTGGAATATACTCACTTATAAGTGGAATTAGCCATAAAATACCAGATAACCATGTTACAGTCTACAGATCTAAAGAAGCTAAATAACTAGGAGAACCCTAGGGACAACACTTAATTCTCATTCAGAAGGGCAAATACAATAGATACCAGAAGTGGTTGAAGAGAGAGAACCAGATGGAAGCCTACCATAAATGTCCTCTGAAAGAGTCTATACAATATGGCATCAAATAAGAGGCTGAAACTCACAGCCAAACTTTGGACAGAGTGCAGGGATTTGTAGGAAAGCATAGGGGAATTGAAGGACCCGGAGCAAACAGGACTTCCATAAGAAGACCAACAGAGCCAGCAAATCTGGGCAAATGGGGACCTGCAGAGACTGATGCAGCAACCAAGGTCTCTGCATGGAAAGGACCTAGACCCCCTGCTTAGATGTAGCCAATAGGTAGCTCAGTCTTCATGAGGGTACCCTAGTAAGGGGAGCAGGGGCTGTCTCTGACATGAACTCTGTTGCCTGCTCTTTGATCACTTCCCTCTGGTGGGGGAGGGGAACATTGCTAGGCCACAGAGGAAGAGGATGCAAGCAGTCTTAATGAGAAAATTGATAGGCTGGAGTCAGATGGTAGGGGAGGATGGCTCCCCCTTTTTGAGAAATATGAAAGGGGAATAGAGGGAAAGAGGGAAGAAGGGTGGTACCAGGAGGAGATGAGAGAGGGGGCTACAACTGGGATGCCAGGTGAATAAATTATAAAAAGTAAAGTTAAATTTTAAAAGAATAAAACAAAATAAAACAAAAAATGCAAACATACAAAAAAGAACATGATGAGAAGGCAGGGCTGGCAGACTGCAGGATGAGAGAATAAGAGCTACCTAGCTGGTAGCCTAGCAAATTCTTACATGCCAAAAATCTGAGATCATGTCACTAGCAGCTGGCTACAGTGTTTCAAAGAGCAAAGTAGAAAACAATGAAGCCAACTCAGGCAACCAAAAAATTCACAGAATCATGAGCTAAATGAAATGTGCACTTGTGCTGAAGTGTTGATTGAGATGGTTTACAACAGAGGGGGAAAAAAGAACGAAATCTAACGGTTTTGTTGGTGGGCCTGCAGAGACTGATGCACAAACCAAGGACCATGCGTGGAGAGGACCTAGACCCCCTGCTCAGATGTAGTCAATTGGCAGCTGTCTCTGACATGAATTCGGTTGCTTGCTCTTTGATCATTTCCCCCAGTGATACAGCCATGCCAGGCCACAGAAAAGGATCCAGGCAGTCCTGATGAGACTTGATAAGCAAGCGAGGGTCAGATGATAGGGGTGGAGGACTTCCCCTTTCACTGGACTAGGGGAAGAAGATGGAGAGAAGAGAGAGGGAGAGTGGGATGGGAAGGAGATGAGGGTAGGGGCTACAACAGGGATATGAAATAAATAAACTGTAAAAATAAATAGAAATCCTAATGAACATTAATAATTTTAAGCATTTAGGTAAATAAACAAAGATTATTAAATATGAGATAAGAGAGAAATCTGCTCTGTTTTCCATGAGATACCTAGTGACCCAGAAGACTAATAATGTAAGAACATGTGGGCTGTCTGGATGGAGAGCTTCAGAGAACCCTGGACTTTGACATGGTAAAGAAAGTAGAGTACCTTCTTTCAACTGAAGATAAAACAGGAAATAGGGTCGATTTTAGGGAGCATAGCCTACATTTCTTGCATCAAGCATGTCTAGTGCTATGCTCCTGAACAGATCCTGCTACAGTACAGTTGTCGGTACATAGAAAGTATGGAGAAGTAACAATGAGGAAGGGGTGGATGTCTAAGCACCAACTAGACACCCCAGTAACAGACACTGACAATCTCAGGGGGTGCTATGATAGGCAGTTTTATTAACTTTCATTTTAGTGTAGCTGTTTGTATTCACTTGTTCTGTTCCCTTTTCCCAGACTAGTCACTGAGCAGAAAATCTCATGCACACATACAACAGCAGAGACTTAACTAAGGCTGAAGAGGGGAACATGGCAGATAGGTGCAATTGTAAGTCTGGGCTCTGTGTTGAGTTGTGTTGAGGTATCCCCTCCCTTTCAGCAAAAAGACCCAAATGGCTTTGAATAGAAGTACAGAGCATTAGCCATGGAGAGGCCAGTAGGATTGCCATAGATGTATGTGTAAGGGAATTCTTGGGCTTATGTTACTTAGCAACAGTCTATGTTGTTGGATAAGAAGATATAGGAACTAACAGAGCAATCTGCACAGTTCATCATAGCTTGGCTATAGAGTCAAAAGGCATTGAGAGAGACTGAGACCAAAACCAGTGAAAAAGAAAGAGGAAAGACTGGGATGCTTTGAATTAATCTCCCATTCAAGGGAGAAAAAGTTTTCCAACAGCCTGCAGCGAGAATTCAAAAGTATTTGTTAAACAAATCAAAGTGTGGATAAGTCAACAAAGGAACAGGTTTTCTTATAATATTCTCATACATTTCCTACAAAGAGTGAAGTATAGAAGAAACACAACACATTAGACAGATTTTATATATGTGTGTGATGGTTTTAATGAGAATGCCTTCTGCCTAAGAGCTCATATATTTGAATGATTGGTCCCTAGTTCATGACACTGTTTTGGAAAGAATAAGGGAGTGTGGCCTTCTTAAAGAAGGTGTGGGACTGGGGGTGGGCTTCGGGGTTGAAAAAACCCATGCCATCTCCAGTAAAAATATTCTTGTTCACTCTCCAACTTGCAGATAAGTTCTTAGCTACTGCTCCCGAGCCTGCATGTGTGCTGCCATGTTTTCTACCATGACAGTTGTAGATTCCCCCAAATAAATATTTACGTTTATAAGTTGTCTGAGTCATGGTGTCCCTTCATAGAAATACAAAAGAAACTAATACAGCTTGTATTATATACACATACAGAATGTACATGTCAACATGCATGTCAATATAACTAAGAATAATCTTAAATTCTACATAAAGAATTATGGAGCTTTATTTTTATGTTTTCAAGAAATAGTATATTTTGCCTCAGTGTCTAATGATACTAAATTGCTTGAATGGCAATGGAAGGGTCTCAGGCTTTGCCTAACAAAATTGTAGTCTACTAAGGGGCCAGCACTGTGAGCTTCTTGGTCATGGACATGCCCTAGAGATCATGAGACTCATGTTGCTTCATGCGAGCCCCCGGATTCACAGTTGGTCTTGTTTTTCAGCTGGTTTTCACAAAACCTTATTTCAACAAACTGTTGACATTTAGAATTTCAAGTTGTCCATTAACCTCATCATGCAACATTCTGCTGCTGGACAGAGCACTGGGAAGGCAGGAAGCAGGCAAGAGATTCACTTCCATCTTTAAGGCGATTCAGGACATTGGTGAGTTCCAAATTAGAGCAGACGTTATAATGACAGTATTGTCTCCCTTCCAAACAACTCCACACACGAGGCCATCTTCAGTGTAACTTTCTTAATATGTCAACAAGTCATCAACCACATTTAGTTGAGAGCAGAGAGGTTACCAGGTAGATTGTACCACACATGGGAAACACCACCCATGCTCTTTATACCCCTCAAAACCTAGCACTTGGGCTAATAAACTTGTTCATTTTTTAAAAACCCAACAAGTTAAAAACTATCCTTTAAATTTGGTCATAATGTAAAAGCTTGAACTTGATGGCAAGTTTCAGGTCAGCATAAACTACAGGATACATTCTACCAAAAATTAAAAAAAAAAGCTATTAAATTGTTATTGAGAAATACTCTTCTGAATTTATTTATTTGATCTCTATGATTATTATGGTTGGGTGCACATCAGTAGCTCGTTGGGGATCATTTTCTGAGATGCATAGTCATGCAAATCAGGGATACCAATGGCATAAAACTGACCTTGCTAAATGTGTGGCTTCCTTTCTTCAGAAGTGCTCCCTCTCTCACTAGTGACAGTGCAGTTCTATACAATAGCTGCTTCATCCCTTAGTTAACGCTTTAATCCCTCCCAACCTACAAGAGAAGCATTCTCAAAGCTCATGTATCAACTGGACATGGGTGTGTATGTGTGTGTTTATAATTCAAGCTACATTTTCTGATGAAGTAGTTTCATTAAACTATCACAAAGTTAAGGCAAAAGCCTTTCCTCTTCATGTATTATCAAGTTTAAATAATTCTAACATGGTGCTCAGTGAAGTGGGAACAAAAGACATAAATGTCCTTGCCAAGCAGTAGATGAAGCGCTGTACATGTCAGTATGCTGCCCACACTGTCCTCCACCATCTCCATCTTTCCTTGTTGCTAGAATCTCAGTTTCTTAGAAGCTATTAGATTCTCAGCATCTCTACTAAGAAGCAGAGCTTATTTGCATGTCAGTGACATAAACAGTTGGCCACACATAAATGCTTTCACATCCCATTTTCAAAAGCCACTGATATGTGTAGGAATTTCTTCTGGGAAATACAAAATACAAGCTGGTAAAAGTTACTTCAGACTTGGGAATTTAGTGCTCTGTTGCAGAACTTACCCTGCCTACCAGATTAAATGACTTCAGGATTTTAGTCACAGTTTTAAACATATATACGCATGACCAAAAATTAGAATTACAAAAAATGGTTTTTAAATGTCGTTCAAAAAAATAGAACTAAGGCAAATGATAAATTAATAATATACTTTAAAGTATCCTAAGGAGATATTTCATGATTTCACAATCACTTGCTATAAATTACATATACAATTGTTTATGGATATATAAATATATAGTCTATTTTAAAAATCACAAATAACCATAATCTAAATAACATAAAATGGATTATTTTAGTTGAATATATATTGACTATCTGTAAATGTTAAACATATAGTTCAAGTTTAATCATTATCATGAGATTTGCTTGATTATTATTTTAAATAGCCTTGAAAAAAACATATTTATCAAAACCACAAAGAGAACATGTCTAGCAATGGGAAAATGGTTTATTTACCTGGATCTTCTATTGTTAAGTTCTTTATTAACCACTGAACAATGTCTGACCCTAGAAAAAGAAAAACACAAATATATGTGAACCTTTTGTTTACACATTTAATGTTAAGAACTTTCTACTCTGGGTTCTCATATCAGTAAACTCTTCTAATCATTTCAATAGACACTGAAGAGTCATCCACAGATAGAGCACCAAAAACAACAATGTGAATACATTTCTCTAATGAGCCAATGTACAAGATAACAAATTATTAAATATAATTTGTTGTATATATACATAGACTATGCCTTCATTTATTTAAAAGCCTCAGTCAGTAAGTTTATTGAATGCCATATTTCAGGCACAAATCTTATCATGGCATGAGTATGACTTTCCAAGAAACTCCCTCATTTCTGATTGTCCTTATCTTGTCCTTGTAGTTATGTTAAGTGAGGTCAAGAATGTCTGAGTCTTTAGTATATCCAGAGGCTTTAGCCTCCTATGACTTCATAGTGCTTTTCTTTCTGAATTTCATGTGGTGTACTTATTTCCCAGAGCCCCTCAATTCTGTCTTCTCGGCACAGCAGCCACCTCAGCCCTTCCCTCAAAACCTTGGGAATTTTTATCAGAGTCTGGACCACACCACCTCACAGCTGTGTGATCACATCCTTAAAGAACTAGCTGGAGCCAGTGGCTCCACAGTCCCTCAAGGTAACCTATGCCTCATTATTACAGCACTAAAACCCATACCTAGAGATTTAAGATGTTCATGAGACTAGAGATGAAGAAAGTTGTATGTGGAACTACATGTGACAGATAGATGTGATTGGCAAAGTCCACATTATGCAAAATAGCAACAAGAGATGGAGACAGGCAGTCCCAGGGGGTTATTGCCTAACCAGTCTAATTGAAATGGTGAGTTTTAGGCTTGATGACTTTGTTTCACAAACAATAACATAAAGAGTGATAGCAGAAGATAACTGGTGTCAACCCATGTCCTTCACACAAGCATATACAGGCAAGTCCTCATTCACACACTACATGTTCATACAAATGTGCTACATACATACTACATATGAGCTCACAAAATGTAACATAAAAAACCATCTCTTGTATACCATCTGTCACCTCAGATACTAAAATTTCCCACTGCTCTGGTTCATGCTCTACCTTGGAAATGTGTCCTCTTCAAAGCCTAGGTATAGACACATTCAGCAGAGAATTATACCAGATCTCCAAAACAAACTAACAACAATACTCCTCATTATTCTGAAAAATAAAAAAAGGACACTTCCAAATTCTTCTTACTAAGCCAGTATCGCTCTGATACTAAAATTATATAAAGAACCAATAAGAGAGAGAGAGAACATAGATGCAAATCTGGTGAATATAGACACAGATTTTCTCAACTAACTAATAAAGAACCAATAAGAGAGAGAGAGAACATAGATGCAAATCTGGTGAATATAGACACAGATTTTCTCAACTAACTATTTTCAAACTGAATTCAAGATCATATTAAAGACACCATCCATCATTATCAAGTCAGTTTCATTTCAAATGCGGGGATATTTCAACATCTGTAAATAATTAAATGTTATCTACCACAGAAACCAACTCAAAGACAGAAACTGTATGACTATCTCATTAAATGCAGAGAGGGCCTTTGACCAAATCCAACATCTCTACATGATAAAAATCCTGGAGGATTTAAGGATATATGGGGCATATCTCAATTTAATAATGGTAGCATGCATCAGTTCACAGATAATGTCATGCCAAATAGAGAAAAACTTAAGAAAAAAGCATCTATCAGTCTTAATCAAAGAAGGCACTCCTTCCAGTGAAGGGTGGTGGATGCACTCATGGCTGATCAAGATGCAGAAAACGGGTGACAGATGTGGGACCAGCCCCAAATATGTCACTTATATTATGCCCTCCAAGGCTCATGGAACATTGCAGGAGAAGGAATAGAAAACACATAAGAGCCATAAGGTAAGGTAAATGGTGAAGGGATGCCATTGTTTAGACATGATACAATTATTGTAATCATTAACAACCAAAAGCTGAGGTTACCTGCATTAGGCCCACACAAGACCAGCCCTGTCAATCTACCAACAGGCAGTCAAAGACTAACAAGGGGCTCATTGGCCCTTGCCTTTTGCCTTGAAAACAAAGTGGACTGCAGGCTCATAACTCCTAGGTTCATATCTCTGGAACTGAAGCCAGCCAGCTGTTTGAGGATGAAACTGTGCCTCTATAGTTTGTGATTCTCAGCTTGAGGTTCCTATTCTTCTTTAATCAAAGGAGGGGGGAGAAAGTTGAGATCATAGAGCATAAGTATTGCTGTATAGGTTGATTGAAACACATTCTAGGAAGAATAGACCTTAACAGACAAACCAAGGGGTAAATACTATAGCTCCCTTTCAGCTTCCTCTGTTAATTTTCATGAGAAAGAAAAAGGAGGTGGGGCTTGGAGTCATATTTTTTAATAAAATGAATATGCATTTCTGCCTTATGGATACAAATGGACTTTGCTTTGTAGGATTACTGTATTTCTGAAGAGCAGTGTATGAGGTTTTTTTTTTTGGCAGTTGAAGAAAGTAACATTTTATGCACACTAAAAATAACTATTTAAAGAAACCATGTAGTACATTGTATGTGAATTCCTCAATTGCATTGTATTTAATGTATTTAATGAAAGAATTTACTTTCTAGGACTGGGTAGGTGGCTCAGTGGGTAATGGAATGTCTTGCACAAGCATTGGAGTCATGGGATCAAATCCCAGTACCCACATAAAAAGCTGGTCATGGCTGTTACATACACCTGTAGACCAATGCTCTGGGAGGTGACGAAGAAAGGCGAAGGCTTGCCAGCAACCAGGCAACTCTGTCCCCGGTTCAACTAAGAGACCTGTCTCAAGGGAATAATACAAAGGGTGACAGAAGAGGATGCGTGAGGTTTCCCCCTGTTTTCTGAAAAGAATGCCCACAGGCACACAGAATCACACACATCACACAGATCACAGTCATATACATCTACAAAAAAAATTCTCTAAAAGAACACCTGAAGATTTCTTTCCTGGAATGTTATACACCGGATATACTTAAAGAGAATTTACTGTTCATTGCGTTAAAAGTTAGCATCTCATCCCACTTTGAAATTGGACGTAACTTAGAAGGTAAAGTCCATTTTGTCTATTGCTTAAAATTAATATGAATGAGATATAAAAATCAGTTGACACAAAATAATCAAAGAAATATGATTGTCTTAGTAGATAGCAAATCTATTTTCAATCTTGGTCTATAACACTTAAAAATGTAGAGAAATGAAATTATAAAATGTTCAAGTAAATAAATGGAACTGGAAAAAAATTATGCTGAACGAAATAAACCAGACCCAGGTGGAAACTCTGTAACTTCTCTCTCATATTTGGATCCTGGTCAACTTTTAACTTTTAACTTTTTCATAGCCAGAAGGCTAAATATGGACCACTGCAGGTAGGGGATGTCTTCAGGAAAGGCGGCAGGTGGAACACAGCTGATAGGAAAGCAAGCAGTAGGTACTGAGGATGGAACTCTGTTTCTTCTTGTGTGTTATAGTGCTCTCTTCTAGGCTGTGTAAGTTAACATTTCTCTCCTTGGAGGAATGAATGATTTATAATAATTCAATAACCCTCTTAATTACTTATGCATTTTCTCATAGTAATATATATGTATATATATATATATATATATATACTTTGTGTGAGATTAATACATAAATTCCAACTTTTCATTGACTCAACTTCATATGATAATTGTTTCCTAAGAACTGAGGAAATGTCAGTAAGCAAAGTATTTATATTTTGTTGGGGGATAGAAAGACAATAAGCAATTAAGCATGTCAAAATCATCATGATTGCTGAGAAGAAAGTCACATGTTACTGGTAAAGTAAGGTCTGAGACTTGAATAAATTATGTGAATGTGTTGGGCAAAAGAGTCCACGGTAAGAATAACAATTCCCCAAACTCAAAGGCGGAATCCTCACAGGAGCATTAGGGAAACAGGAATGTTGAAAATGGCCCAGACTTAACAGCAGTGTTAGAGCTGTCAACATTTTTCTTAATTGCTGAAGAAGTAAAATGTATTCAATTCCTGTAACTATAACTTAAATTATTAAACATCTCCTATAATAAACTTCCAACACATTGACCAACAGAGTCTAATTTCATAGGCTTTTATACCATATCAAACACCTTGAGCTAAATTTGTGCCCTACGAGGCTTACCGTTTTGTATGTACATTTTAGAATAAATGATTGTTTCATACTGAGCAATGACACTAAATGTTAACTTCATTTTTCATGTTAATTTCATTAATATTTTGTTATACTTATCATGCTATTATCAAGTAAATTTATGATGGTTAATTTAATTGAAGAAATAGCAATCATATTCCTGAAATAATTTCACTTAGACAGGTCAATCCTCCCTGATTTCTAGTAGGCAGTGTTTAAACATCTCTCATAAGAATCAGGACATGACATATTCTGCTTCTCTGTTTCGTACATGTCTCTTCAAGCTGAAAAGCCACCCCAAGATAACTTTCATAGGAATGTAGGACAACATGGGAAGACCAAGTATGTCATTTACTCCAGTCATCTGCTCAGACCTTAGCTAGTTGTAATTACTGTTTAACTTACAGGTTATAAGAAAGGCATTCACCAAAACACTATTAATTGAGAATTTGGCAAACATACCTCAAAAGACTATTGCAGAAAATGCCTGTAGCATACAAGAAATAGTAAGGTAATGTAAGACATGAAAAGTAATGAAGAGAGAGCTTACATCATACCTAATTAGGTTTAAATTTCCCAGCGAAAATGTCACACAAACACACATGAGCATGTGCACACACAACCCTTATAACAGCAACAACAGCAGCAACAACAAAAGAATAAAGAAAGGAGCTCTAGAAAATTCATATAACTGGATTCAGAATAATTGACATGGAATCCTAGGAGAATGCAAAGTGGAAGTTCCACATGGCATTTGTAGGAGAACAGAGAACTTCACTTGGAATTGTGTATATTCTGTCAAAAAGCTAACCTCTAATCTGTCTATGCCCTGAAAAAATGAAAGCCTGAATTCAGAAGTAATGGACTAAGTTATCTGGTGGAGGAAATTTTGAGAGCAGTTTTGGTATGATTACTGTTAACTGCTTTTAGTCAGATCTGCAATGAAGGTGGCAGAAAGACATTTAAAAGAAAGTAAAGTTTGGTTAAGAAAGAAGAAACTTGAAGTCTGACTCAGTTTAACAAATTAATTGCCTAGTGTGGAAGCACTCACCTTTAATCCTAGCACTTGGGAGGCAGAGGCAGGCAGATCTCTGTGAGTTCAAGGCCAGCCTGGTCTACAGAGTGAATTGCAGTACAGCCAGGGCTACCCATAGAGAAACCGTGTCTCAAAAAACCAACCCTGCCACCACTCCTCCCCCCCCCCGCAAAAAAATTAATTGATTTACCTGTTTAATTTTGTCTATAGTTAAAGGTGTTTTCTTTCCTAATGTATCAACTAGCTGCTTCACAGGTTAAGCTGACGATTGCCGTTTCCAAGGCTGTGCTCTAGTTAACACAACATGTATATATTCATTTCCGAGGGGAAAAGGTAGTGGCATGAAGAAGGTTGGGTATATTTCCTCACAGTTCTGAAGACCACAAGTCTGAAAGAAAGGGCTTGGCAGTAGCATGTGTACTCCTTATTCTTGTCTCTTCCAGGTTTTACCAAATGCCAGCATTCTTCATGGGCAGCAGCAGAATTCAAGTCAGCCTTGGTCTTCACACAGCCTTCTATTTATTCTCCATTGTTAATCTCCTATAAACGTATTTCTTCCCACCAGATGTATGGCCCACTCATATTACTCAGGAGGATTTAACTCAAATCTTTAATTTCATTCTATCTGTAAAGCCCCCTTTGCCAAACAAGAGCGCATTCCTCAGTTCTGCGGAATAAGGCGTGGATAAACAGTGTGTCCCCTTGGGCATGCAATATTAGTCAACCCCACAGGTTCATCATAGCTAAATCTGTTGTTAGACTGACTCAGTTTTTCATTTTGGACAAAACATAAATATTAAAAAAATAACATTCTAGATTGCCTTAAAGAAAAAAGAGGAGTATTTTTACTCATTTGTACACTGTAATTCTAGGTTATATATTTGAGAAAATATTATCTGAATTGTACAAACACTGTTTTTCCCTCAAGTGGATTACAATGTTTTATCTGCAGAGGCAATTTTGAATCATTTCTCTGAGTTGAGAGGAAACAAGCAACACGGTTGTTATGTTGCAAATAGGGAATGAAGACAGACGGGTAATGGAGCTAACATTTACAGCCTAATTAGAAATGCTGGCTGACTGGCCATACTGGTAGAGCACCCCACTACTGCTGGCAGCAGAGCTGCCTAGTCTCCTGTTGCCTTTCTTCACTTCAGTATGTAGAACCAAAGAAACCTTTTTTTTTTTTTTTTTTTTTTTTTTTTTTGCGTACATCACTAACAATGAGCAATTTGCTCTTCACTGTCCTCTGTAACAGGACAGCAGCTGCTTGCAAGCCCTCATTCTCCAGTGACACACAGGCTTGCTGTTTTATCATCATGTTCAATACACATGCTGGGTATGTGAGGGACTGGAAAGATGGGAGCAAAAAGGCAATCATATTCATTTTTAAATAAGCAAACAACAACAACAAAAAAAGTTGATTTAAAAATTCCCTTACTGTTTTCCTTTCCAAGGTCTATTGTTCAAAATGTTTGGAGACTTTCTTGGACCATGCCTTGCCTCTGCTTCTGAGCACACAAACAGAGTGTTCATCCAGCAACCGTGCCCCTAAGTGGGGAACAATCATGGCATTCGGCACAGCATTAGCAGAGGGATGGCTTTGTCCAGAAGGCTTATTGAGTTTCATGATTAAAAACTTGGTATTCACTGACTCATGGATACATAGTAATGGTGATGATGGTAACGGTCGTGGTGGTGGTGGTTTTGGTGATAGTCGTGGTGATAAAGGGGATGATGGTGGCAGTGGTATTGGTAATGGTGATGGTGGTGGTGATGGTGGTGGTGATGGTGGTGGTGGTAGAGGTAGTGGTAATGTTGATATTAGTGGTGTATAGGAATTTCTTGCGGACTGAGGCATATTCCATGAAGAAGTGAAGCTGATAAGATTTAGAAAGTAAGCCAAGCTTACAAGCCTTAGAAAGCTAAAACTTACAAGATTCACAAAGCTGGGTCCCCAAGGTTATGCAACAATAAACAATTGCTGGGGACAGAGGACTACCACTGGCTGAGCTGCCTGAAGATCGTGCAAAGGAGCTCTAGAGATGCTACATTCTTGACTCATTCCCCATGGGATGACCCTTGTGTTGATGTAGCTGTTTTGAGAGTTCCATGCTCCTATAGGAAAATCCTATAGGATTTTCCATCCTTACCCATAATCTGTAAGTGAGCCCAATAAATTCATTGATTCACCAAGCTCAATGTGGGTGGAATCATTTCTCTGTGCAGTCTTCAGTGTTCTCTCGGGGGTGAGCAGATTTCTCCTGTTCCTTCAAATGTCATATGCCAGGTTGACACTACCAGTTCTTTAAGTACAACTCTCAAATCACTAAGGGTAAAAAGCTCATTAGGAGAGTAGAGAAGTATCTGGGATCTAAGATATTTTAATTAACTAAAATTTTTCTAGTGTAAGCATTTTCTAATGACCATCATAATATTCCATTTCTTTCACTTAGGAAACCGACTTAATGAGTTTTCATGATGAGGTAAACATTAATCACACAGTGTCCAGTTGAGAGCCCAAGATTATGTCCCAGTGCAGAGGTAGCCTGGTGGGAAGGCTCACCACTGAGCAGTTGGCACCTTCCTGTGGACTGGATGAAAGTCAATGAGAGTAAGAGTAGCCTCATGCTCCTTGTATTCTCTTTGGTTACTTAACAGATACTGTTGGGCTGGTTAGGCAGCAGGTTGAAAAGGATAGCGATATTAGCTACTATTAATTGACAACTATCCATGTGGCTTTTGCTATCCAAGATGTCACTAATCCAAATTAGAGCCTATTAGGGAGGGGCTTGTAATCGCATATTACTTATGTCGAAGGAGAAACTTAAAAGATTAAGTAAAGTCACTGGTCTCGCCAAGTAGGAATTTGTCAGGCGGTCTGCTTGAATATAAGCCCTGTGTTTGTAGTAAAAGAAAATTTCCGAGTTGTCCCGTGTGCTTATGCAGGCAGAAGGGAGGGATAGGCTACTGGCTGTAACCAAGAGACCTGCACATCCCTGAAAGTGAGCAGCAACGATGACAATAATACTGTCAACCCCCAAGAGCCACCAGCTCCTGATAGTGTGAATTCCCATATCATTGGTACTAACCCAGGAGATGAACAAGCACTTCTCCTTACTCAAGGTCCAAAACACCCAACCTGCTTCCTGTTTTCAGAAATGCTCTTAGTTCCAACAGACATAGTTTCTGCAGCCTTCTAGACTTACTGCTGGTGGTTGTGTGTACAGCCTGTCCCAGGGTCCCAGGACATGGTCCTGTTCAGGATGGCTTCTCTCATGACTCAAAAATCTCATTACAGAGAGATTTGACCTTTGACCCTGGCCATGCTACCAATCATTAATAACTAAAACTTCTTGAGTAACTGCTGATAGTTTTAAGTGATTATCATAGCTTTATCTGTGTTAGACAGATGTTATAAGTGGGCCTAAACATTTTCCTCACACAGATCTAACTTTAAATATGATTCCTCTGAAGGGGCAAAGGGTTACCAGAACTTGGGTCAACCTTGGAAAGGGTTTTAAAAGGGAAGCTCCTTGCTCCTGGGGTTAATGGCTGCCAGGGAGAAAAACCTTTTCAAGGGAGGATCAATCATGAAGGACATCAAAGCCTAGGAAAAGTTTGAGCAAGACTTCAGCTCTTGGGGTGCCTCTCCTCCTCTCCATGGGAGCTTTTGTCTGAGCTAGCAATCTGTGGTTTTGTTCTTTTTCTCTCAGTTCTGTATCAGAGTTAGACTTTTGCCTTCTTTGTCTTCCAACAGTAGCTGTTACTCCATGTCCTGGACCCTGAGGATCACTATTTGACTCTTAAGCAGCTCATGCTTTCATTTCCTGTCCCACATCCCTGCTGTTTTCTGTCAGGGACCCCCCACTGTCAATCACAGATTTCCCTCCCAGGAGGCCATTCTCTCTTCAACCAACCATCACTTCCCTGTCCTGTCTGAAATCTTCCTTGCAAGAGATTCCGGGGTACCAAATTAGCAGTGCCCATAGATGAC
Source organism: Psammomys obesus (assembly GCF_907164565.1). NCBI lineage: Eukaryota > Metazoa > Chordata > Mammalia > Rodentia > Muridae > Psammomys > Psammomys obesus. The sequence continues at coordinate 988,452 of NW_026585587.1, forward strand.
TGTTACCTAAGACCCACTTCCAGACTGTAGCCTCTGACCCTCTATTGCCTTTAGAAACCTTCTTACTATAATATCTGCCACTATTCCTCTTAGTTGTCGTTTCAAAAGTCTCTTAACCAATTTTGCAATTCACAATAGTCTTTCTCTAGGGCGCATCCATCATTATGGAAAAAAAAAATGAGGAACTACTACCTCTTGGTCCCTAAGGAATGATATGCACACACATCATGCTTCATGTTCAAAACCAGTGCCTATGGACAAAGACAGAAGGAAATTTCTCTTCCCAAAACCCCTGCCTGTGGACAAAGACAGAAGGAAATTTCTCTTCCTTTCAGGTACAGCTAATATGCAAGCACAGCTGGACAGGAAATGTCCCCACCCCTGCTGTTTAAGCTCTTGACTCACTGTCATTTGGGTTTCTCTTTACTACTGCAACAGCCTTGGATAGCATCTTCCTTACTTCGCTTCAGCACAGTTTGCTTCGACAGTAATTTGATTTTAAAGTAGCCATCTTAGAGAAGAGAAAATGAAAGTTCCAGAAGAGAAATAATTTTCTCAAGGTCACATGAATGGTAAAGCCAGGAATAGGACCCAGTCATCCGGTTTAGAGGTCCTATCTGCATTTTTAAAGATTTATGCTCTTTTAAATGATGTGGATATGTGTGTGTATGTTGGAGGTTCGAACATGTGAGAACAGATGTAGAGGTGAGGCTAGAGGTGCGGGATTCCCAGGGAGTTGGACTTACTGTTTATTGTGAGACACCCAACATATCAGCTAAGAACTTAACTCTTGTCCTCTGTAAAAAGCAGTAGAGGTTTTAACCACCTGCCATCTCTATAGTTCCCCTTCATTGTGGTAGGGAACAGTATATCCATAGGTGTGAGGGAAGGCACATGAAACTCATAATCTTCAAGTCATAGCAACAAGTTCTCCAAAGCTGTGAATGTGGAGAACACTAACATGGTGTATGGCAAGCAGACCTGGTTGGAGTTAATCACTGCCTCTTAGTAATCCTGCTGCCTTGACTAGTCACAGACACAGAGAGGTTAGCACTTACTGTTTTCCCGTGGCTGAATAGAAGCACAAGGCTTGCACAAGGCTCACATGACTTTACACTCACTCCCGCGTACTCAGCAGATAGCTCAAACATACTGGAAGAACAATGGATTAGTATGACTGTGACATTTCTGAATAATAATCTATTATACTCTCTTCCTTGTTCTGTTATTATTTTGGCCAGGAAGTAAATAAGAATTGTCCATTTTAAAGGCAAACAAATCAACTTTAAATATCATTAAATGGCATTAGATGGCAAAATTGGAGGGCAGAAAGCTAAGGTTAATCACGGACACTCTCCTGTGCATGGAGAGAAGAAAGGAAATGGGAGAGGGTTTTTCATGGATGCTCAGGAAGATCTTGCAGTTCACTGATTTGAAATTCTTATGTATAAGTTTTAAACAGATAATTTAGGCCTGTTTTGTATTTTGACTGTATTAGAAAGGCAAATGTGATAGGCTCACCTCTTGATCAAGAGCTAGAATAAGTCAAAGAGATGGCTGATTGCAAATTAGAATGTAAATTTCCATCCGTCTTAATTTTTTGTAAGTTCCTATTGAGAGCTACTGATTTGAGTAATTTTCAAGTGCTGAAGTAGTTTTCCTGGTATTAGATTCCTGGGAGTCTGCTCTGGGGTCAATTGGTTTCAGCCTCTGTTAGGAGGAAATCTTAAAATACCATCAGAACGAGTAAATGGCACCCCTGGCAGGGAAAGCAAATTTCCACTTTTAGAAAGTGAAGTATTTTAAATCCATAATGTGCAATCACATGTAAACACATAATTGAGAATATTTGTGTTAGTCTAATTTCAGTGACTACAACAATATGCTGGAGATAAACAACTTTAAAAAGAGAAACAGTTTACTGTGACTCATAGCTTGGGATGTTTCAGTGCTTAGCCAGTTGGTCCAATTGCCTTTGGGCCCATGGTGTGCAGTCAGTATACCAAGTTGGGGCACATGATGGAGGAAGCTGCTCATTCTGTGAAAAGCAACCAGACACAAGAAGGGACCAAGTGTTCTGTTATCAGATTGAAGTTTGTAACCACAATGTGCAGGCTTCGTGCTCAGGCCACAACTCATAAAGGGTCCACTGCATCCCAGTAGTACTATGACATGACAAATTAAGCCTTGGTCAGATAGGCTTTCAGAGGACAGTCACCCATGCATAGCTTCCAATAACAGTAGCATTTAAGAAAGTACAAGGCATTGAAGAAGAGAGGCTGATGGCTAGGAGTAACAGCAGAGATAGTGACAGGAACAGTACATTGCTACCCAAGCATAATTGTGTGTTACCATGAGCTTCAGACTCATCTGAGAGTCTTAGCATGTCATCAGCATTTCAATCATCACAGTAATTCTTTAGACACTATCATTATCTTCAGATCAAGGTCAAAGAAAAAAGATCAGAAAGTTCCCTTGATTGTCAAGAGTGCTGAGATATGAAATTATAAGCTGAGCCATGTTCATGTTAATCCTACTCTGTAGCCCAGGCTGCCTTCAGACCAATAATCTTCCTGCTTCATCATATTTAGGATTGGGATTATGGGTTTTTGACACCATGCCTGCCCAGCTTTCTATCTTCATGGCTCTGAAAGTCAGTAAATTTCAATCTAGTATGCACAGAAAAAGCGATTTCTTTTATGGAATGAATAACACTGTGGTTTGTAATAAGAACATACCTATTGGGCCTGAGGGTGTGGCTCAAGTGTGAGTTCCTTTCTCTCTGTCTCTGCCCAGAGACGCAAAGAGAGGAATCATGCACAAAAGTGGATAATTCTATTAAGGTTACTCTTTAATGGAAGATATTGTCATTGATAATGTACACAAAGCTATCAGGACTAGGTGTAAGAGTCAAAGATAGAGAGCTCTTGCTTAGCATGTGTGAGTGACTGGAATCGATGCCAAGAATTCCAGTAGTAAAGAGGTTAAAGGAAAAGAATCTATTGCTGGAGTCATTCCCAAAGAATTCATTTACCTGTCGGAGGCACCAGAGGGGAGCCTAGACTCTAACTGTTCAAAGGACAAGCAGCTAATTCACAAAATCAGTATCATAAATATGATTGATAGTACACTAAGTTTTCTGAAATAGAGGGCAGACTGATGTTCAAACTAAATTATACTGGATGACACATCCCTCACATGAATTGAATTCTAAATTATTTACATCTCTCACATAAGTATTACATAGCAGCACAGCCATTCTAAGCATAGAAATTCTAAGTAAACATTGCTGGGATGTCTCTGCTATTTATATGCCATGCAACTCTCTGTGGTGTTCAGTATCATCTGTGAATGGTTAAATAAACAATTACTTATTTAGCGTGTGTTCTAAGAAGTTGAATACAGTTCTGAATGAACCATGGAACACAGTTTCCATATTTTGCCTGCTTGGTTTCCAATAGAATGTGACATGATGGCAGTACTTAGAAATATGTATTGACATTAGAAATGCAAAACATTTCTCTATCCACCATAGAAGTGCGAACTTGAGTACGTTTCTATCAAGTGCCTTCTGTCTGTAGGGTACTATTCTGGACACTGGTATGCTAACATAAAGCAAACAGGCAAAGTCATGTTCTGCTAACACTTATGTTAAAGACAGAGACAGACACTTCTAATCTATGCATATATAAAATCAATAGGAGATGATGTCAAAGAGTGGGAAGAACAGTGGGGGTCTTCTGAAAGAGATAACTGGGTGAGTAGGGATGAAAATATCCAGGGCTATGTAGGATAGGTTTGGAAGTTCTGTCTAGGCATGATCATAAAATATTCATGAATGGTCCAACAGAAAGCATCTGTGGGCTTAAAAAATAATCAGCAAATCCCAATAAAAATGAAATTGGTTTGAAGAACAAAAAGGAAGTCTATATGGAAGAGTGTAGTGGGGGAACAGAGAAAATACTAAGGGCTGAGTAGGAACCCTCCAATTTAGACCACAAAAAGAGGGTCAATCTTGATTGAAGTAGGAAGTCAGTGAGTAATATTATCTAAGAAAATAACATTTAATTTGCAGGTTTTAAAAGATTCCTTTGGGGCCAGTGAGCTAGTTCAGCAGATAAAAGCTCTTGCTGTCAAACCTAAACTAAGGAAACAGAAATATTTAAGACAGGTCGAAACAGCAAAACACAAGACAAAAGATGTAAGCCACTCATAGGCTCTCTTCTTACTCTTGAATATTCATCCCATCTACACTAGTGAGGCAGAGCATAGGCATATGAGACAGTTCATAAAACCAACATGAGAAGCACTACACAGCACTGAAAAGAAAGACAGACTGAGGCCATGCAAGGCTGCCTGGCAGATACAGTTTCTGTAGTGTAAAGAAACTAGGAAGAAGTTGAATGGTAAGAAAGTGAATGCACATTCCAGAAAAAGGGTTAAACAAGGGTGGCAAGCAAGTAAATCAGGCAATCTGTTCTTGGTAGGAGATTCTACCAAGAAAGAGGGAATGAAGAAAAAGACAGAAGCGAGAAGAGTTAAAGGGCACGGAGGATTATAGAGACCGACCTTCTAAGGGCTGTAGGTTAAATGTTAAAATTTAAAGGGGGGGGGGAGGTGAAAGGAGGTGGAGATGGAGAAAAGGGGAGGGAAAGACAGAAAGAGAGAAAAAGGGACAGACAAACAGACTGAAGGAAGACATTCTACTAGACAGAACAAATCAAACTATTTTCTGACACAGAAATATTGTGCGGAGAAAAGTGACAATTCAGCAAAATATACTGTTCCTAATTTTCTTTTAGCTTCAGGCACAGAAACCAGTATTTATGTTCCTCGCTCTTCTGTGAATTAAAAAAAAAAGGTCTTGTATAATTATATTCATTTATTTAAAAAATAACCAAAACATTTTAGCTTTTCTTAGTTTAAGGAAAAACTTGAGCTAGAGCATGGGATCACAGTGGAAGATGACTTTGGTGGCAGGTCAAACGTGGTGGAAGTGAATTAACACATATCCACCAAGGAGCCCGCAGTTAGCATGTGAGCAGAATATTCTGAGAGCTTTGACATACAGAAAAATCACAAATTTAATATCTTAAGCTTCTAAGATGAATGTTACAACATCTGAACAAGGATAAATGTCATGATTATTCAATTACCTTACTTCCCAGGGTCTTATTTACTGTCAACTTTCCCAGCATGCTCATCTGTTTCCTGGCAAATTAAATAATGCCCCCTTAAGGGGATAGCATACTCTTAACTGACAGTTTGTCCTTAAACTCCGGGTTTTCGCAGCATTGATGCAGAAATTCGTGCATCAGCTTTTGGAAGAAATACTCCAAAAAAAAAAAAAAAAAAAAAAAAAAAGACTGCATTAGTTTCAACATATTTAATCTCTCTGCTTATTACTTTCTTTTTAGTGATACTTCCCCTTTTAAATGTAATCTGTCTGACAATATGTGAAATAGACAGACACAAACACACACATTTCCATTACACTAATAGCAGCTGGGCAGATTTCTCCTGGAAGATTTCTCAAATGTCACATGGTGCAGCTTTCCAGCTTTTATTTTTGTCCAAGATTATTTAAGTCAACTGTTAGACAAAGGATGGAGAGTGCTTTTTTTTGGTGACTACTTCCTCACCAATATTTAGTAGGTTATTTAAAGGAATAACCCAGGTACGAATAATACTTGTTTTATTAAGACAGTGATGAGATTATTGACTGTGAGACTGAAAGTTTTTCCTTGTTGCTTTTAAATGAAACATGGTTTGCTGAGAAGCAACAGGTAGACACAGGATAGACTGAGGCAGAGGCTGCAATAGACAGATGATGGATGGATGGATAATGGAGAGGTATACAAACAGAAGGAAAGATAAACAGGTGTACACATTCAGCCTTCTATACCTCTGAGTCTTGTTTGAGTCTATCTGCAAACAGAAAATATCCAGGAAGGAATTGGTTCTGTTCTAAATATGTAGACTTTTCCTATTATTGTCTAAAATGATAAAGTATCATAATGTCATAGCCATCATATTGCACTTACTCTGTATTAAGCATTACAAGTAATTTAGAGCTATGTTACCATACACAAGAAGATGGTTACAAGTATATACAAATGATATACTTCTTTGTATAAGGAAATGGAGTATCACTAAAATATCCCTGGGGAATTCTGGTAACAATGTCTATGGATATCAAGGAGAACCCACATACATGCATGCACGAGCATGCAACAAACACACATATAAATATACCCACTCTGATGTGCCCATCTATGTAGATAGCTTCACCACCCATCCACAACTCAAGCCAACACTTTGTGTCCTTATTCAGTCTTTTCTTCACTGCCCACAAATGACTATTTCTAAAAAGGACTTGAAAACTTGATTCTTTCTCATCTCCCTTCTCAAACGCCCAACTCTGACCGCAGTCTCCTTTTTCCTGGATTATCCTCTGGGTCTCTAGAAGCCTGTGAATCCCCTGGATCCCATTCTTCCTAGAGACATTTTCCACACATCAGCCAAGCAATCACTCAACATATCACTCTTTAAGAACTCCTATCTGTGGTAGTAAAGATGAGAGTGACAGTCTGAGGTTATGATCACGGAATGGAGGCCTCAACTGGGAAGCTTGTACAACACCACATTCCTCGACCAAGAAATGCAGGGAGCACCTGTTCCCCATAATTCCATCCCACGACCAAACTAGATGAATTCTCCATAGAGAAAAGCAAGGGTTTTGATATGAAGGTAAGGAAGGTTCCAGAAGCAAAAGAAAGGAATGTGTACATGTTCATGATGGGTTTCTCATTGTTTCAAAATGAAGTAAGAATAACACGAATGCTAATTTTACTGCCCTTTGAATGTATTGTTGTTTGGTGGTAATTTGTACTTCATTTTAATAGGTTATGATGATAGGAGACTATACATTTTTAAGTGTCTTTGTCAAAATAAGGTCAACAAATGTGTATAGCTTCATACATCTCTTATTACGTAAGCTTATTTGTTCATATCCAAACTCTTGGGAAATTTCAGTTTAGAATGCATAGTTTCAAAGTGCTTTCTAAATATGAGGGGGATTACCTATGAGAGAAAGGACAGAAGTTTATTGTCAAATATACTCAGAATCACTAGCTTAAATATCTTTCTTAACATATATAATTTATTTTTATTTTTGAGACAAAGCTTCACTGTGTAGGAGAAGCTGGCTTGAGACTTGCAATCCTTCTGTCTTGGCTTCCAAATCCTCAGATTGCAAGTGTACACTGCCACCACAGGACTTATTAAGGTTAAAAATGATAATGTACACTGTGCTCCCAACAGAAACACAGCATAGAGCATATCCACAGTGATTTGACCAGAAAAGTCTCTTTATGAACAAGCACTTCAGAACTTTATACCAAAACATCCACAGACATGCTCATGACCTACCTCACCACATATCCAGTGTTTATGGGCAAACAGAAATACCATTACACACTTTAGGAAAGAAGAAAGCCAAGGGATACAAGAAAAAAAATCAAGGTAGAGACATTGGTAATATTGCCTTGAACTACAACCTTAGTATTTTTGAAATATTCTTTAGCATTTCTGAAAGATACTATTCATCCCCAAGCTCCTTCTCTTTCCAGATGACTTCGAAATGCCAAGCTGCTGTCTGAATGTGGAAAAGGCATCTCTAGACCTTTCCTGAACTTCTATTACCGTTGCCAAAGAAACTATCAAACATCACGGAGCAGGAAAGGCAGACAAATCTCTCCACAGATCAGCAAAGTTGAATAAACCAAGAATAATAGGGGGATGGAAAGAGCTCCGAAGTCATTGTTCCACCTGTTAATTAGAGATGACAAGATCTACCTGATGACAGAGTCAAGAGATGGTTTCATACATCCCTTCCAAGGGAAACACAGATATTTTTAAAATGCCAAATATGATAATGCTTTTTTTTAAATTGTAAAACTATGTTGTTTACATAACAGATGAGGAGTAGTTTTATAATTAGCACTTGTTTACAGATATCTGATATTGTGGCATTCAGGAGGGCCTAAAGAGGTTCTGATGTCCTCAAATTCTCCATATTGACTGAAGCCATATGGAGAAACAAGGCAGCCAATGTGCTGACACTTCATAGACCAAATAAACAAGTAGTCCTAGTGCAGCCTTGGCTAGGCTCGTGTTACTGATAGAAAATGGTTGAGCAAGCAGAAATGATACTCATTAAGATTTTAGGGCATCAATCTTCATCATCCTTTCTTTTAACCCACAAGTTCTTCTTGTACCTATACTTAATGGGGAATTATTGCAGAGTGGACTTTCCTTCAAGAGAGAAAGTATCACCAAGGTGGAACTGTAGAAGTTGCTCATTCTGTGGAGGCAAGACATGACAGGGCTTGGGACTCAGGACATACTGGGGAAAGAATCGTCTGTTTCTAGTGAATGACTGCCATCAGGAAGTTAATATCCCAAGTTAGGTTGCTGAATACAGGGTTGCAGGAAGTGAAACTGCATTCACACTGTGAGCAAGGAAAAGTGGTTCAGAGGAAATGTTTGAGTTCACTCCTGAATTTTCAGCCTAGATGGTCCATTAAAATGTGAAAGATGGGCTGGGGAGATGAATCAGCACTTGAAGCAGTTGCTATCTAAGCAAGAGGATTTGAGCTTGGATCCTCAGTACCTGCTTGAATAGTGAACATATCAACAACCAGTGTGTATTGTCAGCTTCAAAGATCAGAGGTTGGAGATCCCTTAACAATCTGCCTAGTAGCCATGTCATTGAGCTCTGTTTATGAATGAGAATCTTGCCTCAAAAGATAAGGCAGAAGAGGAACTGAGCAAGTATCCCAACCTCAATCTCATGCCTACTTGCACATGTGCCTTTTACCTACAAACATACAAAAATGCCTCCTAAGGGAAGGCAGGTAAAATTGGACCTCTGGCACTTCTTTCTGAGACACTACGTTATCACCATCTCTACCCTCATTGACACCCTTGTCCCCACCATCACTACATTTAAGGCTAGAACCTCAAGCAGGACGTCATGCCCACCTGGCACTTATGTGGGTTCTCTTGATCAAACTCTTGTCCTCTTGCTTGCACAGCAATCACTTTAAACAACAAATCATTTCTTCAGCCACAGAAAACAGAAGATTTCTCATTGGGATACTTAATGATAACTTCCAGAACTTGGGATTTATATCTTAAAATATGCTCTACATATTTGTGTGGTCTGATTTTCTTTCTTGACATTTCTTAGTGACTGAGAAGGCCATATTAAAATATTTATGCCACCGGGCCTGGTGGCATATGCCTTTAATCCCAGCACTGAGAGGAGGTAGAGGTAGGCAGATCTCTATGAGTTCGAGGCTAGCTTGGTCTACAAAATAAGTCCAGGATGGCGAAGGTTACACAGAGAAACCATGTCTTGAAAAACAAAAACAACAAATATTCATGCTACAAATTGACTCATATAATCACCAATATCACCATAATCACTACCACCATCCCTATCACTACCAGAGCATCATCATTATCCACCACCTCTACCCTCATCATCATCATCACTCCCAGCATCTTCACCATCACCACCACTACCACACTTATCACCATCTCCATCTTTACCACTGCCACCACCATCATTATCATTACCTTTACTCTTGATCCCAATTTTAATTTTTAAGAGATAAGGGCTTATTCTGTTTTTCAGAACAGTTTAATACTCCTTGGGCTCAAATGAGCCTCCTGTGTCCGTCACTAAAAAATTCAGCATACAAGCACTTTCTATCATGCTTGGCAAAACCTAAAATTTAAAATCGATTGTCAGGTTGACCTCATAGAAAATATTCAGAACTTCAAAATATAAAGCAGGAAAGAGTGAGGAATGAAAGGCAAGCAGTCCTTCAAGGAAGGAAAGTACCACAACGTGAACTTCTGATATGGCCAGAGGATTAATAGGCAAGGGAATATATTTATAGGTTACAATCTAATCAACCAGCTGGCTCTACATACACAATACATGTTCAGTAAGAATCCAGTTCCCATGGCCCAGACAATGCCATCATCAACCTCTGTACCTCTCCTAATGGAGCTTAGCAGTGTGCATATTGTTTCTCTACTGTGAGATTGAACAGTGGAGAAGAGGTAGAGGGTTTGTGAGGAGGGAGAAACTTTTCTTTCTATTCACAGACAGCCCACGAGGAGCCTTATCTAGTTCTGACAGATGGCTGTATATCACTGGAGAGACCCCACTCATTGATTTAGACACAGTAGCAGAATAAGGTTTGGGGTTATCTTTGGCATGTGGATTGGGTACACGTGTGTTCTACATGTAGGAAGGGAAAGGGAGCAGATGTTTGGGAACCGGAAAGTAGACTGTGAAAAAGAATAGTTAGTTGATCACAAGACTCATTTCTTCATTTTCCTTCGTGTGCAGTAGGACAAGATTTCTCAAAAGGCTTTGAGGTTAATTGCGTGAAATGACTGAATTCCAAGCCTTGTACATTAGTGAGATAACATGTTCTGTTCTCTAGGTCAGAGCAGGAAAGTCTTCTTCAGAGGGCACCCCAAGTTCTTGACCTTCTCACCTTGATGCTAACCAGCCAGAAACCTCGAAAGATGCAATGACAGCACTAAAAAATTGGATGTATGATTTACTTGCCTCCTTTTAGAAAATAATTAATTAATTAATTTGAGGTAGGGTTGCTGGTGATTGAAAAGAGACCCTCACATATGCTAGAAAAAGCATTCTACCACTGAGACATAGCCCCAGATCCTTTTTTATTAACTTTTAGTTTTGAGGTAAGAATTCATTTCACTTTCCTAAGCTGGCCTTGAACTCATGATCCTTTGGTCTCAGCCTCCCCAGTAGCTTATACCACCAGATTCAGCTTGCCTCTAATTTTGTAAATGTAGCTACATTTTGTACGGAATATAGACTGCCGAGGGAAAAATAAATGTGACCTCTACATTATTCTTTTGCATGTGTACCTGTAAGGATATTTACAGAGCATTCCATTTTAGTCACTATTCAGTCTTGGCATGTGTGTGGCTCTTTGTAATACAAGTACTTGGGATATCTGAACTCCTGTATTTTCAACTTTGGATTCACGTATATTTTAAAATATTTGTTACTTTGTACTGATAATGATCTTCCAGTTAGGCAAAAATAATCCATGCGCTTGACTTTCATTTGTTGACTCCAACTTTATCATCTTCTCTCTGGAAAGTTAATTCATGTAAAGAAATGACAGTATTTTGCTACATGCATCAAATGCTTGGATGCTAACTATTACTGTAAGGAGTCTTTTTAAATCTCTCTTTACCCCTCATTTCTGGCTAATTCTCTCAGTTATCCTTTCCGAGTCATGGACTGTGGTGGTCTGAATGAGAACGGCTCCCACAGGCTCATATATTTGAATGCTTAGTCACCAGAAAGGGAAACTGAGAAAAATTAGAGGATTGAAAAGAATGGCCTTGTTGGAGGAAATGTGTCGCTGGGGATGGGCTTTGAAGTTTCAAAAGCCCACACCAGGCATCCTCTCCCACCTCCTGCCTCCTGCCTCCAGATCAAGATGTAAAGCTCGCAGTCACTGACCCCACACCATGCACGTCTGCTTCCTGCTGTGGAGATGATGGACCAACCTTCTTAAACTGAAAACTAGCCCCAATTAAATGCTTGCTTCTTTAAGGGTTGCCTTGGTCGTGGTGTCTTTTTCACAGCAATAGAACGATAACAAAGACATTGACAGTTCTGCCACATAATTCTTTCCTTGGAGTTTCTGGGGTTCTTCATTTATGCAACACTAGTTACTGTGTCTTCCCACTGTTTAGCTAGCTCCCTTTACACCCAGTTTGCCAATTTTCTAATAGCTTTCTCCTGATGTTAAGGAGTGATGCTTCCAAAACATATTCTTAGACCGGCCTTTCCCATGTAAGTTCCTTTTGTAGGCTCTTTGACAATATTTTGAAGAATGTTGCTTAAGAAAATATTAAAGTCTAGATGTCTTTGGACACTTTAATCCCCATAACTTCATGGAGTTACCATCATTCTTCCCCTGAAGCTTTTCATCTGAACTCCACAGGACACAGTAATAAACCTTTTCTTTTTATCAGTTTGGTGCCTATAGAATAAAATCCCCAGGTCTACAGTTTAATTTCATTTATTGCAACAGTTCTTGAGAATTCTCCCAGAACCTACCACATAATAGCTAACAACCCCCATCAGAAAGCTTAGCATCAGCCCAGGCTCAGAATCAGGCCTTTGGATTCTTACAACTCACCAAGTTATATCCCTTAGTCTTTCTAATGGGATATTTTAAGCTACCTTACATCATCATTCTGTAAACTGTCCTTAAAAAAAATCAAATGCTGCTAATAATACCAGCATGAAAAAATATACAGTATCCATCATGCTCACAAGACTGCTTTTGAAAGAGTGTCTGTCGATCATTGGTACATCTCTGTCATGCTACAGTTTCTTTCGCTCTTACTGGTCATTAGTGTTTTGAAGAGGTTGACTTACCATCTTTTTCATCCCCACAAATCATGCAGGAGGTTTATAAAGAGCCCCAGACCCCTTATAAAATGTTTCCTTTTTACTAATAGGTTCTTAGCTTCTTGCTGGTCCCCTCACCATTCTCAGTGTATTCATTTAACAGCACTCACTCATTCCAGGGCAGGAAAGGTACAGCCAGCAGAGAGCTCCCAAGCGAATGTTTAAAACCTATTGCAGGAAGATATCTGAGGAGCTTTGGCTTTAAAGGGGGGTTGGGTTTTATAAAAATATTTTCCAGACATAGCAATTGATTGGCTGAATTAGTAATAGAAATACAGTAAAACAGTCAATAAAATTGTGATCGCCTTGAAGATAAAGCTGAAAACCCACTTCCTCTATATTTTCCCTGGTTTCCTGAGCTGTGCCAACTCCTTTGAGGTCCATCTCAGGACTGATCACATGATTTAAAACTACTTGTCATGAGACTTGTGGGGAGGACACTGAGCTTTATACTCTTGAAGTCCCAGTGCTCTGAGAACAGATTGATTTTCCCTGGCGTAGTTTGAAGAGTCTGTAACACATGTGTAGACTAAAGCTCTTCATGTGTGTCTACTCTGTATCTCATCTGCAGACAAAAGGTTTTAAGTTCTCAATGTTTATTAACTCAAGAAGTGTGCTCAGCCCATGCCTATAAGGCTTGAGAGGTGGGCGAGGTGTGGATAATAGTGAAAGTTGTGGAGACAGATGTGTGACATAGAGGCTGGGTCATCCACACCCATGTTCACCTTCCTGCTTGGCGTAAAAGAAAAGTCATGTCTGAGAAGAGATGCCAGGGTTAGCTGAGGGTTAGGAACTTGAACTGGAGGCCCAAACTCCCAGGGATACCATATTCCATCATCACAAAATGTCACATTTGAATCTAGCTTTCCTCATCCCGATGGAGGTGAGATAAGCCGGGAGAGAATAGAACATCAATACTGGATGTTTTCTGAGCTTTACTGTAATGTAGAAGCATATCTATTTACAATTCCATTCTACAAATGTTACAGGTATGCCTGAGTCCCCCTCTGTAAGAGTTTATCTCCAGGGACCAATAGAAGGAAGGCAGCACTTGGAGATCTAGGACAGATGTAGAAAGAATGGAAAAGATGCAGATTCAGGAGGAAATCCATGCGCAGTTAAGTTAGGTAACCTCCCTTGGCCATGTAATCCTGGGTACCTGAAGATAGGAAATTGCTATTTTCCGTGCCTTTCTTCTGCTTGCTACAGGCTGTGGTCACTCATAATTTGGCTGTGGATTGTGGATACCCCATTAGAAATATCATCAGGTGAGGAATAAAATATACCTTATACTTAGACTAAAGGCAACTCCACAGAAAGGGAATGATCAAGAAGCCATCAGATAAAAATAAAGCCAAGACTTCACACCTTTGCTGCTTTTGTCCTTTGCCTTTCTTCCTGCCCATTAACGTTTTTCCCTTTTTCCTTCTGTGTCTCTTTCACTATAATCTCTTCCCCACCCTTCCTTTCTCCCTCTCTCATTTAAATTGACAACTAGTTCATGCTGTTTAAATAGCTGCTGTAGGCAGGAAGAACTAAAAATACAAAAACTAAATACATTTTATAAGTCTCTCTCTCTTACACATGCAAACAAACACACACTGAGCAAGATAAATGCGTAACAAATGCTGATTGATGCTCATTAATTACTCTGCAGTGCTAGGCACTTGTGTGTGTTACCGAGTTCTGTCCTTGTAATTGTATTCTTTAATGTATACTGACATTATTAATAGCCCATTTCAGAGACTGAAAAAAAAAGCTTGAAAAGAAGAAATGATGATGTATCTATGACATGCATATATGAGGTGAAAGAGTTGGTCCCCAAACCCAGTCACCAATGTCCCACACTGAGTTCACAACCACGACCTTATCAGAGATTCCTTACTCAGCTCTCCCAGGCATGAAAACACTTCCCATATACATAATTGCAGCATCCATGGGAGTAGCTTCTTCATTGATCCTAAACATTTCCCTAGAGTCTAATATGTATCAGATCTGTATTAGCTGCTAGCTATATAAAAATGATAAGAACATTGTCCATGTGCTTGAAAAATCTTAATTTCATAGGACAAATGGAAAAATAAACATTAATATAGCCAATGAACACAGGGATGATCTATATAGTAACATCCAGGATAGCCAGGGACATATAACAAGATTCAAAAAATAATTAGCTAACAAAATATTAAATGAGGGCCTGGAGAGATTGCTCAGTGGTTAAGAGCACTGGCTGCTTTTCCAGAGGACCTGGGCTTGATCCCCAGTACTCACATAGAAGCTTACACCTGACTATTACTCCAGTTCTAGGGGCTTCTACAACCTCTACTGGCCTCCTTAGGCATTAGGCACATACAAAGTACACAGACAAATGCAGAAGAAATACCTGTGTGCATAAAATTTTTAAAAACTATTTAAATGGAAAAACCATCTCTAACAGATTACATAAGGCATTCTACTCTTCATTCAGGTTGAGGAGCTCATTCAACTATCGCTAATATAGAGGAGGAAAAAAAAAAGAGTGGACAGATAGAATCTAAACACATGAATACAGATTGGCCAGATGAAGACAGCACGGAAAGTATTTCCATTCAGAGTTAACCACAACACCCAGTCCAGCCTTGGGGAAGGCACTGTCCATTCGTAGAGTCATGTGTTTGCCACACATAACCCCTTCTCTGAGTGTTGACACATTCCAGCTTGAAAGTCTTGATTTACATAAACAGTGAAGTTATTCTCCCTTCTGATGTCCTATGCCAAGGCTGAAAACCATCTAGTTTAGAATTTGCTGAGTCGACTCTGCCTTGGGGATCCTCCAATAAACTTAATCTAATTCTTAACAATTTCCAAGAAAATGTACAAAGCTAATACCTATTCCTCGAGGCAAAGCAATTTTCTCAGGGGAAATGATCTGAAAAGCTCAAAACTTAAAGCCAGCGCTTTGGACCTTGAATTTTACTGCACAGCTTGGTTTTATTTATCTATTAAGGTATATGTTTATGAGTGTTTGGAGCTGCAGATTGAACTTGGGGCCTCGCGTGTACCCACTACACCTTAAGCTTCCACTCCTTTTGTTTCTTTCTCTTTACCTAATGCTGTCTGTGAATATGAGCAGAAAACATTGTCTAGCTGAGCCTGGATGCAACCTAATCATGTCATATCTGCCCCAGTATGATCACACTTTCACCCCAAGTCTTACCCATCTCTGCTTGATTTAAAAGATGCCATCCTAGGTTTCATTAAATCCCTTGGGTTTCAACATCATATAGAGCTTCCTCCTAAGGACGATGAATTCAGAGAAAGGAATCCTTTAACATGAGACAGAGAGTATTGGACTCTCAGCAGTTAAAAAAAAAAGTAAAAACAACAACTTGTGTATTAATGTTATGGTGAAACTTGGAGGTCAGATACAAATTATATTATTGGAGGTCAGATACAAATTATAATAAAAAATCAAGGAGGAGAAGACCAAGCCAGGAGGATTTCTCTGAATTTGAGGCCACTTTGGGTTACATAGTGAGTTCCAGGCCAGCATCGATGATAGAGTTAGATTCTATCTCAAACAAACACAAACAGACAAAATATTTATTTAAGTGTGTCATTTTGTTTATTTGTTTGCTGGTCTGTGACAGGGTCAGTCGCTGTGCCCACAGTCATCCGAAACCTACAGTGCTCCTGCTGCTCCTATCCTGAGGGCTAAAATCACACTCATGAACAGCTAAAGCCTCTCTTCCCAGCCTTTCATGTCCTTGTATCTCTCTTCTTATTCCTTGACTGCGCACACACAATGCTCAAATGATGTCTTGAATATTGATGGTAAATTATTCTGAACAGACAGTTATCCTGCAGAACATCGAGCCTCTGCTTACGGGATGGTGGGTGCTATTTAATGTGGCCTCGTAGATACACGCTTTCTTTACTGGCAAAGACTAGGGGTATTTTCTCAGGGTTAAAAAAATAGACTTGACAATTTAAAAATAAAATTTCTACTCAATTGTACTCAACGGAGAATATGGAAAACCCCAATGATATTACATCGCATGTTGTCCCCTTATTAATTCTAGATTGTTCCCCACACAGTGGATTCCAGATCCATGGTTGACCTTTCTGGCATCCGTAATACTTGTAGGGCTAGCAAGATGATGGGGTAGGTAAAGTGTTTGCCACATGAGTCTAAGGACCCAAGTTTCATCTCCAGAACCCACAGCAAGATGAGAGGAGAGACCAAGCCCATAAAGCTGTTCTCTGACCTGTGCGAGTGTGCTGTGGCACCCCAACCACACACAACATTTCTCTCTCTCACTCTCTCTCTCTCTCTCTCTCTCACACACATACACACACACACACACACACACACACACACACACACACACATACAAAAGAGAAGGAGAAAAATGAGGAAAGGAACAGGAGGGGGAGTCAGAGGGGAAGGAGGAGGGTGAGGAAGAGGATGAAGACAGAAGATGACAGAGGAGGAGAATAAAAGGGAAGGAGTTATTTTTAAAATGTTTGGTGGAAGGACATGTCTCCACCGTGTTATGTACAAACTTGTTTGTCTCATTGGTCCCCAAGGAATATAATTTTTAAAACTCATCATTATAAGTAACTAGAGACGATAAAGTATACGTAAATATGGAGTCACTTTCCATTGAGTGCTACATTTTAAGATTTTAACACCCTGATCCTAAAACCTTTTCACCCATGGGTACAAAGGGATGACTGTATTGTATCATTTTATTTAAGAGGATGCCCCGTAGCAGCGAAGTATTCGCTATCGCTGTTATGTCAGTTTTAATGCAAACGTTCATACTGAGTTTCTACATTTACTTTTGCTCAGATTTGTGTTTGGTGACTCGTGGTTGTTACACTCAATAAATAACCAGTGAAGTGATGACAAGACAGACAGAAAAGAAGGCAAACCGAAGCCTGGATTGCAGTCAGTTTGTGACAAAGTTAGGAAGAAAATCTGTAGAGCAAGACCCAAACAAACAACCAGTGTAAAGGAGTGCTGACCGGCAACAGTTCAGCAGAGGGTGTGGCTTGTGGGGCAGCCATAGCAGACTGATGAGTCACAGGGTTTCCCTGAGGGTGATTGTCCAAAATGAGTCTTGTCACACTGAAAGCAGCCAGAGTCATTTGCGGCCAGTGTGTGTGTGTGTGTGCGTGCGTATATTCCTGTCTGTGCTAGTGTCCATGTGCGTGGAGGCCTCTGGATGGCCAAGTATTATTTCTCCTTAGATGCTGTCTGTGTTGATTTTTTGAGATAGGGTCTCTCCATCAATGTGGAACTCACTAACTTGGTTAAACTGTCTGACCAGTGAGGCCTAGAGCCTCTCCTGTCTTCATCTCTGCAGGTATGGAGATTGTAAACTCAGACAACCATATGGGGATTTTTTGTTTCTTGAAAAACTTTGGGTTCTCATGCATGGCAAACATTTTACATCTAGGCATCACCCTCTCGGTGCTGGAATGATCTAAGACTAGGTTCTCACTTTTCCTCCCAGTTATTTTCCCAGTCATCTTCTATTCTAACAATGTCCTTGCAAACAGTTCTAATTGATATCACTTGTCAATCGCCTTCTCTGCATGAATCTGATAGGAAGATTCACTTTGCTGCCAGCTCTGCTCCCATGTCTGATGGATAATGCAAATGTTTAACATTCCCCAACTCCAATGTTTAAATCCAATTCTTTTATCAACTACTATATAGGACATTAAAAGATGTTTACCCAACTGCTGACACCAACCCATGATTATTTTTCGTTTCTTTCTTTATATATGTATATTGCCCACATCCAATTTATTAACAGATTCAATCACACTTCACCTTTATCGTCTCACCCCAGCCCAAGCCACCATCTCCATTTTGATAAAGAAAGGCACAGTATCTTCACTGTGTTCCCCACTTCCGCCCCTATATACCTACTCCCTAGCAAGCACCATCCCTTCAATAATTATCTAAAGCACCCCAATGGCTTCATTAACTAATGAAATAAAATATAAACTTCCTTACTACATTCTGCAAGGTTACAATAAATCACAAACCATTCCTCATGATATCTCTTTAGTACATTGTGACCCACTTTAAAAACAAAAATAGATTGACAACAAATGTCACCATGCAAGCAGAGCTGTCCATGAACACCTGTAACACCAGCACCCAGGAGGCCGACGCTAGAATGGTCATGAGTTTAATTTGACAAATTAAATATTATTGTATTTAAACTAATTTATTGTATTTAAACTAATAGTCTAGGTTATAGAAGAAGACCTTGTCTCAAAATAACAAATAAACAAATAAAGAACAACCAAAATCCACAGGACATCATAAGTAAACGTGGTTTCATATTATTTTGTGATGATTTTTCATTTTGTATAACATTATAAATATAACATGTAGGAAAACCTAGAAATGATCTAGAATTGAGTTCCAGTACTCTTTGCCTGAAGATAGCAGATCTCACAGGAAAAGGGCACATTCCACAATAGCTACTTAAATGCCAACCACAATCCCAAGTTGACCCACGATTCGGACCCTCTAGTTACCAGTCAAGATTTCTGCAGTTCTGTCCTTGGTGTTGGTTAATTTTCTAGAGCTTCTCATATATCTCAGGAAATTGTGCTGGTAAGGTGAACTCCTTAAAAGATATTATTATAAAGGATGCAGAGGGACCACCTCATAGTGGAAGTGTGCAGGACAAGGCACGGAGGAAGGCTACTATGCTCATAGCCTGTCCTGATGGTCCACCCTCCAGAAACCTCCAATTGTTCGTATCACCAGTTATCTGAGTCTTGTCTCTGTGAGTTCTCATAACAGCTGTATTAGGTAGCCATGAATGATTACATCACTGGTCGATATTCATTTAGCCTTTGCTCCTTACAGTTAAAGGGCAAAGGTGGAACTTCCAGCCATGCAAGCCCAGCTGCCCAGCCCCCATTGCTTCCTGTGGCACCAGCCCTGTGGTCATCAGCTATCTCATCACTGTAGGAAAAAATCCCACATTAGAGATTCCAAGTGGTTTGGAAACTACATGCCAGAAAACAAGATGTGTGGACACACACAATAATGTTATATTTAAGGTATCTATATTTATTTGAAATGCAAAATGTGTCTCTCAATATGAATTAGGGTTTATAAAAAATAATCTAGCCAATAATTTTCCCTCATACAAATCCTTCCTTGCTTACTAGGCTGTGTTTTATGTTTATTCCAGACTTCAGTTGAGCAATTTCATCCCCACTAGAGAATATTCACAGTCCTATTTCCACTACCGAGAAAGCATACTGAGATTCTTTATATGGATAGATCTTTCATTTATATCTCAATTTGTCTATAATCTTCTAACAGTAACCTTCATTCCGGAGACTTTCCCTCTGCTCAACCAACATGCTGGTTAAGCTTCTTCTGTACACTGGACCCATTTCATCTTATTCATTCACATATTTACATATTCACTGGTATCCTCATTCCTGCTCCTCTCTATGAGACTATAAGCCTACATAAATAGATGGGCCACGTTTATCAAGTTTTACTACTTCACAGGCAGATTATCAAAAAATTATTATTTGTTGAAGAAATAATGGGCATTGAAGAAACACATCTCTGTGGAAGTGTAGTTGGGACCATCTGTGGCAGCTCCTGGCATTCCAGCCCCCATTTATAAGAACTGGATCAGTATCCAATGTTCCTCCCTTTGGCTTTGTGTTGGTCTAAGGGGCCATTCATTTCAGCACATTAAGCTGCTAATTATGGGATCTGGCATCTCCTTTCTTTATGGAGAAGGAATAAATAGTTATTATTAAATAGCCCTTAATAAGCAGTGGCTCCTTTTAGGGCAAGCATAATTAAAATTGCACAAACACATTCATACATAAAACCCTTTGTCTAAATCTAGGACAGGCTGACCTGCCAGATTCCACTGCTTTTCTCACCTGTGAGTACTCTAGCTTTTCAGAAAACAGACAATGCTGCTCCTTCCTCCTCATTGTTCTCTTAGCTCATGCAATATACACTTCATGTCTGACTAAAATGACCGCGATATATATATATATATAATTCAGTTCCAAGGCAATGGTTTGTTTTCCGCATTGCTGATTTCATTAGCATCATTATAGACATTATTTTTTTAAGCTGTAGAGAATTATCCAACTTGAATTTTTATTACCTGTACTATGTAAATGTCACCTGGTCTGAGTTTGTATTTAAAATAGATGGGGTGTGGATTTTTTTTGTAAAAACAAAAGAAAACAAACAGACAAAAACACTGACTTCAGGCCTTGAAATACAGGTCTTTCGTTCCTGCAGTCAGGAGAAGAGGCAGATGATTTTTTTGAGTTCAGAATCATTCTGGTCTACATAGACAGTTCCATGACAGCCAGGGATGCGTAATGCGTCCTCATCTCAAGACAAACAACACAGAAAGAATTATAGGACTAGATGTCAATTAGTGTCCTGAGTTTGGCTCTTACATTTACTAACAAAAATATTTGTGTAAGTTACTTGAATTGCCTGAGTTTCTAGTGTGTATACTCATAAGGCCAGCTTAAAGTTTAATCTACTATTTACTGGAACTTATTATAATACAAACATTATTATAAATTAATCATGTTCATCCTCAGTTCATCCTCAAATAAATCTCTTGGGAAGTTGGTGATGTCATCTCTTTCACCTTACATATTGACGACACTGAAGCAGAGAGAGCAGACACTACGTGGTGGAGATGATTTAAACTCAAGATTATTCTAAGTGGAGGATCTATATTCCCATTGCTGGTCTGTGTTTCCATTCCCAGAGGCCAGCTGACAAGTCGAGAATTCTTGCATCTCGTGTTAGCCTATTCATCCTATTGTCCCTGCAGATTGGCAACCATGTAGTGTGGAAGGGCTGTATGCCTGTTAGGTTAATCAGGAGCAATTTGCTCGGTGCAGCAGCAGATATTCGGTGTCTACTTTAAAGTGGTCAGCAGTTGAAATGGACTCACATGACAGTTCTTGGACAAATGAATGAATGCCTGTGATTCGAGCACAGAATATTCTTCTGGAAGTTACCACTGCTGTCTGTACAACTCTACCTTTGATTCCCTCCTTAGTCTATTGCAACCTGGTTTTCTCCCCTGTTAACACCAATTCCCCCAAAGAACACCCTGTTCTTTGCCAAAGTCAACCACAACCTTCACGGTATTTCTCACAGCAGCTTCTTGCACCCGTGGGAACATGTTGCTGATGACTACTGCCTCCTGAAACCCCAAGTTCCCTTAAATGGGATGGTATAGCTCTACTCTGCCTTCTGTCCGCATGCTGTGCTTCTGGCTGGTTTTAGAATCACATTTACAGTTTATACAGACACAGTCTAAGGCCTGTCACAGGTCCTTCCTTCTCACCTTTCACTCTGTCTTCTGAAGTATTTTTTCTCTTCCTGGATTTGTCCTGCCATTCACATGCTAAGGATTTTCAAATCTATACCAGAGATACAGAAAAGCAGAGATACTTCTCATAAGCTTCAGACCTTATGTAATAGAGCAAAATAATAATTCACTTGAGAGCAGTTCAATGGGAATGCATAGATTACTCATTATTTGAAGACTCCAAAATAGAGTCTGCACCCGGGGAGGAGAGCTAACATTAGAGTACCTTGCTGGGAATTCCTATTCTATGGGTTCTTTCCCATCACACCACATTCTCTTGTCAAATTCTCCCACAGGCTTAATTAGATAACAATGCTAGAAGTGACTTGCTTCATGGAATGGGTGAATATGTTCATTTCTATGAGGCGTGTGGAGAGGCCCAGGTGCTCATCAGCCAATGCCTCTGAAACTGCACTCAAGAACCATCGTCGATGGACCTAGTACCCTCCTCCAGAAAGCACTTTGCCACCTAACTCCCCCTACAGCTGGGCAATCTTGCTAGACCCGGAGCAGCTATTCCTTCTCCATCGCTAGTGAACAGATTCACATTTAGGAAATGATCCAAGCCAGAAATACCTCCCACAGCCTACCAACTACATAGTTGCATCTATAATCACCTAAGTCATTCTCAGATGTACCCACCTCACTTCATCTTTACTGGTACAGAGCAAATCCAGACCTCCGTTTCCTCCCCTCACCTGGGCTACTACAGAGACCCATCCTCATCTCTGCCCTGTCTGTCATATTCATTGCACCTCATTAGACTGACTCTCATAAAATGGAAACGAGCATTTTAATTATATTGTGACTAATTATGATAAGAATGGTGTGAAAAATGACAAGTAACAGCTCAGGTACTAGTCAAACAATAAATAACTTCTAGTTGTGGCCCCTCTGTGGCAAGGCCAAGCTGTTCCTGCAATGCAGGAAGGTGTCAGAGTGTTCATCTTTCATCCCCAACATCTTAGCACCTCACTCACAGCAGGCAGTCATTATGCATACAAAAGGACAGCAATGGGGAAAGATCAACGAGCCAATAAGCCACCAGCAGCTGGCATCTTGATTTCTAGAATAATTTGTAACTTAAGGTGAGGTGAGTGATGCTCTGATATTTTGTGATACAACCTTAACGACATTGTCAGTTTTCTAAGTTCTGGTGTTGAATGACAGATTTGTGTTTCACTGTCTGTCCTGTTCTCTTGTATCTGTTGGAAAGACTGACCTGGCTTCTTTCCCTTGCATCTACCCGGCTCCTCTGATCCCCAGTGTCCTTCATGATAACTAGAATATGTCCTAGGCACAGAGAGTGAAAGTTCCCTTTAGTCCTTTGGACTTACAAACCTAAGCTTGGTGCAACTGACTTTTCAAGTTTCTACCAAGTACAGGGAAGTCCAATTCAACAAGTATTTATTGACAAACTCTACGAATAAAATAATGAATGAGTCACACTCTCTCTTTAAAAGCTCACCTCACACCAGTGAAAATAAAAACACCCCAGTGAGTCACTTAAGTAAATAGATTTTTTAGTTTGGCTATCCAACAGGCAGCCCCAACTCAGCACAGAAGGGCAATAAGAACAGAGATAAAAACTAGATGTTGATATAGCTGATTCCAAAAGCAAACCATTTGGGGTGAATAGAGTTCAGAGCTTAAAATAATCTTAAAATATTATAAGACTAAACTTCTTATATTATATTATTAAGATATAGCAGTTGCGTCATCATTTTGTGTCCCCCAATAAAATGAAATTTCATGTCTTAACCTGTCTGTAGTAAGTGATAAGATTTCATCATGGATCAGATGCTCTGAGAGTATGTGAGAGGCCTTTTAAATCAATAAAGGCAAGTCAGGAAAGACAAAGTTGTAAGGAACAATTTAACTGTGAGAAGTGGGGTGGGGTGGTGGCATAGTTTTAGTAGGATTTTCTCAGGACTGCTACTCTAGACTAACCTCAGCTTTCTCCCTATTATCTATTAAATCTGTGGTGCTGAACCTCCTCTGAACAATGCTGAATCTGTGTAACTAAGAGGAATATCTAATTCCATGTCCCAGGCTTGGTTACACACCAGCATTCAAAATCCCTAGCCTACTGGTTCCATCCCTGTAAGGTCAGTTTGCTCATGGTTCTATTTTCATTCTCTCAATAAACACCTGCACTTCTGCGAGTCACTGAGCAAACATCTGCTTGTGTTGTCACTGTGCTGGTTAATGCTGACTGCTGATACAATGAGATGCAGAATCACCATGGAAACGAACGTCCAGGTATGTCTGTAAGGGACTTTCAGGCTGGGTTAAATGAGGTGAGAAGACTGGTCCTAAATGTAGGCAATCCAATTCGATGGGCCGGAGTCCTGGACCGAATAAAGGGAGAAAGGGACCAGTAGACACATGTAACCATCTGTCTCAAGCTCTTGCCACCCTGCCAGCCTGCCTCTCACCCATGGCATGTACCCTTGAGCTGTGAGCCAAAATGAATGGCTCAGTGATTAGGAGCAGCTACTGTTCTTCCAGAGGTCACAAATTCAGGACCCGACAGCTGTCCGGGGGCACACACACACACACACACAAACACACACACTTGCATGTACACATATGCACACACACATCTATACATAATGAAAAAATAATAAGTGAATTTTTTAAACCTACCTTTCATATGCTGCTTCTGTCAAGGAGAAACATAGCTATAAGGCAACCACCATCTCAAAACCTTGCTGGAAGGTCATTTTTCTGGCTTCTAACTATCATCACAGGCTGAGATAGAAGTATTTTCATGAGTTCAGACCAGCCTGGGCTACAGGATAAAACCCCATCTCAACAACAAAAGAAGAGAAAATCACCTGACTTCTGTAGAGATACAGGGATTCATTCTCATGTAAAGTGACTAGTACGGAATCTTTTTTAAAGCTCTATTGTATTTTTAATTGTGTGTGTTTATCCTCACACGTATGTGCAGGGGTTGGGTATGTGCACTCGGAGTTCAGAAGAGAGAGTTGCTTTCCTTCAAGCCGTACTCACAGGTGGGTATAAGCCCACCAACATGGGTTGTGGGAACCAAACCATGGCACCGAGAGAGCAGCACAAACCCTTAACCACTGAGCCACCTCTCCATGCCCCTTGTACATATTCTTAGTTGATATGCAAAGGTAGATGCATATCAACACGGTGAAACACATGTCACAGCCAAAGGCAAATAGCAATGATGGCAAATTCCTTAGCTGACTGCATCCAACCACTCTTGGCTTCACGCTCTCCTGCTGCCATTTCAGACGCTTGCAGACAACCGGAAGATAAGGTCTCTAAGCATCATTGAATCCACGCGGCTTTCACCCGGCTTATTCCCACACTGCTCCTCACCCACATCAGATCACTGATGGAAATCCAATCTGAGGGAGGGAGGTAAGAAAGCTGGAAACTACGAAAACCCCGCTAATGGAATTTAATAGTTCTGAAGAATTAGAGCATTTCACAGGGGAGCGCTATCAAAATAGATGACCTAAAACCAAAGTTGTTTCCCTAGAATCCACACTCACTGAACTGCCTCCTGAGCTTACCAATATCTTCAACTTTCTGAAGAGTAAAATAAAACAAACACAGTCTGCATTTCTCTTAAAGCTCCTTGCTTTACTTGCTATACTTCATGAAGCACGTTTGTTAGACTCCAAATTTTCTGTGCTAAAAGCTCTAAAACTGGTTTCATGAGTGGAGTAATTTGGGCAAACACTGTAGTTCAGTCCTGCCACAGAGACTGGGAAAAACACTAGCCTGGCAAATGCTGCCGTATTTCGGTAAAGATTCTAGCTTTATTTTATTAAGCCTTATTTTCCTAAGTCTATTTGAATACGTTAGAAGTTTCCCCTACAATATCATTATTAGCCACACACTATAGTATGATTGACCGTGAATGGCTAGCTATGCGTCCTATCTGCGGAGTTCCAAACTCACAGACAGGAATATCCTGTAGTTTGTGTGTTTTTTCCAATCTTCCATGGAATTCAAACGATGAACACTCTTTTGATGTTTGTGGAAACAGATGGTACCTCAGTACTAGCCCTTCCTTTCTGAAACCCAGTGTGGATTATCCCAACTGTTATCATGGTAGCAGGATACAGAAGAAAAAAAAAAGCAACAGTGGAAACTTTGAGCCCTGAAGAATCACCCTGCAGCAGCAGCAGACACCAGGACACTTGGTGATAGTGAGTACCACCTGTGCCTGTATCTGTGCCATACTCTCCTCTGAACGGCACAAGTCTCATTTTTGGCCTGGGTTAGGGCCTGACCAACTGCCAGGAGAAGCACAGGTTTTTCTCATCGAGATTCAGAGCAGAATTACAGTCTCTCAGCATGTATATCCCAGGAGGCAGATAACAAAGAAAACAGACTACAAAACCAGCTATTTTGAACACGGGTCTGTTCTCTTAAGAAACGTACATGGTTTTGTTTATTTCAGAGCCATTTAAATTTTCCACTGTCACCTGCTTTTTTATTTCTTCCTACCCTGTGTTCTATCTCCAGGAGCTAGAGGGCGTGAAGAACTCACAGGAAGATGTACTACACTGCCTGTGAGTTGTACACGCTTGACTGGCTGGTCTCTGGGGGTCGGTTTTCACAGATACAAAAAGGAGACATCAGCAGGAGTTGATGATGACACAGTTGTTCAGAGCAAAAGCCTTAGAGGTAAACATCTGGCAGAGATTCTGCTCACTTGGACACTACCCAAGTTTTAACCTCCAACTTCCATTGAGCAGCTCTGGAAACGCTGTTGGATCAGATGTTCTAGAATGTTCTTCTTGCTGATATTGGTCTTCATGCTAATTGAATACCAAATTGGCTATAGAAATTGCTACTACTACCAAGCTCATTATTTGCTAAACCAGTCTACTTTACAACAATGAGAATTTGGTAAACTTTCCTATTTCCTCTTATCTTGCTGTCAGAAAGTTTGAAAAAGAAAATGAACGCTCTGCTGAAGAAAATAATTCCTATTCTCTCCAGGCTACTGATATTTAAAACAGTATTTTATCTATGTATTTATTTTAAAAACCCCTTTGAAACATGTAATGAATTCACTGAGAGGATAGACTGTCCAGCAGAGGAACCAGACTAACTACTCAGACATAAATACTCTTCAGTTATTGGCTGAGTGATTGGGGATGAGCTGTTTGTGAGCCCCAAACCTCTTAAATATTAAATGAAGCTAAAAAAGACTCTTGAAAAATAATTGGGATTAAATAGATTATATATCACAATAGAACATTACCCAATATTTGGTATGACTCAATAATTTTAATGCATTTTAAGTATTACTTACCAGAGGGGAAGAGCTGTTTTTGATGATCTACAATAATAATAAAACGTCTTTAAGACAGCAACAAGAAAAGACATGTAAACCAGCTAAGTAGGCTGTAGTATGTATTCTTCAATGAATAATTGAACTAATGAGACTGTTGCTCATTTCATCTTCTGTGAGAAAATTTAAATACCACCTTTACACACCTGACTTTACTATCACTAGAAAGTCGTTTCTGTTACTCACGAAGGCACTTGTCACTTACTGTATTGCATGTGAGTGTAGGAGCATGAAGAATTCTCATGTGCGGACACATGCTGGTGACAGGCTTCTAGAGCTAAGTGCTCCCCACTTTCGGGGATCATGCTGAAGGGCAGGAGCCACTTTCAGCTCCAATTGACCATGTCTCCCAAGATAAACAATGCAAAGGAAAAAACAGGGTCTTAGGGCTGGACTTGTAAGTAGCTAGCTAACGGGTTCATTTCTGTTTCCTTCTTTCTACCCACAATCAAGGCTCATGTGTTAAACTGAAAACCTATGACATATAAAATTCATTGAAGCTAATTGGTGCTTTTAAATTAAAATATGTGACTGGTTTTGGAACAAGAAGCATAAAATTAGCATTTATTTTGACGTGCTGTGCACAAGATTACTGCAAGATACCCTGATACAGAGGCCTGAACTGCCTGCTGTTCCCTCCCCCGCAACATGATGGGAGGGACATAGAATAAAAAAATATTTATTTTATTTTTAATTAATTTATTTTTTAATTAATTACAGTCCATTCACTTTAAATTCCAGCTGTAGCTCCCTCACTCAGCCCCTCCCAATCCCACTATCCTTCCTTCATCTCCTCCTATGCCCCTTTCCAAGTCCACTGATAGGGGAGGTCCTCCTTCCCTTCCATCTGACCCTAGCCTATCAGGTCTCTTCAGGACTGGCTACATTGTCCTCCTCCCTGGTAAGGCTGCTTCCCTCTCAGGGGGAGGTGATCAAAGAGCCAGCCACTGAGTTCAGGTCAGAGACAGTCCCTGTTCCCATTACTAGGCAACCCACTTGGATACTGAGCTGCCATGGGTTACATCTGTGCAGGGGTTCTAGGTTATCTCCATGCATGGTCCTTGTTTGGAGTATCAGTCTCAGAAAAGACCCCTGTGCCCACATTTTTTTGCTTCTGTTGCTCTCCTTGTAGAGCTCCTGTCCCCTCCAGGTCTTTCTATCTCCCCCTTCTTTCTAAGATTCTCTGCACTCTTCTCAAAGTTTGGCTATTAGAATAAAAATCTTTAGATGAATAAAGTTGTTAAGGAGCCTCTGGGATTAATGAAACAAATAATTAACTATTTTATAAAGAAAAAAATGCTTCCCTCATGGGCTGAAATACAGAATGCCCTACTTTGCATAGCTTAGCCTCAGGAAGTAGGATTCTTCTTAGTGCTTGACTGCTAATTAGCTGTGTGAGCTGCAGTCCTGTGTTATTAAACCTTAATGTTCCCTCTTCTGGTGAAAAGCTGCAGTTGGGTGAGGATAAAGGAGTGGTCTCTGCTATACAAGGGTTTCACTCAGTCGTGTCATCCTCTGCATTTCTGTCAGATTACTGATGATGGGTCACAGTGAAGACCCTCTTTTCCCCATCAGCTCCACCCCCGTGAAGGTCTGACAAAACTCTGGATGCTACTTTCACAGCTGACATTAGCAAGCATGTAATCACTGCTTGTCAGAAAGTGAGGGCTGGAGGACCACTGAGAACTGTGATTCTAGAATTTGGTCCCTGTACACCTTGTTGGAAGGAGTTCCAGAAAACAAATGGGATTGAGGATGAGGTTCAGTGATAGTACACTCACTGTACCTAGCACTTGCAAGCCCCGAGTTCAAGTTCTGACCCTTCCAAAACAAAACACAACCAACAAGCAAAAACAAACAAACAAATAACTATACACTTGCAGATAAATGAGACTTTTTCCTCTCATTTTTCTTCCTGTTGTTGGTCTGTATGTGACTGTGTGTAAGTATAAGCTGATGTCCATGTGTTTGCATGTGGATGCATGTACGTGCAGGTAGAAGCCAGCAGTTAGCATAGATCTCTCTTAACTGAACCTGGAATTAAATCCACTGATTCAGACAGATTGTTGGCCAGCAACCCCAAGGATCCCCTTGTCGCAGCTTTCCTAGCAAACATATTTACAGGTATATATTTTACATGAATGTTAGGAATCAAACTATCTGAGCTATCTCTCTGTTAAATAAGTCTTCTACTAGGAGTCTGAATAGGTTAATACTCGCAGAACCAATTGAAATGAAGTAAATGTTGTTGGGATCCGTAAGCAGGCATCTCTACGGCGAGCCCCAAGGGACCTGACAAACCGGATATCAGGCATCTGTGAAGCCACCTATGGACCACCTGGAACCACCTGCGCATGCTCTGGGTCACCTTCTAAGAGACCTGGAACCTTTCTCTCTGGCCTCCTCCACAGACAGTCTCTGAGACCACTTCCCCTTTTCCTTCCTCATTCCCTTCCCCTTCCCTCCCTTCCCCTAATAAACCTCCCACGTGTAACGGGTCGCGTGGCGTGATTTGTGAACCGGCCGTGTAACTCTCACCCCGCACGATTTCTAACAAATGTATGTTTCTCATTGGTTTTGAGCCAGGGTGTGAATGCATGGGTAGCTGATCCCATCAAGAGTGGACAAAGACTAGTGATGCGCCGACTCCACGAAGAAGACGCACTCAGGAATTCAAAGCTCTTCCATACATTTGCGTACATTTAAACATTTCAAAAACCAATCATATGGAGATGTGCCCCTGAGAAATCTATACAGACTGCACTGTGACCTATGCTTTTACAATGTGCTTTTCCTCCCCTAGTGCTCATACTTGCATATGTGCTAAAGACTTTCCTTGATAAACTTAAACTCAGCCTCAAAACTAAAAATAAAAGCAATAATACAGGAGGAAGTGAAGTGGAGAGCAGTTCCTGGGGTTTGCTGCTGACCACATTTCCCCAGCCATCAGCAGCAGGGTAAAGCTCATGAAGGTATCAACACAGCCCTGGGCTGTGAGGTCAGTATTTTTCAAACAGAAAATAAAGTTGAATTTTTTTTTTCCCCCGTTGGCTTCTGTTCATAAATTGTATGCATTAATTAAGCTCTTTCTGTATGCATTAATTAAGTGCCTTCTGCAAATAAGTAATCTTTTTAAAAATTACTGTAGGACAGAATCAAAGCTAAGCAAATCAGGATATTTTACATTCCTTAGCCTTCTGCCCTGTCATGCTTAAGCACCATCATTAAGACTCTGTACATTCAGTGTTGACACTTTAACTAGAGTTATATGCTACATACATAACTACTACCTTCTTTCGGCAGGCAAGGGGACAAACATGCAATAAAACTGAGTAACATGTCAAATCAACAAAGAGATGGCTAGAATGGAAGAGCTGAGTATAACCCAGAAACCTTCATTTGGGTCTGCATCCAGAATTATTCATTTCCTGTATTGTTCCCCCAGGGGTGGTAGACAAGGAACATCGAGGAAAGCAGTGTACTTTAAAGTCTGACAAGTGAGAGGGAGATGCTCATGATGTGGAGGCACATGAGCAAAAGGGCACGCTCACCTTCAAACTTCAGCACCACATTCTTTCAACTACTAGCAAGGGAATAGATGTTTTCCAGCTGGAGGTGTAGTCTTGTGTATGTAGTGAATTAATAATTCTGATTCTTTTTAATTCAGCGTCTCCACTGATGAATTGTTGGCCTTTGCCTAATTCAATAGGCTTGTTGGCCTGGAATTACAGTCCAGAGAGTGCTTGCCTCCAGAAAGCCATGAGTCCCATCCCTACACCACAGGGCAGGTGGAAAGTAAACTGACGTTACCACTACCATGGATACCCCAGAGATACTCCGGTTGCTCAGATGAATGAACAGCAACATTTGCAAGGGGAAGTTTACAAGCATAAAACACAAGGAGACCATTTACCACTTGATCATGTTTCTTATGAGAGTCAATAAGAGAAAATTTAAAGCATCACATGAATGAAACTGCTGATGAAGACCAGTCACAGGATGACCCATTTCTTTGGGGAAAAAGAAAATGAGTATCACCTTCCCTTCACTTAGTCCATTTTTTTGCTTTGTTTTGTTTTTTATGTGTGTTTTGTGTTTCTGAAAGTAAAGCATCCAGGAAGGTGTAGCTGAGAAAGCTGTTTGGGGATGTACTCAAAAGCAAGAGAAATGCTTAAGGACTTATTTTCAAAACATCAGTAAATATCCTATTCAAGAGTACTGTTGATAGGAATAGGATTCCAGACAATCCCACTCAAACTGAAGTAACTGATGAGAACAAGACACATAAGCTATATCAGAAGAAAATTACATTATCAACCATGAATATACTGCTTGTAAAACTGCTAAGGGGAATCATTTGACTCCCTTTGCTGATGGGAGCACTGAGTACTTTGTTCTGATAATCCAGAGAACCCTGAGCTCCACATAAACCCCTGCAACTCTCCCACACTGGAGGAGAAATATTTGAAAAAGAAGACACCAGGCAAAAAGCCGTTAGAGCAAGCCACATGAAATTTGTTTATGACTTGCCACTGTTGGAAGTTCGATAATTAAAGGACTAACAGTTGTTAGTCAAGCAACTGTTTTCTCGCCTCGATGCAAAACTGCTTTGCAAGTTCCCCCCAACCTGAAGGTGACTTCACTTCACCAATGTTTTACAGTTACTGAAAATGTAAGAACCCTAAGAAAATGCCCTTTCAGAATTTGAACAGAGCTGGACTGAGTCAAGCTTGCAAAAGGAAGGGAGAGGGCTGCAATGGGGGCTGAGTTATTCTGTCTGTGGGCAAAGGAACAAATCCAGAGGGCAAGTTGGCTGGGCTGAGAATGGCCACGGTTTGCATGAGGCATAGAGTTTGGTAAGACACATGAACATATCGTGACAGATGGATGTGGAGCGAAATACTGAGTGCGACTTGGGTAGGGTATCTTCCCTGTTTGGAAAAGAAAAGTGGGAGCAATGTCACCTTGAGCACATAATTCAACAATGGCCCCTGCTTCTCTGGGAGTGTTTCCAAAAGATGAGCTGTCTAAAACAAATACTAGAAACACAGCAAATGGAGTCTGATGATGCTGGTGTTAACAAATGTGTTCTCAACTCCACTTCATGGTAAATGGCACTTTCTATAACATCTTCCCATTCACGAACAGTTGACAGATTGGTGTCTCACTTTGCTTTGCCGCTGGGGAAACATGTCCTACATGGCAGAGTCACCTCACCCTTCCTGAGTGGCACTGGTGAGATCTTAGGTGGTAGGAAATGGAATCCACTCATACCTTTCCTGGCATTGACATTCTGAAGTTTCTGTTAGGAGACAGAAGTGAAAGGAGGAAAGGCTAGATTCACCCAAGAAAAATGCCAACTCTGATTCAGTATCCAAATTCTTCAGAGGACATGTCTGAGGCTAAAGATAATTACAACTAAGTGAAAAGATGCCTGCTCTGTCTATGCTCAACTTTTGTTTCCATATTTATTAACAGTGAAGTTTTGTCAGAGAATTTCCATTTTGTGATCTCTAGTTTCTTTGTTATAAAGTTGAAATAAAGTTATACCTGCTCTTTCAAAACCTCAAAGCATTAAAACCCATGTTACTTGTTAGATGCTAGGTTAATTCTATGGTGTGACTTTGCTATAAACATCATATTTTAACAACTATTGTAAAGCAATTTCTTCTGACTTGAAATATCTATCCATTCATCACCCAGGAAAAAAGGGATCATCAGCATCAGGAAGTAAACAAAGTTCACAGGGTTTGGAAAACTGAAGGCTACAAGATTCTTAATCTCTCCCCTTCCCCTCCCCGACACCCCTGGAACTATGGTCACAGAAACAGCAAAAGACTGCTGTGGGAGCAGCCTCTAGCCAGTGCTGCTTCTGCAGCCACCAGATGACTC
Source organism: Psammomys obesus (assembly GCF_907164565.1). Taxonomy (NCBI): domain Eukaryota; kingdom Metazoa; phylum Chordata; class Mammalia; order Rodentia; family Muridae; genus Psammomys; species Psammomys obesus. Next base: position 1,021,645 of record NW_026585587.1, read on the forward strand.
TCAGCACAGCATGGAGTACCGACTCCCGCACTGTATGTGAAACATTTCATAGTTAGCATCAGAACCAAAGGAAGAGTGATACAGAACACGCCAGGTCTGTTTGGACCCAGATAGGTGTCTGAAAGAAAAAAAAAAAAGCCTCCTGTAACTTGGTACAAGCTGTACACAGAGCCTCCTGCCAGATGAGAGGGCATGAGAACTGGTCTTGCCTGTGGACAGAGAGCATGTTTAAGGAAAGAGCATCAAGCATTTGCCCATCCATGGCTCAGACTACATTTTAACTTTGCTAAATTAGGTCTAAGTTAGAAATGTGCAAGACCATAGGGTAATTTTGCCTGAGCAGTCACCGCTTTTAATATCTCTCAGACTCTTCCAGAAATTTCTAGGACTGTAAATTTTCATTATTGATTTATTTTTAAGATTTTAAGATTTTATTTTATCTATTGCGCGTGTGTGCATGTGTGTGTGTCTGCCTGACTGCCTTTCTGTCTTTCTTTTTATATGTCTGTGTGTCTGTATGTGTAGTATGAGCACATGCATGTGGGGGTCCACTGAAGCCAGAACAAGGCATCAGGTCCCCTGAGCTAGAGTTCCAGGTAATGGTGATCTGCCTAATGTGAGAGTTTGGGATTGAACTCCAGTCTTCTGCAGGAGAAGCAAATACTCAACCGCTGATCCATCTCTCCAGCCACCACTGTGATACTTAATGAAATGTTTAGCTTTTACCTCCACCTCACTTAAATCATGACACATACTATGTCATTACAAGGTATCTTTCATACCACATTTATCAGATAGATCTCTAGACTGTAGATACATAATGAGAAATTTCATAAACACTGATTTCTAACTCTGCCTACTTCTTAAACTAATAATTCCAATTTTTACTCTGATAACATCTTCCACAAATAAAAATATAAATGACTAAACTAGCAAAAAGTGTTACAGAATATTAAATTCAAAGCGAAGTTATTCCCTCTGTGCCTTTCTCCTTTCCGCCCCCTCCTCTTCCTCTTATCTTTTGTCATTTCATTCCCTATATTAGTTATTTTCCCTATTGCTGAAACAAGTTCTCTGATGAAAGCCATTTAAGGACGGGAGTGTTGACCCTCACCTCTCTACTGTGTATGTGTGTCCACCTGTCTTCAAGGACGCTACTCCAGTACACTTCTAAGTCTCTTTAGCTGAAAACAATGTGAGGACATGGGAGCCATTTGGGGGGGGGGTTAGTGAGATTTTCTAGAGAAGAACTCCCCCAAGATCTTACCTATGTGGTACCAAGTGATAGTCGGCATACTTTGGACACAGAAAAGAAGCCCATAGCTTCATATGCCAAGACACAGATTCGGAGCTCTGTGCTTGTGGTGTTGCAGGGCTCCCCACTGTGGCCAGTGTTTCTTGCTTCTCAACATTTCACACAGAAACTCATGACCTCACCAGGAAGCACAGTGGAAGGAGGGAGGCCCTGGATCTTGCTGCTTTAGATCCATTCTTTCAATAAATCCATCTGTTTCTAGTCCCGTACTTTAACTAAGTACCATACTGTACACACTTCCAGGAAGCTGCCTGCTTCTCATGGGCCTCTACCCACTGGATGCAGGATTATAGCTCTGCCCACTAAAGCAGTTTCTGGACATCCATCATTTCCCTTATTCTGGGAGGGAAAAAGTATTCCCACTACTCCTTTACAACTTTTTTCTCCACCATTTCCATTGTCCTGGTGGCTGACTACATTTATGCTTTTCGTACACTCACTGTCATTCTATTTTTTTTTTCCTATTTGGGGGATTGAACCCTGGGCCTCACACATGCTTAGCAAGCACTTTGTCACTGGGCTGTATCCCCAGCCCCTTTACTTTTCCTTCGTGGAGTTCAGGGAAGGTCATAAGATGGACTCTACTGGGTAACCTTCCAGCTGTAACCAAAATCTCCAGTTCAACCAGGTAGACTCTGCCTCCATTTTTGTATTATCAAGGAATTCATAAAACCTGACAGTACACATTGCCCCAAAAAATTGTGACTGAGGAACTGGCCATATGGGACAAATGTATATCGTGAGTACAAAGCTAGATTTTCTCTGCAAATTCTTTCTGAACATCACCATGACCTCTGATTCTTGTTGCAAGACACACAAAACATAGCTCTTACTCTTCAGGGTCAACAATGTGCTGAAATTCCCTTGCCTTAGAAAAGGGCAAACTGATGGAATTGCAGTGGGAATAAGAATACAGTACCCAAGACTATGTCCCCAACTACTTGGAATCTGAGAGAAAAACAAAGTCTCAAGTACCTGGTTAAAACAGTACAATGGAGAAGTTCACACGAATTGGTCCCTTGCTAAATGTTATGCTTTGGGAATAAAGCTTGGGTGTTTAAACTTGTGGCTTCCAATTGGTTGTGCTGTTTTGGAAGGCTGTGGAATCTTTAGGATTTAGCTTGTAGCTGGGGAAAAAGGATTGTTGGAAAACAGGCCTTGAGGGTATTAACTTAGCTCCACTTTGGGGTTCCTCTCTGCTTCTAGATTATCCATGTTATATAACCAGAAACCCCATGTTCTTATGGCTGTGGCTTCCTCACTATGATAGAAAGTCCCCTCAAGCCATGAACTGATACTAGTCATTCTGAAGTTACCTCATTAGGCCATGGCAGAAGGGCTATCTAACAGGCCCAAGCATTACAAACATGGCACGGGCAGGTCTTGCCTACCCTACTTTCCTTTCCCTTGCTACATTCCTAATGCTAGCCCCCGACGTCTGTTCCCTTATTTAGCCACTGACTCATTCCTGACACTAAAAGCCCAAGGTCCAGTAATCAAAACTCATTATTTGGTTGGCATGTCCAATCAGAACTCCCAACTCATTATTCTAACAGATACCCCCCTTCCCCCCCCAAAACCCACCTACTGCAGAAATACATGCCTTTGTCTGATCCAGAGGCAGCCCTACTCCCACTCCACCCTGACTTGTCCCCTCCAGGATAATAAACCTTCTGAATCATGCTGAGAATTTGGTGCCCAGTATGTTTTGTATTGACAGGGCCCTTTGAGTGGTGATAAAAACAATGTATGTACCATCTTCCTTCATGAATGCTGTCCTCATTCACTGCATCTCAGCCACCTGTGCCAGAAGAGATGCTCAACTGCCAGCCTCTTGTTTTCACGCTAAGCGGAAAAAGAGTGCTTTCTCTCTGTGAGCTAGAAAACACGAGGATAAGCAACTTTAAAGTTGTTTCAAAAATAAAACAAGATTGTTATTAGATGCAATTAACTTTTGTAGCTGGGAACTGAGGAAGAAAATATGCATAAAGAGTTAAGTTACTCAAAACTTAGCTGCTGCCCAAGCTAAGCTATTAGGGGAAAGCAAGGATTTTTTTTTTTAATCTTTGTTGCAAAGAGAAAAAAAAAAGTTTCAGGCACAGATGGATCTGGGTGCTTAAAGCTAGTACAGTATTTCACTCTGCTCAATAGCTCTGTGTTCTTTTGCATCAGCATCACTTTTGGACAAATTTCACCTTGTATTTGTACAAATTAGCTAACCAACCCCAAAAGACAGATTCTTTCATCCACAGTATTGAGAAAGTGTAAGCCACGAGACATCTATTTACCACGCATGATCTCCAACCTCTCTCCTGACCCTTAACCCAGAGGATTAGCATGTCCCACTGACATGCACAGAATGAAGTTGGAGTGAGAGTGTTACCAAAGAAAACCCCAATAAACCATGTCGTGTAAGTAGCAGGGGGCTAAGCCAGTAAGCCCCACAGATTCAACCCATTTAAGACGATACAGGCTTTGGAGTTTGACTTTATCACCAGCTTCAAACAAATAAAAAAAAATCTTTAAGTTCTGAGACAAGCCAAATTGCTTAGCGTTTGAGAGCGGCTATTTTTGAATTATTTACTGTTCTCTCACCGCATTAGCCCCTGGCAACTGTTAGCATCCATCTCTTGCTAAAAGGCCACCTGACCAGAAGGTGGAGGGAAACAGCCAATAACCTCTGCTCAAAGTGTAACAGCGATATTTTTAGCCTTCTGGTATTTGATCTTAATTGCTTTCGGGGCAGAATGACTTCAGTGAGGTTTGTCCATTTGGAGGCTGACTTCCAGAGAAGGGGAAACGAGTCACATACTAAAGAAAACCTTAACACTCTCCTTCAAATGAGGAGGATTCTTTATATTTTTAAGGAAAATGCTAATTCTATTTTTAACTCCCTTTTGGGTTTTCTCAGGCTTAGGCTAAGATACAGAGAAATAGGTCAGGGAGCAAAAAGCTTTAAAAGCAAAGGACTGTGCTGTGCATGGGAATCATTTTAACCCTTTATTAACAAGGTTAGAATCTGTGGAAGAAGATGGGGAAAAACAGACCTTCTACCTCAGGTAAACCAGGTCTTTTGTAGATTCCATGAAGGGCATTTGTTGTGGATGAAAGAGCATATTCCCATAATATTTCTATGTTTTTTTAAAGACTGAAATTCTTACCACATACAATATGTAATACATATATATGTAAAATATTTTTTAGGGCCTGCTTGTATATAATGATACTGTTTTGAAGATAGATGGCCAATTGACAGATAGATATATGGATGATAGATATATGAAGGATAGATAGATAGAGCAAGATTTAACGAAACACAAAATACAGAAATATCTGCACCATGCACAGTATTTCTGTTCTCTTTGTCAATGTATATATGTGTATAAATGTATAATTTATATTATAAAAATAAAACAAAAAACTATTATGTAATTTAATATTTATATATATATAAGATAAGATATATGTAGTCTATTATTTTTCACCAAAATATGTATTATATGATAGGTATATGTGCTTCTGGAATCATATCACATATGCACAATGAATAATTGCATATCCTAATCTGGCATAAATCCTCTGTATTTATTATCTTTTTCCATTAACCTAGATTAAAATGGCACCTTTATTACCTACATGTGGTGAAGTTATTTAACTGTTCTCCATTATTACATGGCCAAAGATGTATAAATATCATGTTTAAAGACTGATATTGGCAGAATGTAAGTATCTGAGATGCTGAGAGTTACTCTGGCAGCCCCTCATTCAAAATCACGGGTGGGACATGGTCAGAGCTGTCTTGTAAGAAATAGTGGTTCCCATCTGAAGCTTTAGGAACAGAAATAGGTCTCTTCACTGTTTACTGTCTTTTCCAGGCTTGGAGGAATGTTTACATTTGAATATGAGAACACCCAAATGTTCTAAAAATTAAGCATGATGCAAACAACAAAATTTAAATTGGGAGTGAGTGATGAGTCTGAAGAAACTTGAAAACTGTGTTCAATTTCCTGATTATCCACCATGGAACACACAGGAGGAAGCAACACAGAGCAAAAGCACAACCACCATCATTTTGGCACTTCCTACTGAGAGGAAATCATGGGATTTCCTAGGCAAACAGAGCCTATTCAGGCAGAATTCTTTACACCGCCAGCCAATGGGAAGTGACATTTGTTGAGGATGTGGCTAAATGTGGTACTTCCTATACATCATTGACACTGTCTGCATAGAAGGCACTGAGTGCTGAAGAAAAGAACACTACTGCTCTTCTGGTGACAAAAATCATGTCATCCATCCATGGGGGCCAAAGGCCAGATAAATCCAATTCGATGAAGAGCATAGCTACAATTCTTTTTTAAAGGGAGAATGGTTAGAACAACTTAGACTGGGTAACGGGCCCGGTGGTGATGGTCATTCTGAGAATTATTTGAAAAGGAATCTTTGGAGCCCTTCTACATGTGTTCAGAGACAGTGAGAGCCATGGTGAGAACACTAAATGGCTTTATATATATAAAAAACAGTGCAACACAGCAGAGCATACATGCCCTTTACATGTGCTGTGTTCTAATTCACAATTTCACAGAAACCTGTCCAGATTAACAACACCATCATCAACACTTACTCATTTTTACAACAGTAGTCAGTGTGAACCTAGCTAACTGTATGGATCTCATCTCAGGAGATTACAATGTTTTGGTAGCAAATGGAAGAGGCAGAAGACCCTACCCCAAGATCTTTTCAGAGGCATTGCAGTAGCAACCTGACATTTACAGGACTTAAAGAAGCCTCTCAGATGTAAACAGAATAAGTGTCCATATCTGTTGCTTTAAGGAAAAGGTGGTATTCCTGAAATGCATTTTCCAGAGTGGATCAGTAAAAAATGGAGATGGAATATGTCATCATCAGAGAAATCTCCCAAAACAAAATTTCAAGATTGCCTCTGACTTTCTCTGCTTTATTCTCACTGTAATATTTCAGATGGCTCAATCCTCTCAGCACTGACATCATTGGCACTGACATCATCATAGAGAAATTAGTTCACAAAGTCAGGGTGTGCATTATGGGGGAAGGTATTAATGATATAAAACTGATGACAAGATATGAGAGCAATTTGCAAGGCTCATGCAACAAAGCTCTCATCCACTATGAGCGTCCAGCTTTGATGGAAATCTGTCACAAGGAATAAAAGATAACACATATGAAAGAATATTAAAGGTTAGAAGGCATCTTGAGATCATGGGCATGACTGTAATTAAATGAAATCCACAGTTAAGGATTGACCAGATCGCCTTTCTCACTGCCCAGCCATTTTGGCAGCACTCTTGGTTAGAGGCTGTCCAGACCCCAAGGCAGGAAGTGATGACCACAGAGCAGACAAGTAAGTTGCTGAAGGTGCTCAGCCATCAGCTCTAATTCATTACGAAAAGGGGGAAATAAGTACTGAGGGACAAGCAAGAACTGAGGATGATCACACCCGGGAAAAGGAAATTGTCGTTGTCACCAACAAATTCCAGCTTTAAGAAAATCTGAGGTAGATCACTATGCTACATTGAACACAACTGGCATCTTCCCCGCAGTAGTAAAAACACTGAATCGGGCACAGCATGTAGACTCAACTACAGAACACACATACCGGCTGCCCTTGACCAGGTGACTAATATCATTACAGGGGAGACAGAAAAGACCGGAAAAAACAAACCATGTTAACTGCTTTTTTAATAAAACTGAGTATGTCTTGCTTTTTTTAAGAAAAAGAAGCTTAATGAATGCCTTCCAACTACCAAACAAACATTGTTTCAGATGCCACCCTGCATCCCCTGTAGGTAATTTGTTGGCCTGGCAACAAACTAACTATCTAGCAGGAATAGGCACATCACATCCAACCTAACCCCAGCATGGTAATAAAGTAATTATTACAATGGTGATGACAGCTGAAATAGGTTCTGTTCACTGCTCATTTTTACATTTCACACACACGCTAGTTAGAAATATTGAATTGTCCGGTGACATTGTAATAAAAAAATAAGCATAACACTCAAGCACTCCAGTTTCCCCTGTTCATGTCTCATTATTCGTAATTATTTTAAGTGGCTTTTTGAACTGTGTCTATTGTAAGATGTGATTGGTAATACTTTCTATTTTTAATTAATTAGGCTATCTAAATGATTAATATCATTTTATGCCCCAAAGCTGCCTTTTCAAGGATACCTTTATATTGAACCATTTCAAGCTCTATAACGTCTGTCTTTACATTTGATTAAAATATGGGACAAAACATTCCTTTTGGGGGTTCTTTTTTTGAGATTTTAATATAATTACAACATTTCTCCCTTCCATTTTCTTCTGCCAAGTCCTCCCATATACCTCTCACCTCTCTTCTTCAAATTCACAGGCTAATCTTTCATTAGTTGTTATTACACACACACACACACACACACACACACACACACATACATATACATACATAATCCTAAATATGACCTACTCAGTCTCTATAATATTCCTTGCATGTATGTTTTCAGGGCTGTCCATTTGGCACTGGACAACTGGTGTGCTCTCCCCAGGGAAAACCTCTCCTGCTCCTAGCTTTCATCAGCTGCCTATAGTTCCTCGTATAGGTTTGAGTCTTTCCCCCAATTCCATTTGACATAGACATGTCTATTGGTAATGATACATATGTTCGCCCGACATTTAGTCAGTCATGTTCATGAGATTTTATGGGTGCAGCTGCTGACATTATTAGAAGACACAATCTCACAGCAAATGTTCTGATCCTCTAACTCTTACAGTCTTTCTTCCCCCTCTTCCTCAATGTTCCCTAAGGCTCCGTGAAAGGAATGTTTCGTAGATATGTTCACTGGGTCTGGGCTCCACACCTCTGCATTTTGATTGGTAGTAGTCGGAGTTTTGTTTGTTTGTTTGACATGTTGTTTTGATTTTGCTTGTTTTATTTTGGTTTTGATATGGTTGTTTTGTTTTCCTAAAATCTTTTTTGCACTGCTGATGATGGAACACAGGGAAAATGCTTTTCCATTGAGTTACATCATCAGCCTTCTTTTCACTTTTAATTTGAGACAGAATCTCTGTGTAAAACAAGCTAGTCTTGAACCTGCGATTTTTCATTTCCCAACTTTCAAGTAACAGGGATGACAGGCCCAAGTTACCAAATCCAGCTGAAATCCTTATAACTTAACTCAGTTTGAGAAGACCATAGTCATGTAATTTTTTAAAAAATATGAGTGAGTTGATTTTCTGTCCCATCCTGTCCTTCCATCTTTTATAGGTCTATGTGTGGTCTTGCAGATCCAAGAAGTACATTGAAATAAAGACTTTAAGGGACAGACAGTCAGAGGTCTCTCAGGCCCTTCCACAGGCCTTATATATCACTATAGGACCTGCATCTATGAAACTGCAATGTCTTTCAATAAATTTATTCCTTTCTTTGTGACTTAAGCTGTTCTCTTGAGTTATGAGGCTGATGATATATAAATATTTGAAAAGTTGCAACCTTCAGAGTGAGTTCAGGGTAAGCACCTGACCTGCTGACAGTTATTGTGTGTATCTATGTGGGGGTCTGTGACTGTAATGCAGATTCCCATAAAAGCCAGAGGCATCAAGTCTGCCTGGAGCTTCCATTCTAGGTAGTTGTTAGTAAGACCTGAGAAGTGAACCTGGGTTTTCTGCAAGAGCAGCATAATCTCTAAGTCTGACTTAGAGATTCCTTGCTAAGAAAAATCTTCAACTCCTAGCGATGATGATTTCTGCTGATAATCTACACTTTCACCTATGCCAGCACTCTCATTACCCCTGCCCGCCTACAAAGTTTTTACTTTTTATTAAAATTTGATGTCATTGGTACAGCTGAAGTTTCCAGATTTAGTGAACACTGACCAACTGGAATTCCCCAGACTTTTAGAACATAATTTATAGCTGCACCGTGTTCTGACTTTTATAGTGCTCATTAGCCACGCCAGGACAGTCTTGACCTTTATGATGCCTAGACTTTTTTCCGGAATGTATTGATGATATTAGAAAACAGGAATAAACTGCATCAGTTTCCCTTTGTTCAAAAGGTACGAGCATTTTCAATCTTAGTGATGCTTAATTTTTCTAAGGCTTTAGGTCATGGCTAACCCATCATGTGGGTCACCTCAAATGTGGGACTCTGCTGTTAAGGTCCAATTCTGTCATTTCTGGATAGCCTCTGAGCTTGGTATAAGATGACAGACTCTTTTTTTCAGCTGGGTTCCCTCCTTGCCTGATCTGGGGAAACCTCAGACCTTCTACAGAGCATCAAATAGCCCTCAGGAAGATTACAAGTCCAACACTTCCCTGTTAAGAAACCTGTTCAGCAAAAGCACCTGGGGATTCATGGAAACACCCACCCTATGCTAATGAGATGTCTTGGTATCTTGGCTTTCAACCAATGACCTTTAGCCATACCTGGAGTTCTTCCTCCACCCATAGGATAATTAATTATTGTTTTTTTCCCTCTTATGATAGGACTGTGTTACTTTATGTAAATCAAGTATACCTGACACCTTTATTCTCAGTGAATCAAACACATTCACCCTCAAAACTCCTCCTACTGCCCAAGGTTTGTAAATCTCAGATTCACAGAAAATAAACAGGCCAGCATCGGGTCAACAAGACCAGATGAGACTTGTCATTTATTCTGGGGAAGGATGGGATTGCCTCCTCCCTGCAGGATTCACCACTGGACTCCCGGGGCTGCTGGTCAGTCAGCCACATGCTGCTAGCCACTAAGAGTTTCCAAGATTCACCAGTATGTCAGCTGCCTTCATCTTTCTACTGCTGCTCTGCTCACCACAGTGTCCATTTGCAGGACCAAGCAGCTGGTTGTTCCTGAAGCGGCCATTTTGTCTACCCAGACAAATCTAGGCTCTCTTCTCTGCCTTTCTTCGTTTCAGAGCTCCAAGGGTGTCTCCAGTATGGGCTGTTCACGAAGCAGCCACCCACCTGACTAAGTCAAACCAGGCCCTCCTTGCTACCTGGCTTGGGTTTCAGAGCCCTGAGCTCCTTTGACTCTATGCTTCACCCCTGTCTACCAGAAATGTGCACTTCTGGTTTCATGATCAAGCTTCCCAAAAGAATACCCAGCAAACCACAGAATGCAGAATACCCAGGTTCCTACCTAGACTTGAAAAAATGGGGAATTCATAAAAGGGGTTCTACAGTACTTTCCAGAGTGGTCTAGAACAAGGCATTTGACTGGAACTGGAGCTATACACAGTTGTGGTTTACAGCATGTCACTGGGTCCTTGAAACGCAGGTCCTTAGGACGAGCATTGTTAACTGCTCTTAACTGCCTTAAAGTTAAAAAAAAAAAAAATGAATCGCATGTTAACTATTGGTAATATTCTCAGCATATTTTTGCTATGCTATTGGTTTCTCATAAAGTTTTTATTTGTAACTTTCTACTTGCTTTGAGATATTATAAAGGGAAGATATTAACAGCTGAATTTCTGACAAAACATCTTTTGAAGTTGTTTTTTAGAGCAACCTCGTTCTGTCGAAACCACAATAGCTATTCCTATGGACAGAGGAAAATAAAACAAACAAACAAAAACAAATCTCCAGGAAGGTGTCAGTTTCAGAAAGAGCCATCTTGGTCTCCTGAAAGCATCTTAGTAATTGTTAGGTAAAGAGTATCCCAGGCTAAATGGGAAGAAAATTACACATTATTTTCCCCCAGTCTTTTCTTATGTTTGGTGTGAGGGATCCAACTTGGTACCCTGTAAATTTGTGCAGGTTATGAACACACTCTCCTACTGAGGTACTTATATGCCCACCCTCTCTTAAAGCATACTCACTCAGGTCTCAAGCTAGACTTGAACTTAGTCTCAAACTTATGAACATATGTCAGGTAGTGAGATTATATGTATATGCCACCATGCTCTACTCTTCCTATCATTTTCAAATTGACTACAAATTAAATCATGGCATCATGTAATGCAAGCTTTACCCTCCATAAAACTCATGCTATCCCAGTCCATTTGAATGTTGCTTCTTTTGATACTAACCTGCACAGCTACCCCCACGACAGGTTTAAACCTTCATTAATCATCTCTCCATGACACTGATATTGATAAAAGCCTTAGAAAGTAGGAAAAAGAAATAAAGCACATTCAGATTATTACCTTTAAAATCAACTTGGTTTTTTGTTTTTGTTTTTTTTTTTAAGTTGATATACTGTCCAGTGTCCCATGTGTGGCTAAAAGCAATACATCAACTAAAAACAAAACAAAAACAAAACAACAACAAAAAACAAAAAACTGGGGAGGACTGAAAGAAATACGATTAATACTTCACATCCAATAATACCAAAACAGCTTTTATTTTGTGCAGTTGGAGGAAGGGAACGTTTCAGGTACTTGGCTTCCTTAGATAATCAAACACACTGAAAGGAGATATAGAGCACTGGGGAGAAAATTATTGGAATGGGCACAGAAAAAAACTAAAGATGCTTTTCTGAACCCTAACACCTGCTAGCATCTGGGGGCATGAGACAGTGATGAAGCATATGCCCAGTGTGTACAATGCACTGACTTCAGTTTTAAAAATAGCAGAGGCTGTAGCTCAGTTGTAGAATCCTTGAACCCTTGTCTCACAGGTATGAAGGCCTTGGTTCAGGGTCCAACACTTCCCCCCTCTATACAAATATGGCATAAGAACTACTTGAGAAGACTGCTCTCCAGTAATTTTCTTTTTCCCATTGGTAGGAAGGCATGTGCAAGGTAGAACATTTCAGGTAAGGAATGGAAGTAGCAACAGAAACATGATTAGAGAAACCATTCCCTAGCCAGGTCTGTGACAGAGAAACTCCAGAAGCTAATTAAAGACAGAATATATGAAAGGCAGAAGGGCCAGCTGGAGGTCTCTATTCATTGTGCCCCATTTTCTTTTCTATTGACAATACTTGTTAATCTAGAGCAGGCACCTGCCTTTTGGACTTCCCTAAATACGTTCAGTAATTCCAGCCTATAAGCCTGTTCAGTGACCTGCTTTTAACAGGGGCCTTTTATTTGATAGCTGTTAACAGATCATCTTACAGACTTTTATGCTCTCAAGGGGCTGTTCCTTAAGCACAGACAGATGCAAGCTTAATGGAAATGGAGAATTTTGGTTTATTTCCTGCTATGGCTCACAGTGGAAACGGAATACCTTCCAAGTCAACCCACCAAAGGCAATGGAAGTCTTCCAACAGTGAAGACTGTTTTCTGATTCCATAGAGTCACAGAATTTTTTAAATGTCAAGGGCATGAGACATTAACAGAACTTCAGAAAACACGTTTCTTCTGAAGCTAGGTTAATCTAAAGGGGGTGGGATGGCAGTGGTCAATGGGTCTAGAGATATTATCAGAGGTTTGGTCAAGTCCTGACTTTAAGCTTCCATCTACTTTGTGAGCACATCAATAATGTCTTCTGACCCAATTTGAAGACAGTGGGAAGTTTTTCCTTCATGTGAGGATGGGTTCCCTTTTAACTCAAGTTGTCGTAGTCCTGACACTCTCAGTGCTGCATTGCCAGGCATGTTTTGATTCCATGTCATGTCATTAAGAGGTCTTTATCCTTCTGTATCCCCTAATTCTCCAAGTGAACTCAGTGGAGCAACATTATCCACCAGAACATGGGATCTGGCCTAGAGGAACCACATATTTTCCTCATAAGTCTTTCTGTTCTACTGAGGTACACTCTTCAGTTTTCTCACCAAGTATAGCTCCACGAGAGACCCTCATTTACTCCTGGATTACAAATATTCATGCTTACGAATTGCCTGCATTGCAGATCTATGTATCTTATACTTTGCTATATATTCCTCCTGCTTATTCTAGGATAGAGTAACATCAAACATTATCTTCCCCCACACTTGCATAAAGAAAATATGTCTGAGTCCATTGGCATCCCGATTTGTTAATTCCAGTAGCCCAAACATAGGTGTAACTCTTTATAGTGTCCCCGCTCTTAAATCACCTATCTTGTCTCCCAACCTGTTCCTGCTATTGAGCTACTATGAAGTCCTATCCAACTTCCCAAAGTCTTTATGCTTTTATTTTATTTTTTTGTTACTTTATTGTCTTGCCTTGGATCTGGCCTTCATAATCTCTGCTGCACTTATAAGACACAGACTGATATTCTTTATTCTTCTTTTCAAGAGAAACCTATTTTAAACATCAATAATGATATTTCGTTGATTTAAACAAAGCTGAGAGTGTATTTTGGCAGTGGAGCAATTGCTTAGCATGCTCAAAATGTTATAGTTAAGACATAATACCATGGTGAGATGGGTCTGGTCCCTATTAGGTTGACCGGTAGGTGGCTCAGACCCATGAGTGTAAAGACAGCACTAATTGGACTTAATGGGTTATACAAAAAAATAAAAGTTATGAAGTCAAGAGATGTTCTGGGAGTGGAGAGAACCAGGAAGCAACAACACAAGGAAGTAAAGAATACATGATTGAAATACATTGTATACATGTATAAAATTTTCAAATAATAAACAAAACAAAATATTATATAAAGACATTAATTCCTTCTTATATTTCAGAATTTCAGCTGCTGTCTTCTGCCTTCTCCCCTTAACTCATGTCCACACATGTTCCATTCATGTCATTCTCCTACAGTTGTTATTGCAGAGTTATGGATATACTTTCAGGCATCTGTCCTGACATAGAAGCTTCCCTTCCTTCTGGATAAATCTGATTCATACTTTACAAAAACACTATACCTTTACTAATCAATACCTTGGACCCTGGGAACCCTGGCATGACTCTACAAGCTTCTACAAGAGGATGTAGGATCTCCCTCCCTCCCTCTCTCTCTTTCTCACTCTCTCTGTCTCACACTCTCTCATATTCTGACTAGAATAGAGTGCCGTGCTTTCAGACCATGTCTTCTTTCTCCAGGCCAGAGAAAACATCTTTAATGCCATAAACACCCAAGTCACACATAATTTATGATTATCAGAGAAGATTCTACAACCCTGAGGCTTTGTCAGCTCCAAATACCTAGTTGAATAAAACCAAGAAACTAGTGCTCATGTTTCACTTTATGTGATACATACTGTGAAAAATAACTTTAGAGAATTTTTGTTCATTCAAATGTCATTGAGAAGATTAAACTGGTTTTTACAAGTCCTTTTCTAAAGCTAAATAATTTGCATATGTTTACAAAGCTACACAAACCTGAAAGTGTACCCAGTTTCTAAATCAACTTGAAAGCAAATATTCCCACTAAAAATTACAATGATTATTTAGCTATCTTACAAATGTCTAATGAATAATTCCAATGCTGGATGCTAGCTTTGATGCTGGGATGACAGGGGTGAGCAAATGGAGTCCTCCTGCAGTTTACATGGTTGTCAAGAAGTTAGACACTGTCAGTTGCTACTGTGAATAAGTTTATAATTACTAGATGGAATAAAGTACTCTGATAGAAAAGAGCATGATATTAGGAGAAGATGCAAGAAAGGAAACCAGTGTAGATATAAATATAAAATTTCTCAGCAGAGAAAGTGGGAGAAGGGCAGTGTTTCAGACAGAAAAACATGGCAGGAGGATATACATGGCAAGATAGAATGAGATGAAGACAGAGCTGGACAGTGATTTTTATGGCTATAACCAAGGCAGCACTATAAAATGAGGTCCAAGAGTTTATTAATGATGGATGTACTTGTTCAAGGATGAAGGAAAGCAGAACAAACCACTTGGGTACACTGACAATTTAAGCTAAATAGAATATATGGGCAGGATTCCCTGCTTTTCCATCTTTTGTACATTACACAAAGCTTATCTAGTCCATAAGAAAGGCACTTCCTGATGCCAATAAGAACAGCATGTGCTCTCAGCTAGAGATGAAGCATGGATATCAAATGAGCCCGAATAAACAAAGCTGATTAAAATAACTTCATTGGCCATTAAAACAAACACACACCATCGCCACCACCACCACCACCACCGCCACTGCCCAATACAGTTCCTATTGATTTTTCTATAATTTACTTCTCTAACCTCAAACTCTGTTCCTTATTTTGACCACTTCTCCACAATGTATCATCCTTTGTTAAAAATTATATCTAAATCTCCAAGTCTAACCATTCATTAGGAGTTTACACTTTTTTCTACAAAGTCCACCATGCTACATAAAAACGCACCAACTACATTCATGTGCCTGTATCCTGTCAGCCTGTTTTCCTTTGTCTTTTTTGGCAGGCCTCACAAAGAAGAAGAAGACAAAGCTTCCATCTTGCTAAGGATTTGGCATTATTGTAAAATGAAAGAATATATGGGGCCAGGTTTAAGATTTGAAAATACCAGCATAACCATGTTGTGAAGAAAGAGAGGACTGCATGCAAAGTGGAGGTAGAACTTAATTCTGAGGAAACAACCTATTTCAGAGTAGAGTCATACTAGAGCATTTGATATACAACAAAGGATTTCATGGCTCCTCTGAACAAGACATTGACAACATCTGATGGCAGAAGAAACTGAAGAAGAAGATGCTACAGAGTCAGATGACAACATTTTTCATGTAATAACCTGTATAATTACAGAAAATGAGAAGAGGGCAAGGAAAAGATGATGAATCTCATTTTGGACATGTTAAATTTGAGATTGTCAAGTAGAAATATTGTATTAGAAGTTGAGTTAAAAGAAAAAGTATGAATTACACAAATGTATTAGCATACAATTCATAATTAAACTCATAAGCACAAGTAACATTGTTAAAAGAAAGAGAATGAGCAACCCACCATGGTATAATTTGTTCTATGATAATCTGCACAAGGACAGTCAGCCTAGGGAAGCCTAATTTCATGGCTAGCCAGCTCTAAGCTACCTTTTCTTTCTCCATCACTAGTTCTCTGAATTGAGCATTTCTTAAAGAAGAACTTTAAGAAATCTTTAGGTCTAATCTCCAAACTTCAGTAAAACTAGAGAGATTGAGTCAATGTCATGCTGACCCATAGAAGAGACAAAGACCAGAGTCTTTTTTTTTTATATACACTCCAAAAGATTTCTATCTGGAGAGTCTGCAGATTAGAGGATGGACAGAATCATCCATAGTACCCAGAGACCTACACGTAATAGCACGTCTTCATCATGCTGAAACAATAGGTGTTTTGTACAAAGAAAACTCAAGCCAGAGGTCAGAATGGCAAAGGTTTTCAAAACCGCCTCCATGTATTTAAATACTAGCATATTCTAAAACAGTGGGCTGAGGCGCCGGGCTTCCCGACTCTCCAAATCCTTCTCTATGAAACAAACAACAACTGCTTTGAATATTGTAAAAAATTAATATATTTAAGGCTTCTAACTATGTAGCAGTTTCCTAAATTACTAATTAATATTTATGCCAAAGTTGATATAAAGATATATCCTTATCAGTAGAAACAAAGAAAATGTCAGCATGGTATGGTGTGGTACTCCTGCAACCCCAGTACTCAGGAGGCTAAGGAAGGAAGATTAATAAATACATGGCCAATCTGGACTCTCGGTGAGTGACACTGAGTCTCAAGGAAGAAAAAAAGCAGAACAGACCTCAAAGGCTTACTCACATCCTATAGAAACATTAAAACAGTAAATATTCCTCTCATCAGAACTTAAGGAACCATTAAATATTATAAGCTTATTAGATCCTTAGCCTCCAAACATCCATGGTTATATAAACCAAAAATCTACATTCAAACAATACTCAAACTTACAATGCATGATGTATGAATAAAACACAAATATTCACTCTTTCAACGCCCTTGTAAGCAACAAAGTGCCAATACTGTCGATTTTGATTCTTTCAAATAGCATGTAGCCAAGATAAAATAGCATGGCTGTAAAATACTGTTACAACAAGCAAACACTTTCAAAATGTGAGATCATTTATTTCCTCTAGTATTCATGAACTTTTCTGCTCTATTTTTTGATGTGAGTCTCTATTGTGCTTATGTTTAGACTCTAATATAAAATGTTTTCAAATGATCACGGGGTCATGGATTGCCTCACAAAAGAGTTCAGATGCGAGATGAATAAACATCGTACAACACAGGACATGAACTTTAGAAAGATTGTTTCCATGTAAACTGTGATTTGTGAAACTGATTTAAAGAAAATGCTCAGTGAAAGCTACAGATGTGCCTTTAACTTTATAGCTATCTTTTCCAATTTGCGGACACAATGACACAAATTTGAGGGAACATTTTAATAAAACTTCCTAGGTAATATTTGAGTTTCATCTTTCATTTTATATTGTGATGAAGTATTTATGTCCAAAGTCCATTTATAGAACACCTTACTTGAACTGGGAGGATCTGAGGCAGAAATTACTCCTAGACACACATCAGACATTTCTCAGACACTGTCTCAGAACTTTCATCTCAGGTGTCTCCTAAATATAACTTGACAGTTTACTGTACTTGCATCTCAGCGCTCAGACACATACTGAGAAAAGAAAAGAACGACTGACTGGGAAGATGCTTAGTGGGTAAAAGACTTGCTGCATGAGCATGAGGATCTGAAGTTTGGGTCCCTAGAAACCATGGAAAGCATCCAAGCATAGAGGCAGGCTTATAACCCTAATGCAAGAGAGACGAAGACAGGCAGACCACAGGTCTTCACCAGTCAGCTAACCCAGCTAGAACATGGAGCTTAAGGTTCAGGAAAAGACCTTGTCGCAAAACTAACATAGACAAACAATTGAAGAAGATATCCATGCACCAGCACACACACACACACACACACACACACACACACACACACACACACAC